>NC_081266.1:4533196-4871511 GCF_030490865.1 Poecile atricapillus | reverse complement strand
CTGGAGTTGAAGGCATAAAGGCAGCTTGCTCAGGGCCTTATCCAAACCCCATGGATCTCACTGAGAGTTTGTGCCAGCAATGGTTGAGTTTAGTTATGAGCCTTTATCTTTTCTTCTCATGGATGAAACTACTGGTGAGCAGTGAGTCCAGGTGAGTCTCACTACCTGCTCCTTCTCCATGGGGTGGCTCAAAGCCCTGAGTTTCACCTTCCCCTCTCTCATAAAGCCTCATCCTTTGTTTCTCTCTACATCCATTAGCCAAAAAGACGCAATCTCAAAGTGAAAACGCTTTCCACTGTTGTAGTTTTGCTCCTTGGAATGTTATGACACATCCCTCAAATATCAGCTTTGTTAACTGTGTCCTTTCACTCCCAGCCTGAGCACTCACAGCTCCTCTTGGCTCCTGCCCTTACAGACAGCACTACCAAGGCTGCAGTCCAGGGAATGCTCCCTCTCCTGATTTTCTGTCCCAAAATTCACCTTCTCACCAGCTGAGCAGCAGGACAGCATCCCATCAGCTAGGAAAGCTTCTCTAGCTCCAGAAGAAAATGGCTGGCACTGAATTTATTCACTGTTGCCAGCAGAACTTGAGGGAAAAGCTGCTGGGCCCAACCCTGAACCAGCTTGGTTATCCCTCCCATCCAGATTTATTTTATATCCTCATTAAAGCAAATAAAAGCCTTGAACAACACCACTTGGATGGTACTTGCAGCAAAAAAGCTTATCTGGGTGCCTGACCCAGCAGAGAAACTGGTGCTAATGGGGGAAGGAAAACAAAACCCCAGCTTGTCTGTGTTTTATCTCTAACCTCTTTCACTTAGCTGGAGAAGAGAGAACTCCCTGGTGAGTTTTCTGCACCATCCCAGTAAGTTATGGTGGGACAAAGGCCTGAGCTTGTTTTGCTCGAGCAGATGAGCCACAGGAACATCTTCTGCCCCTGTCAGTGGTCCAGAGGTTCCCTTAGGAGCCCTGGTGCCATCCCAGGCAGAGCAGCTGTGCTGGGAAAGGCTGAGGGTGGCTGTGCTGCTCTGGATCTCGGGCTTTAAATCAACGTGAGAGATGCCAGGATGTGGCTCCTTGTGATCTGGGAATTATAAACCAGTCATTTCAATCCCATGATGGGAACTGAGATAAACAGGCAGGGAGTAACCAAGGCATGTCCCCCAGTGCAGTGTCAGACACACCATGTAAGGGAAATGAGAGGGAAAGAGCTTTGTTCCAGCCCAAGGCTTATCCTAAAGCTGTTCCAGCCCTCAGCTTGAGGCACTGGCAGGAGGAAGCTCAGCCTTGCAGGCTGTTTCACTCCATTCTGCCTGCAAAATAATCCTGCAGCTCCACTGCCCTACCAGAGTGTGCCAGGCCTTTGGGAGATGCCAAGGTAGCTTTGTGAAGCAGCTCCCATGTATGCCCAAGCTCAATAAATATTCCTCTTAACTGTGCACTGGATCTGTACTTTCTGCTTTGCCCTGAAGAGGGTAAACAGCTGAACCAGACTGAAAAAAACAAAACAAAAACAAAACACTCTGAATTTTCTTGCTTAGAGATCTGAATTTTAGAAGCAGATGTACCATATCTGAATTATATCTGAATTTCTGGGGGGTCTCCAAGCAATCAGACCATGACTACCACAGAGCAAGTGAAGGGGAACTGAGCATGCTTGTCAGTCAGCTCTGCTTTATTCACCCTCACTCTGATTATCCATCCTGCCTTTTCTCCTCTTTTAAAGGACAAAAGGTAAATTTAGGGTGAATTAAGGTATGGAGAAAATGCTGTTGGGTTGTGGTGTTTTTTTCTATTTTTTTTTTTTTTTTTTTTTTTTTTAATTTTAATGCCAGTCTTGCTTTTAAAGTATAGAAAATGCTTTGTGGCCTCCTGTGAAGTCAGTTTACACTAAAGTGAATATTGCAAATATTCAATTAGGAGACCAGTCAAGTATGTGGGATTAGGTTGTTTATATAAATGTTTGCAGAACCAGAGTGTGAGTTCACAGGGAGCTTTGGTTTCCCAGATGATCCATAAAAAGGGTCAAACACAGTATACTGATAAATGTAGTATACTTGCAAAAAAAAAAAAAAAGCCAGCCAGCCTCAATCCAGTCCTGACTGGAGCTTCCAGTACCAATTCCCAGTTGTTTATCATTGTTAAGCTGGAGGCTGATGAGTTTGCAGGATGTGTAATTTAAAAACAATTTCAGGCCCTTCCCTGGGCACCACTGCACATCTCCACACGTCCATGTGCAGTTGGGAGCTAAAAGCAGATTCTGCTTTAAATAAACAAAGAGCTCCCACTGATTACCCAAAAGCAGCTCTGGTGTGAGCAAGGGTGGAAGAGGCCCCCTGGAATGAGGTTTGAAGATACAGGGTAGCATCATTCCCTGGAATTTTCTGCATTTGCTCCTCTTTGTTTCTGCTTCTGGTACCAAATTCCTGAGAGAAGCTAAAGAAAAGTCCTGGTGTTCCAACCCAGGGTAGAGAGAGGAGAAAATTAACTCCTGTTTTGACAAGGAGTAAATGCTTTCTCAGCTTCAGCTTGAATTTTGGTGAGCCCTGGCAGGACTGGCTAAAACTGGGTAAAAGCCAAAAAGAGGAGATATTTCATGCAATTCTATTTCTAAAATATCAATTCCTAAAATATAAAATAAAATATAGTGGTGTCATTTTCTGCAATGAATTTTTACAGGCTCTCAGGAAATAGAGAAGGAAGGACTCCAGTGTTCCAGGAGTGCTGGGTGCCTGGTTCCCTGCTTTCTGTGCTGATCAGCACAGGGAGACATCAGCAAGAAATCAGCAATTCACCCAACCCCAGTGGGCCAGAAGCAGGAGTGACTGTATTAAAACTGTTTTATTTTCCCCTGTGATTAACTGGCATGAAGTCAGGAAATCCCCTACACCTTTGTATTTTTTTTAGGGTGGTTTCTTTTGACAGGTTTTGCTATAACTGGGTGTCTTGGGATGAAAAGTGCTGTGTCAGTGCAATATCTTGTTTTCATTTATTTTTTTTTTCCCTTAAATTTGTTTTTTAATACTGATATCTGTACTGGAGTTATTACTAGACCAAATTTATTAATTAGATATTTAGACATATAGATATATAGATATATAGAGATATAGATATATAGAGATATAGAGATATAGATATATAGATATATAGATATATAGATATATAGATATATAGATATATAGAGATATAGATATATAGATATATAGAGATATAGAGATATAGAGATATAGAGATATAGATATATAGATATATAGATATATAGATATATAGATATATAGAGATATAGATATATAGATATATAGATATATAGATACAGATATAGATATATTTATATTTATATAGATATATAGATATATTTAGATATATAGATACACTAGACTGAATTAATTAATTAACTAAACTGATTTATTAATAGACTGAACTGTCCAAATAGGGATTCTTCATCGCTTCTGCTGCAAAATACAGACTGTGTTCCTGTTGCCACAGCATATACTGCTGAGTTACATCTAGTACAGTCTGTTTTTCACTAAATGCATCAGTGAACAGTTTAAACAAAGTTAAACAAAAAAAAAAAAAGAAGTACTGGCAACAAAGAGATGACTTATCATTTGCAACTTTAAAAAGGAGCCTGCAGCTATACGGATCTGGAAATAATATAAACTTAACCCACAGGACTGTTGCATTGGTTTTAGAAGAGCTCACTTTAAAGCTGGTATGTGGGCTTACTAAGAGGCTGAGTGGTTGGCAGGGATGCTAACCATTTATGGAATGTGTCTTTGGAAAGGATTAAAGCAAAAAACATGTTGCTTCTTACCAGCCCTTAACTGGGAATATAGCTCTAAGGGGCGAGAGTTAGATTTTAAGCATCCAGTATGTAAAGCTTTTAGAGAACAAACTTTTTTTTTTTTTTTTTTTTTCCTTGCCCTGGTGCTTGGGATCAAATTCAGTCCAGACCGGATAGATTAAAAATCATTCCCATCTGACATCCAGGAAAAGGTCAGGAGTTCCAGCAGTGGTGGAGCAGCTCCCAGCTTGCGTAAGTCCTATTTGTGAGCTGCCCAAGATAACAGTCAGCATTTCAGCTCCCAGTGTTCCAAGCCTCACATAGCTCTGACTATTCATTTCGTCCCTCTAAGCTGGTTTTTGGAAACTGCTCCGTGCCAAGGAAAAGCACAATTAAAAATGAAGCCTGAGAGCCTGAGTTCAAATACAAAATCCCTGTGACTCGGCTGGGAAATCTTTCCTTTTTTACTTTCATTGGCTCTGTTATGACTCTTTCTCTGCCTTGGCTACTCGTGGTCCAGCCCCTCTCTGTGCTGCCTCCTTCCTCTGCCCCATTTTCCTCCGGCAGAGATTCCCTGTGGCTGATGGAGCAGCTCCTGCTCTCCTGTGTTTGTGCTGCTCCATCTGGGTGTGTTTACAGAAGGCACCAAGAGAGGAATTGCTGCCAAAGCCAGTTTTGTCCCCAGTGTGGAGAGGAGAAGCATGCTGCTGTTCTTAGCTCTGACATCCATCAGCAGGAGCAGAGTTCATCTGCTGCTGGAAAGGGGATGGAGAGACCTAAAAGGTGCTGGAAATCCCTTCCAGGGGGGACAGTGTCTCTTTTCCTGCAAGCATGTGTTGGAATCAATGAAATAAAATCCTCTCTGAATCCCTCAGAGAGAGAAAGGAATACAGGGGTTGAACCAGAGCCTTTAAAGAAACTAAAATAGACATCAGAGTGTAAGTTTTGGTTTTAAGTGAGTAGAAATATCTCTTAAGTGCCTTAAGAAGCTGTGTTAGCCAGTAAAAAGCCCTAAAACCTAAAGTTCAGTCGTGTTACTTTCTACAAAATTAACTCCAGACATAACAAAAACACGGTAGAACTTTACTTGCATTTCCAAGTAGAACTATTTGTGTAAACAAATAGAAATATGTAGGTAGATTTTAAGTAAGAACTAACACTACTTTTGCACATTAGAATTAAGCTCAGACTAGTGTAGGAAGACTGTTTTAGAATCGTGTTTTTAGCTGATTAGGTAATTTATAAATAAACAAATAAATAATAAGTGCTATATTATGGTACATATTATATATTAAATATTCTATATTCTATATTACTTATTATGTATTATGCATTATATACTATATCATACATATACTATATATATTACTATATATTACATATTATATATGAATATATATTGCATATTATATATTAAATATTCTGTATTCTATATTATATATGATTTTATACATCATATAACATTATAATATTATATATAATATAATATATATTAAAATTACATCTAATGTATAATATTAGATATGATATTATTATATATTATATATTATGTATGAGAGATGAGATATGAGATATGATATTATATGTTATATTATGTATAATATATAGATAATATGATAGATATTATATACATGATATATATTATATTACTATTATATTATTTATAAATAAATTGCTAAATAATAAAATCCCCCTGTATTAAGGTGAAGAGAGAGAAGAAGAGAATGAAGAAGAAAAGAAAGAAGAAGAAGAAGAAATAATGTGTAGGAGCTGCTACTCAGAACATCAGGACTCTATGATGTGTGTTTCTTTTAGCACAAACTTTAACACTCAGAACTCTTTGCCTTCAAGACTGATGTGTTCATGCAATAAACAACTTTGAGATCCTTGCTGAAGCCTTCCTCTAGAATTTGCACTGAATGCCTGGGATGTGTTTGTAGCCTCACTTTGACATCTTTGATGTCTTGCTGCAGAAACTGGCTGTGAAGGGATTTGTGATTTATCAGTCAATAGTGTGACATGCTTCATTTGACAATGAATGTGTACCTCAGTGTCATAAAATCATGATATCACATATTATGAAGCTCTCAGAAAGAAAAACATGGCTAACACGGGGAGGTGAGCACCTCTTTCTTCTTTAAAGTGAAAATCCTAAAGCTATGTCTTAATTGTTGAGAATAAGTGAATTTCCTTCCAAATGAATTGGATGCTCACCTTTATTTTACCATTGTGGACATGATTTTCTGAACCTGAGAGAGTTTCAGGCTCTCAGTAGCTGATCTTTTTCCCAAGGGAAAGTCTTTTGGGAAACTTTCCTCTCTCAAGGACTGTTGTGTAAGATTTTAGTTCTCAAAATGATGACACAGATGTTCTGAGGGTGTTTTTGTCTTGTCCCACCAATGGGATGAGAGAGGTGCTGCTCCTTGTACCAATTGGGTTAACCTGTATTGGAACACCGTATAAAAAGGGTTGAAAACCCTGAAATAAAGGCTTTTCCTCCTGAGAAATAAAACCTTGGCTGCTGTGATATGAACCCTCAGTTCATACTTTGTGTCCACTAGTGACACACCACCTTGCTTTTGCTGTTGAAGTTCCAGAAGAGGAGAGAGCAGCTGCTCAGATGTCTCTGATCACCTTCCCTGAGTCCTGCATCCCTCCCATGGGCACAGGAGCCCTGGTAAAGCTCAGTCCCAGTAAGGGACTGGTGTGGCCAGCCCTGCTCTTGGCTGTCCCTCCTGAAATGATGTTGAATGTGTGGTTTTGGTGGCTGTCCTGCACATTTCCAGCTCTCTGGCTCTTGAGAGGATCCCTGGATGGATCCTGGGCTTGCTTTGCTGCTTGCTGGGCCCTCGAGGCTGCCTGACCTGTGTCCTGCCTCCCCTGCATTGCCCTCAGTGGCAAAATTTGGGAAATTTTGTGCTCAAGTGCTTGGCAAAGTTAAGAGGAAAATCTGTAGCTTGAAATTAACTGGTAATGATAGAATCAGCAAAGCCTGATTGTATTTTTTCCCCCTCCCCTAATGATAATAATGACTATATAATAATAAAAATACAACAACAACAACAACAATAACAATAGCAACAACATCAACAACAACAACAACAACAACAACAACAACAACAACAATAATAATAATAATAATATCTATCTATTATTATTATTATTATTATTATTATTATTATTATTATTATTATTATTATTATTATTATTATTATTATTATTATTATTATGGTGTTTTGGAGATGTTTCCCATTTCCTTCTAGCATGCAGAATATCTGCACGCCTGCCTTTGTGCATCCCTCAGTTACTGGCTGAGTGAAAGACAATAATATGTCTGGTTTTAAATTGTGTGTGTGCTCTCAGCTGCCTAAAAGGTCAAGCAGCAGCAGATAACCTGTTTTGCATTCTTGCTCTTGGGATGGGTGTGGGTAACTTGCAGAAATCATCATAATTACAGGGTGTTAGGAGAAAAAAGGAAAGGTTTGGGATGAAGTTCTTCCAGAAAGATTTGCATCAGAGCAGCCTCAAGAGTTCAGTGAGATGAGTCTTAAAGTGTCTTAAAAAATACTGAAGTATTTAAAATACCTTAAAAAATACTGAATATGGGCCTGTGGCAAAGAAAGGAGCTTTAAGGCAGATGGAGCTGAGGATGGTGCAAAGCATTTGTGGTCCCTGCAGTGTTCCAGGTGCACCCTACAGCCTCTCACAGCAGTGCTCCTGGACTCCTGAGATCTCCTGGGCTTCTGCAGGAGGAATTTCACTTGCTGGATGTGCAGCCAATGCAATCCCATCTTTGTGGCCCTTTAGAACAGGGCAGTGTAGGAAGGCTGAGCTGGTTCGTGTAGAGTTATGGGCTCAAGGACCAAGCTGCTCCTACTCTTTTTCTTCTGTGGCTTTACTGCACTTCTGACCCCTAGTAAACTTTCTGGAAAAGAACCTGAAGCTAATTAAGAGGGTCATTTTTGTGGCATTGGCTAAATGGGAAATGGAATTTCTTCCCATTTGCATAAACAGAGGTCTGGCAGCAGTTGGAGCCCACTGCTGGAAAATAAAGGGGAAGAGGTCTGAAATAGGTTTCAGAAGAAACACATTTGTTTAAAATGAGGGTTTACAGATCTGTGTGCCTAGATAAGAAATATGTGCCTTCACAAATTCTGTTCTGGCCCTTAGGTCTTCAGGCATCTGATCCTGTGGGGAATTTTCAAAGCTGTGGAAGGACACTTAATATTTAATGCCCCAATACTCTGCCTCTCCTATTGCTGCACAGCTAATAATGTGAATTTAAATTGATTAGATGCCATCATTGCCCCAGGAAAGGGATACTTAGGTTGCCTTTTGTGCTATGATGTAACTATTCTGGTTTATTTTGGCAATGGTTTGGACTTGAAACAACCCTGGTTAATTTGAAATGAAAACAATTGGGTCCTTTGTGCTGTTTATAATGGGTTTTGCAGTAGTTGCATACTTATAAAGGTGATTTCATTGTCCATTGGGGGTGGTTCATAACTGCATGCTTGACATGATTAAATTTGATCATTGATGGATTTCTGGGTTCAAACCCCAAATCTAGCTCTGAGCTTAGTTCAGTTGTCCAGGCTGAGATGTAGAAAGGGTCGGTGTGACAGTGAGTTTATTCAATATTGACAACACTGAACATTCCAGTATAATGAGTCAGACTCCTCCCAAATTCTGTACTTGGTTTAAATTAATGAGACTTAGGAAAAATATCAAGTTATCCGTTTTTTCCCCTCTGCAACAGTAAGACCATCGTTTCCAATGAAGCCTGAAATTCTCCCGTGGGCTTTTGTCTCCAGGTGCTCTCAAAATATTGCCAATTATTGAAAAACTTGAAGTAAAATGTTATTAGGCCTTCTGTCTTTAAGACAGAACAATGGACCTGTTAAAATATTTATAGCTCATGTTAGGGCAGCCTGTGGGAATTGGGTTTGAGAGTTTCATTCAGACTTTTTTATTTCATACATATATTTATGTTCTTACTGAGTAAGCAGTGGTTGCTGCAGAGCTGGGAGATGGGTTAGGCCTGATACCTCTGCATTTTATTGTCTTAATTTTGAGCTGTGGCTTTGGACAGTAAAGAACATTTAAATATTTTCTTGGGATAGTGTAGACCTGATGGCTGGGAAGTGTTTCCCTGCTGGTTTCTCCAGGCAGGGTTTATGCCATGCTGCTTTCTGCCCTCCACAATTCCGCACTCCTGCTGCCCCTGTGATGAAAACATGAACATTTCCCCACTGCTTGGTGCCCTGTGAGGACAGGAGATGCTGATTTCACCTAAAGAGAGAACCCAGAAGCCTCAGAGGGCCAGGATGTGCAGTAAGGTGTTGGTTTGTTGTTTTAATGGCAGGTGTAAATTGTGACTTGCGAGGTTCATTTGCACTGGGAACACTTTCCCACCCTGAAATGCCACAGGAATTGGTGAAGTCTTCCCTCAGCTGTTTGTATTGTAGAAGAGGATGACTTTTTCCTAAGCACACACTGGATCTTCCCAAGAATTAGCAAAAATTTGGCAGGACCTAATCAGAAAATAAGTAATTCTACCTGAACCAACCAACTTTTGTGAAACCACGCTAAAAACCAGTTTCTATTCCTCCTCTACAGGAGAATGTGTCCTCACAGCAAGAAGATGCTGCTGTTTTCAGTTTATCATAGAGTGTGTTCAGATGCTGGTATTTTATTTTTTTTAAGACATGAGTTTTATTTCAGAAGACTTTGCTAATTCTTCAGTCTCTTTCTTTTCAAACTAGACAAACCCACGTAATCAATCTCAGATCCAGTGTTCTGCTTACCTGCTGTTGCCCAAACCCATGGGCTCTGTTTGCCCTCAAGCTTCTTTTGTCTTTTGGCAGCTGCTCCCATTCCAATTACAAAATATCCCTGGAAATCAAATACCTCATTTTTCTATTATTTAAATGATGGCTCACATTGTAGTCCGATGAATTTAATTAAAGCATTTCCTTACACACATGGTGTCCATGTGGCTTGGGAATAAGAACTTTTTATCTTAAAAGTGGGGCATGTGTAATAGTTACAGCACAAGAGATTTTTCCCTCTTATTCAGGTAAGATAAATGTTCATGTTGCCTGGAGGAAGACATAATCTGTATGAGCTGGATTTAAATCCTTAGGTAGCAGAGGGAATAACCTGTTTTAAATAAGCATTTTGTGAGATGTTGTTGGAGTCTGGAATCCAGAGTGTGTGCCCTTGTTTCTGATACTTAGTTATAAGATCTAGAAAAACACTGAATTTCATATAACATGAAATTCATGAGCATGTTTTCATGGTGATACATGAAAACAAATGTTAAAGTTAGATAGAAAGAGATGTAAGTGTATAAATTAGAGAGTTTTTTTAAATCACTGGGTGAAAAAGTTAGTTTAGAGAACAGGAGACAAGATGGAGGATTTAGGGTGTTGTCCCTTTTCCCTTCTTCTTTCTTCTTCATGTTCCTCTCCTAGAGGTTTTTGGGTGATAGTGAATGGTTAGAAAATGCCACAGTGCAGCACAGAGGTGATGGGTCATTGGGTCATTAAGAAAAATAATATACATGTCTATTGTTAATTGGGTAAAAATAGGTATAAAGATAAAAGAACTGCGTATTTTGGTGCCATTTTGTGCATCAGACACGAAGTGTGCCACAAGGCCTTGTTTGTACCATCAGAAGAAAGAAATGTACCAAATTGCAAAGATTAACCTTGTGTATCCAGCCTGGAGAGAGCTGTTAAGTTTTGTGATCACCTGTTAATAAACAAGAGAAACAAGATTCTAATGAGCTCGGGAGTTTTCTTCCAATCACAAGAACTGAGATAAGCAGAGCTCCCCACGAGGGAAGATCCCAAAAGAATTCAGTCCAAAGGAGGCTGAGAAATCCAAGAATAAAAAGAAAAATACAGAAGAGATGCAGCAGAAACAAAGAAACAGAAAATAGACTTTTTAAATAAAAGTTACAGATGTGACCTAGATCTTTGTGGGGCACTGGAGGGATGGACCAGGACCTGCAGATCTGGGGGTCACCCAGTGGGGTTGAGGCTGATGCTGGCCCAGCCCTGGGGCTCTCACCAGGCTGCTGGAAGGGGATTGTGACCAAAATGTGTCATCACAAGGAAGGTTTGGAGATCTGAGTGTTAATTTAGTCTTCAGAATATCCAAAGCTGGCTTGTAAGCTTTCTTTTTTTTTGTTAAATTCCCTTTCTGATGCACTGAGGAGGATGCTCAGCTGGTACCAATCCCTCTCTTTCTCCACCATCCTGCAGGCCTGTTAAAATTGGTTAAATTTGATTAAACTTCCAATCTTTGGCCAGCTTCAATAGTCTTAAAAAAAAAAAAAAAAGAAAAAGAGAACAATTCCAAGAGAAAACCAGAATTTGTGTGTAAGACAAATGCAGGCAACATTAGCAGCATGGACTTGATATGTATTTGGTTTGTCCCAGCAGCTGAATATATCATTAAAATTATATTATATTATATATAGATATATATTATACTATAATATATATAATAAATATACTATACTATACTATACTATACTATACTATAATATAATATAATATAATATAATATAATATATACAATTATATATTATACAATTATTATCATTAATATATCATAAAAATAATGATACATAATATATATGCATCATATATGTATCATGATATTGTGACTCTACAGTGGAATCTCCTTATTCTCTTGTCAAGCCTGGAGTGATTAACTTTTTTTCCTCTGCTCACCATTCCATGTGTTTTCTTAGAAAAATTACAACCAGCTACTACATATTTAAGATAACAGAAGTAAACACATGCAACAAATTAATTGGTAGTTGTATTTGGTCCACAGTCAAGTCTGCTAAAGGCAGGAAACTTGAAAATTGGGAAATATGCAATTTCCAAACCATGTCCTTTACTGTTTTTTCATGCTTTTGCAAAGCAGTTTTCTCAATCCCTATCTCAATGTCAGTGATTTTATTTCACCATCATCATGCTGCTGTGTGGAGCTGACCTAACAATTCAGCATTCTAGTGAGATGATTAATTCCAAATGCAACCAGCTGCTTGCATTAAAAACCCCTTTAATTCACCAGGTTCTTCCCTTCCCTTGTTCGTAGATCCAAGTGTGGATATGGAGACTGCTTGCCTCTTCTACTTGAAAAAACTGGCATTTGATTTGTATTAACTTGGAGAGTAGCTCAGCAGCTTCTTTTTGGGCAGGTGCTGCTAAATGAGAGAAATTATTTCCTTATATCAAGTTCTCAGTAATTGCGGCGATTCTGATACCGTGCTGGCCACACTCTTGGATGCAGGGAAGCAAAAGGCATATTCAGGATGCAAATGGTGTCATTTGTGTTCTTAAACAAGGGAAGTGCAGTAAATAAGGTTATAACACCATAAAGGCAGCACAGTCTGACTCTGTGCTATCATCTGCACTCGACAGCTTGTGATAACACTGAGTTAAACCACTGCATGAATGACAGAAAAGCAATTTTTAATGATAAACTAATTATGCACACAACTACAGCACCTCTGAACCTTGGAAATGAGTTAATTATAACATTCTTCTTTGCTGAAATATCCTAACAAGGAAGATACTTTAAGCTGAATGTAATCCATGCTTAGCTTGTAGCTGGTTGCTTGTTTTCCCAAAGTGTCAATTTTTTGTAGCTCTTCCATCCAAAATTATTTAAAAATATGTCTCAACACAGTAACTGTGTTTTCAGCTACCAAGGTGCTGTCATCTCTGAATGAGGGATGGTGCCAGAGTGCCTTTGCCATGTTTTCATTTTCCTCTTTGCCTTTCCATGATATCAGTGAGAACAAATGTGTTACCAGCTGCACTGGGCACAGATTCCAGCTTCATCTGGCAAGAATTTGGGGGAAATCTACTTTGAAGCACAAATTGGAAGAGCTTGTCCTGCTTTAACAGCAACAACCTTCCAAAACATGGGTTTCCTGAACCCCTTGGATGTGAAAAACCACCAGAAATGAGTGATTTTCAGTCAGCCTTGCAGGATATCCTAAGCAACAAAAGCATGTGCAGCGTGCTCTGTTTATAACTCACAAAGCAAAAGCAGTGCCAGTGGCTTTGGCCACTTTTATTGTGTTTGCAGAGCAGTTACTAAGATGTTCTGTTTTGGAAGAGCTAAAAAAGCTGGGCAATCTCCTCCCAAGCTCCTAAATTTCAGCAGCCAAAGGCTGAAAGGATGTGTGTGTGAAAAACAAGAGCCCTGCTCAGCTGACTCATTCCAAGGGAAAGCAGATCCTAGGAAGAGTTTCCTTCCACTCCCCATGTATGGAAGGAATGGCTTGGGAAGCTTGGAGTGGCTTCTTGATTCTTGAGGAATGTGTGGCAACCAGCTGAAGGGAAACCCAAATCCTTTCAGTTGCTTATTTGTAAATGGAATGCCAAAATTGCCTTTTTTTTTTTTTTCTCTTTACTGTTCAGGTAAACTCCATTATTGCCTTTTCCAGTCTTGTAGGAATATGGCAAGAGAGGCTGAAGTTTGCCTAAAAATTGATTTTAGGTTTTTTTATGTCTGGCAAATGGGAAGACTTGTTCTGTGCAGCTTGAGATTCTCAGTGACAAGTATGTGCACAAGGAAGGTTAGGAAAGAGGCATGAATGAAACATTTATGTAAATATAAATCACAGAGGGAGACCGTGTATGGTTTACATCACTGTGTTTTAACATCAGTCCAGTATCTCATATTTCTGATTTTAGTCAGAATGAAAGGCTTTTTTAAACCTCCAATTAAATCACTCAGTAGAGGGATTACCTCATGCTGCTTTTATTCCTAAATACCCAGACTGAGGCATGACCCAATAGATACCTCTGCACAAAAAAAAAAAAAAAAAAAAGAAAAGAGATGGCAATAACTTCTGCCCACTATTTTTCCTGTAGTTTTGCAGAAATAAATACAGAAATAGATACAGAAAGAAAATACTTTGGCAAGGATTGAATTAGTCTTGGGGAGATCTTCTGAAGGCATTTAGGATCCCACCCCAGCTCTCTGTGACAGTCTGTAATCCTTGCAATGCTGTACAGCAGCTCTGCCACTAAATCAGTCAAGGGAGCAATTTCTCCATGTGAAAATTTGTTTCCTTTCTTTGGGAAGAAGGGGTGACCCCTGGAAACTGTTTGATCTTGACACAGAGAGGTGTTCAGGTTCCATTTTGATGAGTGCTGAAGCCTTTTAAATGGCAATTCTTTCCATCTGTGGCTTGAACTTCTACAAATAGGCTGCTTTGCTGAGCTTAGGCACCAAACATTTAATTTGGAAACCACATTTTATTTATTTGTTTTTTAATTTTTTTTTTTTTTTGTGGATCTGCAGCAACAGGATTTTGCAGCACATCTTTATTAAAACTACCTTTTCTTAGGATCCCATATGTTTCTTTACTCCCTGTGTCCCTGGTTGGT
Source organism: Poecile atricapillus (assembly GCF_030490865.1). Lineage (NCBI taxonomy): Eukaryota > Metazoa > Chordata > Aves > Passeriformes > Paridae > Poecile > Poecile atricapillus. Next base: position 4,857,300 of record NC_081266.1, on the reverse strand, counting down.
TCCAGCAGGTAGCTTGGGCATTACCCATGGTTTTCTGTTTTGGAAATCAACCTATTTGTGATGCACTGCCTATTTGTAGGTATGAGATTATATATATATATATTTAGGTTCTATATCTATTGCCTTTGAATAAAAATTCCTGGTGTTCCAGATGGTTTGCTCCCAGCTTTGCAACGATTTTTATGAAAAGCAATTCAAACAACTTGAGGAAAACCAGTACAGACAGTAATCAAAGTCTGGACTGATCCCCAGGATCTGGATTTCAGCATAATTATAAAGAATGCAATCTGCATTTGATGTTAATTTTGGGGATCGTTCTAGCTTGGGAACTGTAAGCCATTGCTTTATAGCAGCTTGTACATTTTGGAGAGCAGAGCTGTACTGAGATTTCCAGCCTCAAGTTCTTTGCCACTCTTGGAGTTCAGGCTAGTTTATTAGAGAACATGCTCAGAGTTATTTAGTGTTTATTTCCACAAACTTTGCTCAGAGCTGTGGCTACATGAGGCTTGGGTTTGATGGATGGGCTGCTTAGTGAATAAAGAATTGCCTGGCTGGTCTCACTCAGAGCTGTGGTCGATGTTTGGATGAGCAAGTGGAGGGCTCAGGTTATACTAAAGAGTATAAAGATAAAGAGGGCCTGCAAGAAAGCTGGAAAGGGACTTTTCACAAGGACTTTTCACTAGGACAAGGGGGAATGGCCTTAAACTGAAAGAGGGAAGGTTTAGATTGGGTATCAGGATGAAATTCCTCAGCTGAGACATGGAAATTCATTGTGGATGCCCCATCTCTGGAAGTGCCCAAGGCCAGGCTGGATGGGGCATTGAGGAACCTGGTCTGGTGGGATATGTCCTGCCCATGGCAGGGAGGTTTGGAATAAAAGGATTTTTAAGGTTCTTTTCAACCTAAACCAATCTATGATTCTATGTATATAGATATTTTTTGGTTAGCATTGCCTGGTAACTCTGAGCATTATTAATCTGTTAAGACATTTTAAAGTTGCTGATCCTGTGGAATTTGCTTGATGTTCTTTGACTGCTGCATCCTTAGGAGATCAAACATGATTGAAGGTATTTGAGATATTATGAACCAAATGTTCCCCACTTACCCTGAAACTGCTGCACTGCACAAGCTGCCAGGACCCAAAAGGAGAATTTGACCTTTGTATGTGTTGAACCACAGTAACTGGGGAGATCCAAAGAACTCTGCTGGACCAGAACTCACCCCAGTCTCTTTAGGGGGGATCATACAATATCCTGAGTTTAAAGGGACCCACAAACATCAGTTCAGCTGGTCCCATACAGGACAGCCCAAGAATGTCACCACGTGCTTGAGAGCGTTGCCCAAATGCTTTTTTTGCACTGGCATTTTTAGTTCCAGGACCATTCCTTTGGGGAGCCTTTTCCAGTGCCTTTTCCACCCTGGGAAGAACCTTTTCCTAATATCCAACCTGAACTTCCCCTGCCACAGCTCTGTGGCATTTCCCTGAGGTCTGTCCTCTTGGAGCCCTGGGCACAGAGAATCTCAGGTTTTCTGTGCTGACCTGCAGGAGAACACTGTGTTTGACCTGAGGCCATGGAAAAGGCTTCCAAAATTGAGATTGTGGGTGTGTAGTTTGAATAGAAGTGTGTTATATCACATGGTGGAAAATTTAGAGTTTATGGTTTTGGGATATAGTAATATATATGTAGCCAGATGGAGGTTTTAGGGCTTGTCTTGCTTTTTCACCTTCTCCTTTGAGGGTTTGGGAGATATTGTGTGGTTGGGTGGAAAGGCCCACAGTGAGGGACACAAGAGTTTGGTTATTGGGTTAAATGTAAAAATAAATTAGTTGTCATTTCATAATTGGGTAGTTTACACTTAAAAATCTTTGTAGAGAGAGGGACCTGGGGCTCATTTTTAGTCTGTTAGCTTGGTGTGCTGAAGAACTCACGGTCTGTGAGGCTGTAATAGAGATAAGAAATAATAAATATCTGAGTCTGAACAAGAATACTGTCTCTTGTTCATGAATCCCAGCCCTGAGGAGAAGAAGCAGATAAACCACGAGACATTTTACACTGTCTCTGCTTGACGGAGAAGAGATCAGCACCTGCCCATCCTGGAAATTGTAAATGCAGTGGGGTCTCCCCTCAGTTTCCTCTTCTCTGGGCTGAACAGACCCAGTGAACTCAGCTGTTCCTTGCATTCTTCCCATCCAGACACTTCACCACCTTTGTTTCCCTCCTTTGGACACTTTTTAATGGCTCAGTGCCTTTTTTCCCACTGTGGAGCCCCAAATACTCAAGGTGAGGCCGCCCCAGCCCAGAGCAGAGCAGGACAATCCCTTCCCTTGGCTGATGCTGCTCCTGCTGCCCCCAGGACAGGGCTGGCCCTCCTTTAATTCATCTTTAAAGAGCACCAGACTAAACTGGAGCCCTGCAGTTCCCCTCTGGTGACTGCTTGTGATGGGAATGTGCCTGGGATGTGATGCTGGAGATTCCCAGGGAGTCTGGCATGGCTGAGCTCTCGTGGTCCCTCTCATGATTTGCTCCAAGAAATAAATCATTTCACATTTTTGGAAGGGAGTTTTGTCTCTAAAAATGGATGGTTTCTGAATACTTGCCATTCTAATGAGGTTTTAAAAGCTTACAAGGAGAAGATATTAGGTTCATTGCTAGCCAAGCATCCCTTGCTTGTGTGACAAGTAAAACTGGTTCAGCTGGCCCGAGCTGAATGAAAGATGGAATAACACTTGCAAATATCTCCTGAAGTCAATATGGAAATTTGTCCTGGTGTTCTGAGGTGTGGACCCCAAGTTCAGTGCTCCCCAAATTTCAGATTCTGGTCTCACAGGTGCACACAACTTTTTCTAAGTCAGTGGTAGCTGTATTTATATATTTATATATATATATATATATTTATATATTTATATATATGTATTTTGTTGGATCCTTCCCAGAGTGAGTAGATTGCTGGAGATGTACCTGACCCCCCTGAAGCACCAGAGTTGCATAAAATGCTCCTTGTGTAACCCATTCTGGATTTCATTTACCATAATTCTATTAAATAGGTTTTTTTTAAAAAACTTTGCACCAGAGAAATAGATATGATTTATTTGTGGACCGAGGAAAGCATGAAATCTGCTGTTAGAAGCCTGGCTCTTTCAGGAGTGGTGAGAAATAAAGAAGTAAACATTGCCACTTTCTCATTAATACAATTACCATAGCCCATCAAACATGTGCTGACAAATTTGAGAGGCTTATACTATTCATTAGGCTTATACATTCATTAGTGTAGCCATCATAAAATAACGAGGGGAGTGTCCAGCTTGGGGAAAAATTCAGAGAACAAGAGCTCACATTATGCAGACCTATGATGATAAATGTCTCCTGTGGCATAATTTTAACTCTTACCATCTGTTATGCCCTGTTGTCATAACAACCTAAAATAAATATTCAAAATAATCTGAAAGTGGGAAAAGCACAGCAGGGAATGTCTGTCCTGAAAGAAAACAAACCCTCAACGTGACCAGGAAATAGCAGGGAAAGGGACTGATGACAACTTCAGGAGATTTAGCTGGGAGAATTTTCAATATGCAGGGGTGGGTGAGAGAAGGATCCCAAACCAGGGTTTATAAGCAGTTGTAGCTGGGCTACCAAAGCACTCTCAGATGCTCAGTGCTCTACTTCCCATCTCTTTTCATCTTTGAGCTTGAGAAATAATTTTACTTTAACTGTTGGAAGGTTTGTGTATATATACACAAATATGATTTTACATTTTTGAGAGATGCTTTGTTTTTTAATTTTTTTTTTTAAGCTGAACTAGAGGACCATGAGGAGCTGGAACATCTGGAACAGCAGGAATTGTTATTCAAAGGCAATAGATACAGAACCTAAATATATATATATATATATAAAATCTCATACCTACAAAAGACAGTGCATGAGGAGCTGTTCTGATGCACTTTTTGTAAGCTGTGTGCATTACACTGGTGTTGATCAAATGATGCCATTCAAATATTATTAGAACTGAGTGTTTAGGCCAAAGGCAAGGCTTAAAAAGAGAGCTGCACTTTCATGCCAGGCCAGCACAGGAACTGTTTCCAGAGGCTTCTTTCTGGAAAATACAAGAGCAAGAAAACCTGGGAAAAGAAAGGCTGAAAGACTGCATTTAGTGTCAGGGGCATGAAGAGTTGTTTAAATAATTGCAAGTGTTGTGAAATAACAGAGCAGTTCAAGAGCCCAGGAACTTTACTCTTCCTGGCAGGAGTTAAATTATTTGGGGATGCCCTATCTAAAAAAATCCTTGGCTGAAAAATGCTTGGGAAGAGGGAATTCTTGGGAAGAGCAGCCCTGCTTAGGGGAATTGCTAACTTCTTCTGGGTGGGTCCTTGCTTTAATCCAATTCTAAAGAAGATTTGTTTGGCTTCCTTGCTGAGTGTTCCTGTCTTTTAGCATTCCCTTTCATTCCTTTGACAGTCACTTCAAGAGTCATTTCTGACAAGAGATGAGAAAACAAACTGAGATTTGATGTTAGGCAGTAGCCAGGGAATTTAGATTTATCTAAATTATTAGATATGATTTAGATGATTTAGATATTCATTGCTGTGCTGTTCTGTGAGCAGGGTGTGGACCATGGTGGGCTCAATAAGATCTCTGAGCTCACAAACCAGGACAGACTGGATCTCCAAAGCAGCCTGGGCATCCAGCTGCCATCAGTGCAAATGAAGGTTCTGTGCCTGGCCTCAAGTGCACGAGACCTGAGGGACACAAATCAGAAATTTTGTTTGGCCCTGTTGTGGCTGATGATAGGCAGATTTTTATCTGCAGCCTTGTGGTTTGCTCTGTAACAAGAACAAATGCAAATTCTTACAAGGCAGCCAAACCTAGATGCTTTGATTTGCAGGGAAGCTCTGAGCCACCAGAACTGTAACTTCCAGGGATAAAAGTCACTTGAGGGCCAGTTACAGCCACTGTATATCTGACTTTTCCTAAACACATCTTTTCTTCCCCTCTTCTGTTCTCTGCCATCTCAGAAACCTCGGTGGAACGTGAGAATTTCCTATATTTGGCCAGAGCAGTGGATCAGGGCTGCCCTCAGCCTGCTCTGTGTCTGGGAGCTGTGGACACTTCCATGGCACAGCACCAGAGCTTCTGTGCACTGAGTCAGCAGCTTTGGCAGCTTCCAGAGCTGCTGGCAGTGCTCAAAACGTGTGGATGTCATCAGCCTGAAGCACCTCCAAAGCCTCAGGTTCACCCCCAAACCAGCCTGAGGTTTCTCACAAGGCTTCGTGTTCTTCCTGATAAGTTAATGATGAGAGAAATGAGGCATCTCGTGGGGTGATGTGATCCTATGGTAAAATCTTTCCTGATCTTGCTGTGATATGGGAGAGACCTGCTCCACTTTGTTCTCACTCAGCTTTTCTCTGGCTCACTGTCCTAGAGTGAGGAAGGAGTGGGGAAACCCAGGAGGCTTCCTCTGAGAGCTGCTTGAGGTGATTAATTATTAATCAAATAATTAATCTAAAGCTCCACTCACTTCATCTGTGCTTCAAGTATTATTAATTCTGCAAAAGGGTTTCTGTGGAGCCCTTAGAAAAAAAACTTTGTGCAGTCTTCTGAACTTGACTCTTAATTCTTTCTCCTTGTGCTCCATTCCTGTCTGCTTATTTTTGTGGGGAATCCGTGCTCATACCAAAGTGCCTTCTGGAAGGAAAGGATTTCCCAGGAGTTCTGGGAACAAGGCAATTACTTGGAAGTCCTGCCAGAAACGCTGCTTGGAAAACACATAGAAAATAATAAAACTTTCCTGCATTCTGCTCAAAGCAGGCTATTATTCAGCAGTATATCTAGCTAGATATGGTGGGGATGTGTGTGTATGTGTGCTCAGTGTGCACATTATTTAACACAGACCGTGTGCTTGGCGCTCTCTTCTTACTACTGAAGATAAAATGTTTCCTGCTTTGAGGAATTTACAGCCTAGATGGACACTCCAGGAAGACTGAAAATCCAACAGCAGCAGCTCAAGATGGAATAGCTCATTTTAGGAAGTTTATCTCTATTTCATGATGGTGATGACATAATTTTTACTTGGAGGAGTAGGATTTATGCTGATGTACTTTCAGCTTTTATGCCAATCTCCTTATGTATTGCATTAGACAGTCCCTGCTGCAAAGGTTTGAAATCTCAGCTAGATTAAGATATCTGATCTCTGCTTCCCAAAAAAATTCCACTGTGTTGTCAAGTGAAAGCAGAAAGCTGATGGAAGACATAAAGTGTGCTAAAGGCCTGCCATATTTCACCAGGATTTACTCTGACATCTATATGTAGCTAGTGGATTTTTTTTCTTTTGACCCGAGCAGCAGTGTGAGCTCAGCAGCCAGCAGCGTGCATCCTCCAGTGCATCTAGAGAATTCAAATTATTGTTTTATGGGTGAGGTGATAGCCATGCAATTAGGATTTCCATCTGTGCAATCCTCTGCTTGGCTATGGTGGCAAACACATAGCACGAAATAAGCTCATTACAGCCGTGGGAGGAGAGCTGAGGTTGAGCTTCCCTGTTTACGCTTTTCCTGCAGAATTTTACTTTTTAAGGAACTTTGCAGATGTTTACAAGACTTCCAAATAGCTGCTTCCTGAAGTTATGCCTTGCCTTTAATCAAAACTGAATGCTTAGATGGCTCAGAACTCCCTGTCTGAGCAGAAACCTCGCTCCAGTGAGCTCTGAGCTTGCTCCATCCCCTTAATGAAATTGCTGTGACTTCTTGTAGTCCAGTCTTTCACAGCACAGCTTATCTATGTTTTCAAGCAAACCTGAGCCTTGTTTTCCATGGAGTATAGTTTGGATCAGGTTAAAACCTCTGTGTTGCTTTTCATTTATAAGGGATATGTGGGTTTGTATTTATTGGAGAAATACGAAGTTTAAAGCTGGATTTTTTTGACTGAATGCTATTTTGCATTTAGCAGCCATGTTATGCTGTCTGTCTTCTGAGCTGGAGATGTAGCATCAAACTGTGAATAGCTTCCAAGGTGCAGAAGGCATTTCCTTCCTTATTTCATCCCCTTAAATTTCTTTTTTTTGTGCAGGTAGCAAGAGTTTCCACGCTCGCTGTTCAAGATCCCATGGATCTGGAGAGCTCATGGTGACTATCATTTTATTCTGCTGAGTACTTTAAAAGTTGTAATGAGACTGTGTGGTAAAGTTAATAGAGCCTCCTGGTTATTCTCACAGTACTTGTATAAAATTACTTGGTGTCATGACTTCATATCCAGATGACTGTATAAAATTAGGAATACTCTTAACGCTTGTTCTCCGAGATATATATATTTTTTAATTTATTGGTGCCATGGAAATGCAATCATTTTATCAGGGAGATAACCTGGAACTTTCCCCACACTGATGAATAGCATGCCAAATCTTTTCAGTGTTCAATAATAAAGTTCAAGGCATAACACATTGGACACATGGGAAAAGTTCCCTTTTGCAGATGATTGATGTGCCAGCCCTTCATTCTGCTTCCAGCCTTCTTGTGCTTTCAGATGCAGAATTTTTTTTTTTTTACAGGTCTTTCACAATTTTTTCTTATTTATACTATTTTGAAACTTAATGTTTTAACCATTGAGTTGGATGAAAATTAAGTTTCGTGCTGTCTCCTGCAGGATAATCTTTAGGGCTTTGTGGAGTAAATGATTGTGCTCAGAAAATATCATCCAGGTCGTTACCCTGAGGTCAGGAATAATTAGATTTGTGTATAAGCAGCTTTCCTGTGGCATTGTATTTTTTATTAATCAAGTGAGAGGTGGAAATGAAATGCTAGCATGGTTTTCATCAAGAATGGTCTTTATTCTTACAGATATTTACTGCTTACAGAACTTCATGCTATTAAACAGTTTTGTCAGCCCATTTCAGGAAAGTTGTCATGACTAAAAAAATGATGGGCAAACCATTCACATTTATTTGTGAACTACAGTGCTGAAGTGTGCACCCATAAAAAATGGTCCCTTCCTTTTTTATAATCTCTCCTGCAAGGCCTCTCTAGCTCTTCCTTTGCCATCAGCCTTCTTTTATTTTTTTATTTTTTTTCCTCCTCTGAGAAACTAAAATGGGAAAAACTGCATTGAATGTGGCTTACTGTGCTGAGATGACCATGCTGCAAAAGTCAGCCTTTCCCTGCAGCTGGATTGAAAGTCCCACACTGAGGATGACACAGTCTGTCCCTCCAGAACAGCAGGATATTCCTGTGTGCCAGCAGGGGAAGGGATGGTTCTGCTGCCTGATGTCCAGGAGGTTTGGATGGAACCCCTCAGATATGGATTTTCTGGCAATGATTTATTGGGAAATGCCAGAAAAACACTTTTTCTTGTGAACTCCTCTGCCAAATGAGAAGAGTGGTTCTTTCAGATGCTGGGGCAGTGCTGGTGAGGTGTGGGGCACAGAAGCCAGGTACCACGTGTGTCTTCTTAGAGTGCCAAATGCAGGGTTTTGTGGAGATGTTCACTGGAGAGGGTCTGGGGTTGAGCAGTGTGGGGTGGGCAAGGCTCCAGGAAATGAGGGTGGACTTACTGGACCTGGTATTCTCTGATTTCCAAGTCTCTTGGTGGAATTAATAAAAAATTATTCATGTTATTCTGAGATTAGCTCAGTTGATTAGAGCATGGTGGTGATAATGAATTCCAAGACCAAGGGCTGGATCCCCACATGGGCTTGAGAGTTGAACTGGATAATCCTGGTGGGTGCCTTCCAACCTGGAATACTCTGCAATTCCTCATTAGCTAAAGCACAGGAGATGCATGCATGGCATGAAACCACAAGCAAGTTTAATTCATGCTTTGAATAATGTGCTGCTCTGCTTTAGCTCAGTCCTAAGAGGCTACTGAGGCTGATGGGGATGTTTTGCAAATTTGGGGTTCTTCCCAGGGTGGCTCTTTGGCCCTGTGGCATTATCAGAGGCCTCATGGCATGTTCTTGTTATCCTTAGAAGTGATTTCCTTGTGTTCTTTGCTCATGGAAGATCCATGGCTGTGAGCCAGAGGTCTGTGCCCGGGCAGTGTGGGCTCCTCCCAGCATCAGGAGAAGACATGAAGGGACTGAGTGTCCATCCACAGATCTACAGGATGGCATTTTGTCACAGAAATCTTTAGCCTGGACACTCAGGGGGTCGCTGATCAGTGTGAGAACAACACTTCATCCCTCCCAGAGCAGAGAGATACCAATCCCTGAAAACTCTGACTTGGTTCTGCTGCCAGCACGAGAAACCTGGGCGGGTTTTGGGATGGAAATTGCTGTTCCTTGAGGATGCTTTAACTGTTGGTGTCTCTCCATGGCTGGGTTGCCATGGAACAGTGTTGGCAGTGCCTGCCTGAGCTGTTTCAGGGGGAGATGCTGCATCCTCTGGATCCTCTGGCTCCATCCTCTGTGTAATTAACAACTGTGAATTACTTGGCACCTTGACTGCCTAGAGAAGCCAGGATGCTTGTTTGGCCTTTTCCCTCCCAAAAAAGGAATAATTTTGCAGTAAACAGGATAGGCTGGGCATTTCTGCAATTTATTAATTGTCATGTCAATAATCTCTAAAGAGAAAAAGCACCCCTAGATTTTTAGATGTTAGCCACTTGTGATCGTGTAACTGAGGCCGAGTAGTTTTGTAAAGAGTAATAAGAATAAACTTTTAAAGGCTAGTAGTCATATTTCACTATAATCTTTGGTTGATATTAATGATGCTGAAGAATTACTGAAAAAAAAAATAAATGCCTGGGGAAAAAAAAGTCCTTAAGGCAAAGAGTACAAATGGCACCTATAAATGTCTGATACTTCTTTATCTGGAAATCTAGACTGAGTACTCAATCAAATGTTCTTTTCTAGAGATGCAAAACCATGTAGCTTCTGGCTCATCAGCCTAAAATACAGGGCTGAGAGCTATTTTGCAAGGTTCATGTTTCTGCTAATTGTTAATTTGGCGAGCTGGTGATGATTATCAAAAGCATGAGAAGTGACAAGGCTCATCCTTGACCCACACAAGTGCCTAGACTCAAGAATTCTCTCAAAACACCTCCATGATTTTGTATTTAAATTCGACTCTCAGAGGTGTGTGAGAGCTGCAGAGTGTTTTGCCACTGATATGATGTGCCTGTAAGTTGTAGTCTATGCCAAATTAAGCAGCAATATTCCTGTATGGCACATACTGTAATTAAATATGGAACCCAAGCCTAATGTTTGACCTTAGGGAATTTATTTCAGTTGATTGTGGTGTTGGTGGGAAAATGAATTCCATAATTGAGGCTGAGATCTGATGTCCCCCCATGGTATTTGAGTATTCAAATACAAAGTTTTGGGAGAAGTCAATTCCTAATATCCACGCTAATTTATCATTTGAACTGACATATTTGGATTCCAGAACAATTGTAGGTTAAACAAAAGGAAAACAGGATATTAAAGGATCTGATGGGTCCCATCCAAGATTTGTGTGAGTCTCTCTCTGCTGGCTTTAATGGAATGTGGCCCACTCTGTAGAAATAGTTCTTGAATTCTTTTCACTGGAAACACTGACAAAAATTAATAAACCCCTAAAGTGAAACAGACCTGGGAAAGAAAATCAAACTCAGCTCTTGAAATTGTTCAAACCAGAGGAAGTGCAGAAGAGGAACAAATACCATGAGAATGCAAGAAAAAAAATTTATTCTTTCAGTTTTAATATTTAAAGTATGAATAACAAAGATAAGGTAAATGGTGGGCTATCTGCTAATTAGAATGGTGCTACAGATATAGTGAAAATGGAAATTTTAAATGTCCAGAGCCTTGCTGGGATTGAGAGAGTGGGTATTTGAAAGACGTGATTTTTAGGATGGTGCTGGAATGATGAAACTCTTATTGACATAACAGCCTTAAATAACCAAAAGTGTGAAAAATTAAATATGAAGCAGTTTTTTTTTTTAAATCTCAATGCACCCTCCTTTCACTGGGAGGAAAGGGTTCCTTGGTGAATGGCATTTTAATTTGTTATTTTAATTTGTATGGAATTGTTTCCACCGTGGGGTGACTTTTTTTGTAGTGATGCTTTTGGCTTTGCAGAGTCATGCAAGTGACAATTGTCAGGATATAAAAATTGGAACCTGGAAACCATCCCAAAAAGCATAAAGACAAATATTTTGTCTTTTTTTCTACGCATTAACTGCAATGAATCAGATGATGCAGGATCCCTTTAGGGTTGATTTTTTTTCCTTTTTCTGTTTTTTATTTTTGATTTTGTTTTTTTTTTTTTGAGTTGAAATTATTCTGTGTGGAGTGCTATTGTGGGAAATCCCCACTCTTCAAGCTGAGAGTAGATTTACTGTGACTTAAATGGTGCCAGTCAATTTAGATTTAAATGCAGTGGGCTTTAATCCTGCAGGAAGACAGAGAGGATGTGAAAATTCAGTTTTTCTATGGGTAAAAAAAGTACTAGTGGGCTGTGATAATATTGAAATAAATATTGGAAGAGCATATTTATCTATTTAGGGAGCAAAGAAGCTTCTAGAAGCCTGCTTGTCAGAACGCAACAAGATTTACAGATTTATATATAAATTTATAGAAATTTACAGATTTATATATATTTAATATAGAAATTTATTAATTTAAATTATTAAATATATTAAATTAAATTAATAATGACTTAAATGAATAATGTTACTTTAATGTACAATTTTTTGAATGGATGGTTTCAAGTTATTTGTTTGGAGTTTGTGGGTTTTTTTTTTTACTTGAATTTTGGCTTCTGGTTTCCAATCCTGAAGAAAGAAAATGTGTTTGCTTTGAATTCTCCTCAGTTGTGATTTGCAGCACAAGGTACAAAAAATCCAGAACTTTACACAGGTGGAAGCTTTTTGTGCCTGTTCAGCACGAAATGAGCACTCATGGTACCATTGGAACTGTGCTCTGAATACTTTCTGGACAAACACCAAAAATCCTGGGGGTTTAAGTCAAGGAAAATCCCTTTCACCTTGCAGGAGTAAATGCAAAGTGAAATCTGCATTAGATCATTTATTGCAGCAGGCTCTGGCTAGGAAAAGGAAGATGTGAGCTGCTCCTCCACTGTAAACATTCCAGAAAAATGTATTTATTGAGTTTATTTATGGGCAGTGCTCACCACTGCAATATCATTTCATTGCCCTCATGCCTTTAATGGAAAAATAAAAACGTTTTTTGTCTTCAGAGTTTTGCAAGTGAGGGCACATCGGTGCAATTAATCTCAGGCCTAAATTGTTGATAGAACTAAAATAATGGGGTTTTCTTCTGGAGAATGCTACTGTTTTTGGCAGGTTTTATTTACAGAAGTGAAGTAATGAATGTACTCTTCATGTTTGCTTATTGTGTATTAAATGTGAAATTAAATTTTAAAAAAATCTATTATGCATGTTTTTTCTGACTTGCAGCAGTTTTTATCTGGATTTTGCTTATTCTGGTAAAGGGCACGTGCCACAGGGAGTACAGCTCCTTGGGAAATATTAATATTAATATTAATATTAATATTAATATTAATATTAATATAAATATTAATATTAATATTAATATTAATATTAATATTAATATAAATATTAATCCCATCAGTGGCCTCCTTCTGTCTCAATCCCCCAAATTCTGATGAAAAATTTCACTCTTAACAAGAAAATTCCATGGAAGGTTTAATTTGGGGGAAACGAAAAAAACGTAACCATAATTTCTCTAAGTGAAATAAAAACATTGTGTCCAGTGAAGTTCTCACAATTTGGCCACTGCCCTCTGTCTCTGCAGTCCCTCACAAACCCAGGGAATAATTCAGATTTTTTGTTAGCTGGGCCACCTTGAAGAAGATCAGGAGAAGCCAAAGTCAGCTGAAAGACCAGACCTCAAAAAAGAGATGTTTAAAGGCATTAGTCCTAGAAATCTTGAGAGGCTGTGTCTTAGCACTTCTGAAAGTAAGGGTTTGGGTTTTTTTTCTAGATAAAACAAAAAGCCCATTTTATTTTTGAGATTGCTTTGGTCCTAAAATTTAGCAGTTCTCAAAGGAAAACATTGTTTTTATAGGGAGGAAAAATATCTGGCAAAATACTTGGCATTTTATATCAATTTTTCTGACTGGAATTTTTTTTTTTTGTTATCCTAAAAAGAAAATGAAGCAGCTTGAAATCTGAATCCTACTTCTGCTGCTGATGTGAAACCTAAAAATCAATTTATTTCTTCTGATTTTTGGGTATTACTACGAGGCCACTGACTGGAGGAAAAATCTTCTATAAAGATTTAACTCTGATGGACCTTTGCAGACCTCAAAGATGGAAAATTAGTTTTAATATTATCTCTGCCAGATTTGCAAAAAAAATTACAATTATTGCAAATGTATTATTTTATATATTATAAGTATATTTTTATATACTTATATATTATATATAATATGTATAACATATATTATATGTATAATATTATATATATATATATACTTTGTGATATTGCAAATTCTCTTTGCAATATCATTCAAAACGAGAACAGAAAGATAATTTAGAGAAAAATGCTGTAACCATCAAGGCTTTAATCTGCATTATTAGAGCATCCTGTGTGGTTTCCCTGACAAACAAAAGCAAGCTGAAAGCTTTGACTCCAGGAACTCCTGTGCACAGTGAGAAAATGTCTTCTGGTAGATGTTTTGTGAGGTTTTTCCCAGTCTTGAAAATGTTGAAACTTGCAAAGGAGCCTGAGGCTGGAAAGAGTGTTCTAAGTGGAGAACAAATGGAAATTCAGAGGAAGGGAAGCAACCTGATCCTGGAGAGCTTTCTGGAAATGCAGAAAATCTGAGGAGGAAGAAGTGTCTGCCTCTTCAAAGCCACACTTGTTAGAAATGAACTATTCAAAGTGAAATTCCACTGAGCAAAAGGAGCAGGAAGAGAACTGATGTGAGGGAAGAGAAAGGATTTATTTTCTTTTTTAAGGGACAGAGCTTGTGCTGGTCCTGCAGAGCCTCTTGTGGAGATCCTTTCTATGATCAAGGAAGTGAAAAAGTTGCAGGGATAGGTGGTTCTCCAAGAGCAAGGGATGGGAGGTCCTTATCAGTGTAATGTGCACACTATTGGCTCACAACAGGAACAAACTTCATTTATCCCTCTTGAAAATACACTTTTTATAGCTGGGTGACCAAATGGCAGCATCTGTCACTTATCCCAAGCTTTGGAATTTTGATGTATTGGAATACAGATGTAGTGGAAGATTATTTTCCCTTCCACATGCTTCCTGTCCTGATGCACGAGGGAGAAACCCCTTTTAAAACAGGGATTCTGTCCCAAAGGTATGAGGAGTTTTTCTTATTGTTTAGTTATAGGGGGAAAAAGGAAAAAAGCTCATTGATGATAGAAGCAGGAGCTTGAGTTAGCAGCGTTGCAAGCACAAAAGACAAATATGGTAGAGTTAGAAAGCTCTCTGTAAAATCATAATATGGGATATAAAGCTCAGACCTAAGAGCCAGCTGGTGGTGACTGGTGCTCAGACATTGGGGCTGGGTGGGTGGCTCTAAGGATTGAGTCTGGTGAACCCAAAGCCATGGAACTCGAAGTTCAGTGGAGCCAAAATTTCCTTACTGTTGTATGAGAAAATTGGCAGCCTGAGGATGGTTTCATTTCTATCCCGTGGGATGCTCCAGAACCAGGGGAAAACCTACTGACACTGTTCCTCCTGCATGGAAACAGCAGAGCAAGGGTGAAACCATAGTCCCACAGCAGATCTCCATCTGTTCATCTCCTGACCTGTGAGATACTGTGAGTCACAGTTCCCAGATCTTCAGAAACTCACCAGAAATTCCCCGTGGATGTGGGACATCACAGCTGCTGGAAGTGCTCTGGGCCAGTGGGTGCCACACTGGTTTCCAACACAGAACGTGAACACAGCGATGTTTGTTGTGTTTGTTGTGTTTGGTTTGTTGTGTTTGTTGTGTTGGTTGTGTTTGTTGTGTTTGTTGTGTTTGGTTTGTTGTGTTTGTTGTGTTTGTTGTGTTTGTTGTGTTTGTTGTGTTTGTTGTGTTTGTTGTGTTTGTTGTGTTTGGTTTGTTGTGTTTGTTGTGTTTGTTGTGTTTGTTGTGTTTGGTTTGTTTGGTTTGTTGTGTTTGTTGTGTTTGTTGTGTTTGTTGTGTTTGGTTTGTTGTGTTTGGTTTGTTGTGTTTGTTGTGTTTGTTGTGTTTGTTGTGTTTGTTGTGTTGTGTTTGTTGTGTTTGTTGTGTTTGTTGTGTTTGTTGTGTTTGTTGTGTTTGTTGTGTTTGGTTTGTTGTGTTTGTTGTGTTTGTTGTGTTTGGTTTGTTGTGTTTGTTGTGTTTGTTGTGTTTGTTGTGTTTGGTTTGTTTGGTTTGTTGTGTTTGTTGTGTTTGTTGTGTTTGTTGTGTTTGTTGTGTTTGGTTTGTTGTGTTTGTTGTGTTTGTTGTGTTTGTTGTGTTTGTTGTGTTTGGTTTGTTTGGTTTGTTGTGTTTGGTTTGTTGTGTTTGTTGTGTTTGTTGTGTTTGTTGTGTTTGTTGTGTTTGTTGTGTTTGGTTTGTTTGGTTTGTTTGGTTTGTTGTGTTTGTTGTGTTTGTTGTGTTTGCTGTGTTTGTTGTGTTTGGTTTGTGGTGTTTGTTGTGTTTGTTGTGTTTGTTGTGTTTGTTGTGTTTGGTTTGTGGTGTTTGTTGTGTTTGTTGTGTTTGTTGTGTTTGTTGTGTTTGTTGTGTTTGTTGTGTTTGTTGTGTTTGTTGTGTTTGTTGTGTTTGTTGTGTTTGTTGTGTTTGTTGTGTTTGTTGTGTTTGTTGTGTTTGCTGTATTTGTTGAAGGACAGACCAAATCAGACTTGCTGCTGGAGGAGCTGAGTTTTAACACTGAGTTTGTGACATTTTTATCTGGCACAGTGGTGTAATGACTTGATGGAGAGAACTTTACTCACTTATGTCCTACCTAGCTAAAACTGTTCATTTTCCTCCTCCCTGTGCTTGTTGGACCCCGTTGTTTGGTGCTGTCTTGCTGAACAATTCCTTCCTTTTGCTCTGAGCTGCATCTGCTTCAATGGTGACTGATCCAATTCATCTGTGTCTCCCAAAAACCTTGACTTTCCCCACAGTGAGAGGTAATGCATAATGCAAGATCTCTTTAGATGTGTTTATGTGCACTTCCAGCTCAACAAGGTAACTTCTCCATTGCAAAAATCCCACCAGTTCAGATTTGAACAGCTGGTTTTGTTCCTTGCCACCCCAAAAAAGCCCTTCATGTACCTTACACTTAGATGTCAGTGATTATTTCCTTTTGGAGTACTTTCAGAGGCCTCAAACAAGAAAATCGACTGTACTGCAGACATGTGCCTAGCAGGAGTTTTACTGAGACCACCAGCTCATTTCACATGGGCCATCAAATGGTTTTCCCAGCATGTGCTGACTTGGACTGGTTGTGAACCATTGACTTAGAGTGGAAATATTTCATATCCCTTGCTAATCCCCTGAGCCTCCTGGCCTCCCACCCCTGTGGCCATTATTTTTAAGGAGAATCAATTAAGTGCAGAAATTCAGCTTTGTGCTCTTTCACTTAGGTCTCCAGCATTCTGTGCTATGTCAGGGGACTTTTATGAAGTCTGGGGGATAAAAAAATGTCAGACCAGGAGATTGCAAAGGAGTGAAGCTTGCTTTTCTTTCTAAATGGTAACAAAACAAGTATACTTAACTATAAAAAGGTGTCAAATAACCTTGAGTGCTAACTACGAGTTTCTCAGCACAGTTTGAATCCTGGTGCTCCTCTTTGGACAAGCTGGGTTACTTGATTTCAAGGAGTTTGATGATTTTGGTTTTTCATTCTTTGCAGGGACAAGCAGATCTGATAAACAATGCACACATGCTTGGCTGGAGTCTCCCTAAATGCTATTTCTGCATTTTCTTCCCAATAAAGATTGTGAAGCTGGCACTTCTAGTCACCACAGTATTATTTCAGGGAGATGCATCCTTGAATATGAAAGTAGAGGAGGAGCTGCAAAAATGTGTAGAACAAAATTATGGGAACTTGACATACTGTCTGGAAAATATGTCTGGAAAGCTGTGGGTTTCCTTTTTACTCATAGGCCTCTAAGTGGATTTGCTTTATTGCAATGCCAATAAATAATTTAAGCCATTTATTAGACAGCTTGTGATCCTGTCCATTAGGCTAGTGTGTTTTTGTTAGGAGGGTAGAAATTTCCTTGGGTCTCTATTTTTTCCTGCTGGTTCTGTCATGGATAGCATGGAGAGATCTGCAGCTTTTTTTACTCTTAATTGCACGAGTGTCTCTTGCCTTACCAATGCTATTGTAACCTCTGCTGAGTAGAGCACTGATAAAAGTCTGTCAGAATCTGTAAAAAAAGAGATGAATAAGCCCATTGTTGTGTTACACAAGTTAGGAAAGTGACAGCTTGTTTCCAGCTCTGTGCAAGACCTCAGGAGTAATCCTCAAGGATTTGAAACTCTTTAATTGCAAAATGGATGTGGGGTCTTTACTTTCTAGAAAGTTTAGAAAACCTTTCCAGAGACAGGTTAGGAAACTCTTCCAGAATGCTTGCTCTGGAAATTCCTCATTGTGAAATAAGATACTTTTCAAAATTGTTATTGCTAGATGTAGACCTTCCCACATTTGTGTGTTTGACTGTATTTTTTGCCTTTTCTCCCCACTTGGTAACTTCTCTGGGATCAAGGGTTAACAGTATCACCCCTGGTGTCTACTTTTTTTGGTAGTTCTGTTTGGTGACAGATCAAAAACATTTCCCTGCCACCATCCTTCAGCAGTGGCTGGTGGCTCTACCAATTTCTAAATGTAGCAATAAAAACCTAAGCAAGATTTGTGGTCAGCTAATTAAAGTCAGTACAGCAGAAAGTGCTGAAAACATTCCAGGGCCAGGGGAAAGAAAGATCTCAGTACTTGCAGAGTTCCTTGGTGCTCCTTTCTCCTGGTAACTCTTAATGGCTGTAATTAGGGAATTGTTTGAACTCTGAAGGTTCCTGAAATCCAAAGGTCAGTCACAACTCAAAATAACCAGTTGCCAGTTCAACAATTAGTTCAGCAAGTTGTGAAAGGCCATTTCTCTGCTTTTCTGATGTAAAAGCTGTTTGGTGTTTGTTACTGTCTTACAGAATATTCCTTTGTCTGTTTTACCTTCCAGACAAGATACAACTACGTTTTCCCTTCCAGTACACTCCTGTTTGGAATACTTTCTCTAAGTTATGGTTTAGTTCTCTTCTTTGGCTTTTAGCTGAGCAGGGGAGTAGCAGAAGTGTGATCAGATCTCTTGGTGAATTCTGTGCATTTGGGTTTGAAGGGAGGGATATGAACACTGTTGTGATCCCACAGAGTCTGTTCCAAAGCTCAGTGAAGACAAAGACTTTGAATTTTTAAACAGCTCTGTCAAGATCAATGAGAAAAAAATTAAATCTACTTTCTCCTGTAAGAGCAAGAGCTTTTTTGACTTTATTTCTAAACTTTTCCCTGATTTTTGTGATTAAATGCACTAAGATACCCTTAAGGTGCCTACAATTTTATTTTTTTGTGGGGGAATTTGGATGGTTGCTCAAGTAATAGAAAGCCAGAGTATATCAGTATATCCAGACAACACACAACTAAAAGAGTGAGTGTTGTAGGAAGGAAAGGTTGTACATTTATATACATCAGCTTTGGTCTCCATGTTTCATTTCCATGGAAAAATCATCCTTTGCACTTTGGGTTTTTCTCACGTGCAGTCAGAGTGAGATCAAACTGTCAGAGGCAGTGGGAAAAGCTCCAGCCTGGCCTTAGGAAAGCATTTTGTGGATGTGTCAGTTGTCAGCAGCTCCCTTCCCTCTGACACTCTACCCCCTCTCTCCTGGACATCATTTTCCCAAGTGAGCGGTGGTGTCTGCTCTCAAAGCAAGTGCAAATCTCAGAAGTGCTGGAAGGGAGATGATCCTGTCTGCTGCCCTGATGAGCTGCTGGGATAAGTGGAAGGAGTTCCTCTGGAGTCACTGTGGCTTTGCTGATTTACATGCAAATAATTTGTTGACATATTTTTATAGACTTGTTTCCGCGTCGTGTCTGGAAATGAGAAGGATTAATGTGTGTCTCGTACTTCCTGCTGATAATTACTGACTTGACCTCTTCTGCCCCAGTTAAGCTGATCTTCTCCCTGCAAAACTAACTTATCATAACAACTTCTTTTCCCTCTTCACTCTTCTGAGTTTAAATGATCATTTACAATAAGGGCATTAACTTTCTGTTAGTCCTAACAAGTATTCCACCCTCTGTATTTTATCTTTCTTCCAGAAAAAATCCAGATTTGTGTTCTTACCCTGTTGCCTCTTCCCCTCCTGGTTTATGCCTGCTGAATCCCACTTTTCATCACATGGAACACTGGAAGTTGTGCCATGGAAGTTCTCAAAATCATCAGTGTTGTCCTTTTTCACGGCACATTCCACAACACCGTAACAAAAGGTGGGAATCTGTCAGCTGATGTTTCACTTCTCTCCATAGGGCCCATTGCTTGCTCTGATGCTCATCTTGCTGAACTTCTGGAGCCCAAATAAATATCTGGATTGGCTTTCCTGCTCCAGCAATTCCTCTGCAGTCAGTAATCTTTGCAGAGGGAGTTGTTATCACAGAGCAGGATTAATAATCAACAAGAGGTGTCTACCTGAAATCCAGGACAGCTCTTGGGAGAGAGGTGGCACAAAGGACATTTCTGGGATTTCACAGGGCAGGAAAATCTGGTGGCAGACACATTCCAGCCACTTCTCCTGTACTGAGGCACCAAGGTGAGGCACTTTATTGTCTTGGGAAAGGTGTTTTCCATGAGCATGAGAGGTTTATACTGCTCTGCTTGAAGCCTTGTGCATAATAAAGATAAAAATGCAGGGAGGAATCACTGATTGTAAACTCTGGAGATGTAAGTGTTGAGCACTCTCTGCTCCCTGTGACATGGAAGCACTGCTGGTGTTCCTGGGTTTGGGCAGAGTGTGAATAATAGTGGGAAATTGGGAACAAAGAGCATTTGAACTTCTGATCAGCAGTTCAGCTATGCACCAAAATGTAAACATTTGGCAAAACTGTCTGGCACACATGTTTCGTATTTCAAAAGATGAGTTAAAGATTTCTAAAAGCTTCAGGGCTTTGATGTTCTCCAGTTCCTTCAAAATGAATTCCTCTCAAATGAATCTGTGAGGAATAGATTCTCTCTTCTAAGAATTTATGAAATGTTTTGGAATTTTTACTTTTGTCTTTACTAATGGAAAGCGTGGGGATGCATGAAATGAAAAAATATAAATACAGAGACACTATGCAGGTTAAGGCTTACAAAAAGTTCCAGAATTGTTGGCTGAAGACAGCTTCCACACACCAAAAAGAAATTGAAATTTAGAGTGAGAATATTAACTCTCCAGGATCAGTGTCCTGGTTCAAGTAAAACCACATGTACAACAGTTTTGCAGAACGAGCTATGCATGCATTGAGTCCTACAGAGAAAGACCTACACAACCTTCCTGAGGAAAAACAATCACAGAAATATTTCATATTTTTGCCATTTTGGAGAAGAACTTTGACTAAAGCAGAACAACGTGTAACTAATGTCGAGGAATTAGGAAAGACTTTGTGTCCAGGAAAAGCATGGCATGTGAAAGTGCCAGCAGCACCAGGGATCCTCCCCTTTCCCACTCAAATTCTTACAGAATTTTCTTACAGCTCAGCCTGAGCTCCTTCCTCCACCTTTCCATTTGAAAATGGAAATTTCCATCCTCAGGATGACAGAACCCTGGGAAGGAAATTTTCAGTACAATCTCTTTGTGCTGATTCTTCCCTTCAATGTGCTTCCAAATGATGAGGGAAATTGGGATGTTGGATTTGGGATACTGATGTTTTCCCCAAATCCCCAAAGCTGAATAAATGCAGAGCAAAGTGGAAAATATTTTGCCACTTTTTTTTTTTTTTTTTTTTTTTTTTTGGTGTGGGTTGTGTCATGAAATTAAGGGTAAATTGATAATTTGTTAATATGTTCCAGAAACAGGCAGTAAAGATGCATAGCACCCTTATGTTTTACCACCAACCTGCAGATGGGTGTCAGACAAAAGCTCAGGGGGCTGCAGCCTGGATTTTGAGTTGGCTGAGGTTTAAAAGACTAGGCATGCTCAAAAGTTGAGCCAGAGGCACAGAGTGTGTGCCCTCATCTCTGATACCTGGCTCTGACATCCAAGAAAACACTGAATTTCATATAACACCATGAAAACAACTGTTAAATAAAGAAACTAGGAGTGTGAGTGTGTAGATTAGAAAGTTTCCTTAAATCACTGAATGAAAAAGTTGAAGTTTAAACTAGTTTAGAAAACAGAAGACAAGATGGAGGATTTAGGGTGTTGTCTCTTGTCCTTCTTCTTTCTTCATCTTCTTCTTCTTCCAGAGGTTTTTGGGTAGTAATGAGTGATTGGATAGAAAATGCCTCAGTGCAGCTCACAGGTGTTGGGTCATTGGGTCACTAAGAAAAATAATTAACTTGGCATTTGTTAATTGGGTAAATGGACATATAAAATACCTTGAAGAAGATCTTTGTTGGCCATTTTGCACCTTTCTATCTTAGTGCATGTAGCTCCTTGTGCCTTGTATATATTTTATATAGATAAAAGAAGAATTAACAATCAAACCCAAACAAGAGAAAACTGCCTCTCTCTCATCAATCTCAGTCCAAGGAGAAAAAGAACTCAACCACGAATATCTTATTGAGACACCCAATGTGCCTCTTCCTTTGGCAGAAACTTTGGCTCCTCTCCTGCCTACAGATCCTCTGCTACAGACTTTACCTGTTCTAGTGCTTTCCATCACTACTTGGACATAAATAACTGGCAAAAAAATGACTCAGCTGCCTCTGCAGCTTGGAAATGATGCTAGTTCTGAGAGCAGGGATTGAGTGAGGATTTCCTTGGAGAGGAGCCACAAAGGAGTGCGTGTTCAGAGAGTACTGCCCAGGACAGACTAAATATCCTCTCCCTTTTCTCTTGAAAATGTCAGAGATCATTTAAACCTCACAAGAACCCCAAATCTGCAAGAATTCTGTTTGGCACCACGTGGTGAGAACTGTAGCTCAGGATCAAAATGGATTTTAAAGTTTTTTTTACTGGTGCTGAAGGCTATGAAGAATCTGCCCAGAGTAAAGGAGACAGGGACCAGGATAGCCACATATTTTTAACAGGTGTTAAAAATGCTGTTTGGTATTTTTTCCTAATAGGCATGGATTTCTTATTCTGCCACAGGCTTGGCTTTATAGCTAGGGGAAATGTAAAAGAAAAGTACAGAGCTGCTCTTGTACAGGTCATTATGTCCAAAAAAAACCCACCTCCTCTAATTTAGATTGTTCTTTTGCTTGGGCATTAAGCAATTAATAATAAAAATAAAAATACAAATAAAAATAAAAATAAGAATAAGAATAAAAATAAAAATAAAAATAAAAATAAAAATAAAAATACAAATAAAAATAAAAATAAAAATAAAAATAAAAATAAAAATAAGAATAAAAATAAAAATAAAAATAAAAATAAAAATAAAAATAAAAATAAAAATAAAAATAAAAATAAAAATAAAAATAAAAATAAAATGATAATAATGATAATAATGATAATAATGATAATAATGATACTACTACTATTATTATTATTATTATTAATAATAATAATAATAATAATAGTAATATAAAAATAATAACTCACTATTTGTGATCAGAAAACTTAATATTTAGTCAGCCTCAACTCATCAGCTCAGCACCAGCATCCTCTGAGTGCAGCCCAGGCTCGTTCTGCAGGCCTGGCTGCAGAAGCAGATTCCAGAAAATTAGTTTAGCATGTCAGGCCAGCACAGAGCTCCAGGCTTTGTGAGGAGGAATGAATGGAGGCACAGTTCTTGTGCAGCCCACATGGATTGGAGGCTGCCCTCTGATTTACACACATGCTGAGCTCGGGGGAGTGCACAGGTGTGTGTGGAGGCAGAAAAAGGCACATTTGTGTTTGTTTGTTTTTTGTTTTTTTTTTAAAAATAAGCAGTGCAGACCTGTCCCAGTCTGGCACATGTTTTGTGTCCATCCAGTAGCTAACTTCATACCTGAGGCTAGATTACAGAATCTGCTGTTAGCTCAAAGTGACTTTGTACTGCTGCCAAACAAGGAACAGGCTCCTTGCTTATTCTCCAAATCAAAAAATACATTGTAAAAAGCAACAGAACACAGAATTAGGGTTGCATGGTTTAAACATTAAACAGCCAGCAGAACCAAAGGGAAAGATTTCTTTGTCTGCATTAGCCAGGTTATTTCTATTACTATTTTTCCAGCTAGACACACAGCTTATGGCCAGTGCTTGCTCTTGATGAAAGCAGTGATATTTTTGTAGTGTGGGAGGCAAATGGAGCCTCTAAATGGGCTGGTATGAAGAAATGACAATTGGATATAAACCTCCCCAAGTGCATCTGGGCTAATTTTCAGCTTGGACTGACCCAAAAGCATTTCACAGAATGAGGGATGCCTTGAGATGGTGTTTGAGATGGCTGGACACAGAGGCCATGGCCTGGCTCCCTCAGGTAGATAATTGGTTAATTGGTCTGGTTAATTGAGCCCAAAGGATGAGTGCAAGCTACAGAAACCTTTTCCCCCCTGTTCAAACAGACATAAATTGGAGATATTGAACCACAGTCAGTGTGGCTCTCTGGTTATGACATCTTCCTCCCACCCTGCTCTTTTACAGCAGAGCCTGGCAAGGAGGCTGAGTCTATCAAAACTCCAAAAATTGAGTGATCTGCTTGATCACCCAAGAAAGACCAAACCTGCAGGGTTTTTAGTGAATTGAATTGCTTTTACATGTGTTAACACAGCTTGTGACACTGACAGTTCTGAAGTATTTCAGGGTTTTATCAGCCAACCTTGCCCATGAGCTATTTGACATGCTTCTGGGCTGTAAATTGGTTTAAGAAGCTTGAGCCACAGATTGTCAGTATCTCTCCCCAGCCACTGTAAATGCCTGTTGAAGTATGCAATCTATAGATTTGCAGCCCTGTACTTGCAGCTGAAACTGTTGTGAAAGCTGGTCAAGAAAAGCTGGGGCACATGGCTGCGTTTGGCAAAGCCAAAGGTTCCACTTCACTGTTATTTTTGCAGATCTTATTCCAGGTTCAGGCTCCATGGGTTTGACAAGCTCATAGTTTAAGATTCCTGACTAATGGTCCAAGAAATAAAGCTTGTGGGTTATTTTTTTTTCTCAGTGTTCTGTTCCACACTGCCTAATTTTCATTTGGAGCAGGTATTTTTCCTCTTGGGAGGGCAGAGAAGTCCCTGGAAAAGCGATGGCTGCTGAAGCTTTTGTGGTTGCTGATGGATCTAGGGGCTGATCCTGCAGGACTGCAGTGTTGTGGGGAATGCAAATCCCTCCAGGATTTGCAGGCAGCATTAGCAAGACACAGAGGCTGTCTTCCTATCAAATCTGAAGTTTCTGTGCTCCAAAGCCTGGAAGCTCTCTGTGAAACAGCTATAAGAACATTATTTTTATGTTGTCCAATATTTAACTTCTTTAAACACCCAGAAAAAAAACCCCAAAAACCCTTAACCAGCAAACCCCCCCCCAAACTGTCATCAGGTAACGTGACACAAATGCAGAGCATGGAAACTTCTATTCAAACACTTAGCAATGAGCAAAGTTATGAGCTACTGCAAAGGGGGTGTCCTGTAATGGAAAATGTTATGCAAGATGAGCTAGAGGAGAAGCTGCCACTGGTATGTGAAAGTGCAAAGCCATGGCTGGTTTCTCTCCTGCCTTCCCACCTAATTTGTATAAGCAGCATCTGCCACCAAGGTTATTTTTGCATTAAATTTCATACTTGAAGTAGAATTTATAAGCTAGTTTATGGTTGTGTGTTAGAGATTTTTTAAAAAAAAATTATAAATGCACATGCCTTCAAGTAGGATCTTTCAAATTTAATGGTGGGGGAATAATTCACACTCAGATTCTGAAAATTAATATTTGGTTTTTTTTTTCTCTGAACCAGTGCGTAAAATGTCAGCTTAGATTCCCTGACTTTGCCAAATCAGGAATTACTCTCAAAGGATGGTCTCACCTTTTTTTTTTTTTACCTCCAGGAAGATGAAAGAGTGAGGGAGACTTTGTAGCCATTTTTTCTGGCCTAGCAGTTTCAGCCTCTTCAGCTCTTGACTGTGAATCCTGACAAACTGAACAGCCCAGGGCTTAGGGATGCCCTGATCCTTTCTGCCTCTCCTTTCACCACTGGAACATCTGCCTCTGGAGAAAGCAGTGCAGGAGCAGCTGTTGAGGGAAAAGAGGTCCTGGAGTAGAGTGGAGGGGCTGTTTTATCTGCCAGAGAACCTGATCAGACTCTCAGATGTTCTTTTTATATTCCTTTTTCTTTTCTATTTTGTTTTCCTTTTTATTTTCTTTTTTTTTTTCCTTTTTCTTTTTTGTTTTCCTTTTTATTTTCTTTTTTCCTTTTTATTTTCTTTTTTATTTTCCTTTTCTTCTTTATTATTTTCCTTTTCCTTTTCCTTTTCCTTTTATTTTCTTTTTCTTTTCTTTTTCTTTTCTATTTTCTTTTCCTTTTTATTTTCTTATTTTTTTTCCTTTTACTTTTTTCTTTTCCTTTTTATTTTCTTTTTTATTTTTCTTTTCTTTTTTTTTTCCTTTTTTCTTTTCCTTTTCCTTTTCTTTTTTCTCTTCCCTTTTCTTCTTTCTTTTCCTTTTTCTTTTCTTTTTCTTTTCCTTTTTTCCTTTTTTATTTTCCTCTCCTCTCCCTCTCTCTCTCTCCCCCCCTCTCTTTCTCTCTCTCTTCCTCTTCTCTCTCTCTCCCTTTCCTTCCCCTCTCCACCACAGAAGATGACATAATTTCTCTACAAAATGCCACACTGGCCATTTTTCCAGCCCAGCTCCTTCTGGGAATTTTTAGACCTAGCTTGAAGACTCATAAAGGTCCCATTACTCTTCTAATTAGGAAATAAAGAAGGCTCGTTATTTTGAGAGGGGCAAAGGACTTAAACCTTTTAAGCAATTATTTCCACGGTGAAATACTACCCAGAATTGTGAAATCAAAATGGAAGCCAAAGAGATTAAGACCCAACAACTGGTTTGACATGAGAAAGAAGCAGGGGAAACCCCCCAGGATTTGATTTGCAGCAATCCTTCTTGCCAGAATGCAAAAACTCCCAAACATCTGGCAGAGTTGGGTTAGCAGGAGCGAAAGGAAAGAATTCAGGCACACACAAAGGGTTACAACAACAAGCAGAAGATTATTTGTAGAAACTGGATGTGCAAAATCCCCTGTGCCTACAAGCTGGGAAGGAGAGGAGTAAGAAAACAATGACCCAATTTTGCCACGATCTTCACATTTGAGGAGTTGAGGAGAACAGATCTTGCTTAACATCCAAACTTTCCCAGTTGATTTCTACCACTGCACCAGGTAAGTCTGGCTTTCTCTTGCTGCATCTGAGCCCAGTGACTTGTGCAGAACCACAGTGACCCTTCCTTGTTTGAAGGGCGCAGGAGAATTTAGGAAGGGGTACAAAATTTGCAGGATGTCTCCAAGCCCAGCTGTCAGCTTGCTTCTTGATTTTATTGGTTTTTTTTACACAATTTCCAGTTAAAAAAGGAGCAGATTCAAAATTAGCACAACAAACTGGTATATCACTGACAATCTGTTTCAAGAACAAGTCTTCCCAGTTTCCTGTCTAATAAATATGAGTTTGGGGGTGAAAATGGTTTTTCTCTCCAGCCACTTCACAGTGGAAGCTGCACAAAACCCTTGTGTATCTCCCTAAGAGAACATGGTGTAGCTTTCCACAAGAGCTAAATGAGGTTTCAGTCCTGCTGTCTTGATTGAAGGCCATCTGAAAAGCCCTATAAATCACAGCTACTCATCAAGGTGAGTTTTAAAATACATCACCTTCAGGACCTGGATTTGCTGTTGGTTTAATAGGAGGAGGATACTGTAAGCAGAGAATTTGAATTAGTGCTCTCAGCAGTGCTTATGTTTGTGTGAATATTTCATAACATTTTATAAGGAGGGAGTTCTATCTGAAAATATTCTCAGAGGACTCCAAGCACAGAGGCAGGGGAAGATAAAAATCTAGCTTTCCATTTTCTTTGGAATATTTGACATGTTCAGAGAAGTGTCTTAAAACAACAAGGAGAGTTCAGTTCCTCAGAGTTTTAAAATCCTTCATCACTCACTACTGTCCCACTTGATTTACGCTGCCTAAGGTGGGCCAGCCACACTCGAGCACTACAATAGCCAAATACATAATAAAAAGCTAAAAAAGTCGTAAAAGTTTTACACAGGGGATGTGACCAGCATAAACAGCTCACAACATGTGTCTAATGCACAGCATAGGTGTCTGTGGAGCAAGAAAACAGTCATTGTTTAAAAAAAAGAGAAAGAAATCTTGTGTTACTCTAGACAGTCTAAATGCAAAATAACTCTGACCCTGGTGCCTCCCTCTGGTTATGTGCTGGGATCTAGGAGAACAAAAGCATTTTGCACCAAAATGTTGGAATGTTTTCATTTTGGCAAAAAATAAAACGCTGTTTGGAGGAGACAAGCAGCACTGCTAAGGTACAGGGGTGTGGGAGAGACCCATCCAAATCTTTGCTCCCTTCCTTCAGGTCCCAGTTTTCCTTCCCAAATTTCTCCTGACTAATTAGGGCAGGGACTGGTGTAGGCTCTGGGTCAGGGTTAGTGGTTTATTTCTGCTGCAGCACAGAGGAAACCCAACGACATTAAATGGAAATAAAAACGTAAGCTTCAATGAATGAAGTGATAATTCACCCGAGAATTTCCCCTTTGTGCTCATTCCCACTGAAATTTATTGTACAATCAGGTCTTCACCCCTTGCTTTCAACACCCCCTGTGGAAGATGAACTCAGTGTTTGTGTGTCTGGGCAGCACAAAAGCTTTTCTAGGGGAGTGACCCCCACTCTCCAGAGTTATCTCTTTGCTCATCTGAGCAAAGCCTGCTGGCTTGTGGGATCTGCTGCTGTTCTCTAGGAAATATTGGCTGGGTGGGCTTGGTTTTGGAGCAAAATCTTTGGTGAGGTGTGAGGTCTGGAGTGCCTGACACCTCATTAAGGACCTCAGTGATCCCAGGCATGGTGCTTTCTGTGTCTGTCTGTACACAAAATATCCTCAGCCTGGGCTGAGATTTGGCCTGCAGAGGTCTCTGTGGAGAAGGAGATAAAGTGGTTGAGTGCTGATGACAGCAGGAATAAAGTTCTGCGGTTTTTTCTACACTTTATCGAGTAAAGCTTGGCTATAAAAAAAAAAGAAGGGCTTGGAAATTGCCTGACTTGAGTGATTTATTCTCGTTGTGTATGAGGCCTTAAGGCTATGTCTGTAAACACTGCCTTGTACCCATCAGAGATGCTGCCAACACCACCCTTTACAGCTAATTAGTTCTCAGTAATTGACCTACAGTCCTACACATCCCGCTGCCACCTTGAGCTTCAGTAGCCCACGGACCTTTAAACTACTCATTTCTGGGTGATATTCCAATTTCTTGGGTCATGTGTGACCTTTCAGGAAGTTTCTGGGGTTCAGGGTGTGTCTCCAGTGCCTTTTGGGGGAGCTGTGGCTGTGACATGGAGTTTTTGTACACACTCACCTCTTTTCTTTGTGCTATCTCCAGATTTGTTCTCTGGGCTGCTGTTTTGTCCTGTTGGGCCTGTGTGATGAAATCAAAGACCATGGCAATTTTGCAAAGGCACTCTCAAACCTCATGGGCACAGCTCGTGACAGATGCACAACTACAGGAAAAAGCAAACACTGCTTTGCAAGCCTGGGCTCATTTTCCTCCTGCCACTTGACAGGCTCGAGTGCATCCACCTCCTTTCTCTTCCTTCGTTATCCTGGTTTCTGGTGGTGGTTTCTCTGTTAACAGCTCTAAGGCCTTTTCCCCTCATCTCTTCTGAGGGTTGATCATGTTCAGCCTGCTCCTCCTCCCTGGAGTTTTGCCAATGTTGAGTCGAGGGCTGCAGACCAGCAGATTCTTTGGGCTTTTTTTAAAAAAAAATTTAAAATTTTTTTTAGATTTTTTGAGCTTTTGACAACTGCTGTTGCTCTCTAAAGTCTTCAATACCTGGACCATCTTCACCTTTCCACAAAATCCTGGGGAGTGCAGGAATTCCTGTGCCCTGGAGGAATTCCTGCTCACATGGTGGAAGCAGTGTGATGGACAGGAGGACATTTAATATCAACAGCCCAGGAGATTTCTCCTGCAGACTTAGTAGGTGTTAAGGTTTTGTAAATGTCTTTTCCTACCCATGAGCTCCTGATTGTATTGTATATATATAAATTTAATACCTTTCATTGCCAGTTAAGCTATAAAAGATTAGGAGTTGTCCTTCCTTGTTGGTGGGAACCCTGAAGATCCTGTTTGGATCTGAGCTTGTGATCTGAGTGTGGTGGGAATAAATATCCAACTTTAAACAGGTGTGATCCATGGGAGCACATAAAATATAGCTAAAATGAGCAGTCCTAAAATAACAGAAACTTCAGCACTGCAGGAGAGTAAAACAAATTATACAGGAGAATTTTAAAGTGGCTTGATGGCTGAACTACCTAATACTTGGATTAGTGGAGCAAACCATTTACTTTTTGTATTTGTGCATTCCTTAAACTGATATTTATATCTCAGAGAAAAACAGGCAAAGTCTGGAGAGAGATCTTGTAAGGCTGGGTTTGTTTTGGGGGTGGGTTTTGAGAATTTCCATAGCATTAACGTCAGTTTGCTTAGGGGAAATGGAAGGAAAGCATGATTTTTATTAAAAGAATTAAAAAATATCTGACCTTTTCAAAATGGAAATGCTTCTGGGTGAGTCAAGGCCTCTGTGGTGGCATTGCCTTGCAGCTGAGGGAAGCACAGCCATCTGATTGTTGTTGTTTTGTTTGTCAAACCCATCTCTCATGTGATACTTGCTGAAAGCTGCCAAATCCTCTCAAATCTTGGGTGGCCTGGGCCTGAAACAAGAAGTGGTCCAATTTCCCATACTTCTGCAGTATGTAACCACCAATGTATTTTTATTCCTGATTAAATTTGGATGGTGTTTATAGAAAATACCCTTCCCCTTGGAGAAAATGAATCAAAATGCCTTTTACTAATCCCTTTGAGCATATGAAATTAAAGTTCATAAGACAGAATTTGTACTGTAGGAATTTCCTAATCAATCATAACTAATCTAGAAGATAAGATGAAAATGCAATAGGGAAATTGATCACTGTGTCAAAAAGCTTAAGCTAAATATTTTTCTGGATATTTCTCTGTGCTTCTTCTCACATCCTTAATGGCTGGCAAGAGATCATAATAGAAAACAATGAATGAATAATATAATTCCAGGAGCTGAAATTTATTCTGTTGGAGTCTTCATTTACAGATTTGCTGAATATCACTGGACTGCATTTCAGAAGAGTTATTTTTTGGTGGTTTTTTTTTGTTAAATGTTATTGAAGGGGTGGCTTCTGAGATCAGTTGCTGCACATTATTGGAGCATTCATTTCTATTTCTGCTACTTTATTATAAGGTTCAGTGGAGAAATAGAAAGGAAGTCACTTGACATTGGCAAGAGGAGGTGTACATGAAACTTGACTGGATTTTATTTTTTTTTTCCCCATTCCAGCTAAAAATGAACTCGAGGAGAGTTCAGAATGCTGGAATTTCCCACCAGACAGACATTTGGGACTCTGACCACCCCAGCGAACGGCTTGAATAGAATTCTGCCTGTCCACAGCATTGTGCAAACTCTGTTTGGCTCTCAGGGTGCCTCTGGCACAGGTGGGGACGGAGCTGTGGGAGGAAGAAGAGGATTTTCCTGCATGGCTTGGATTTCCCAACAGCTCCGCGTGGCTTCGGGCGGACGCCGAGCGCCGGTGGGATTCCTCTGCTGAGCACAGAGCAAACTGAGGAGTAATCCCTGCTTATGTGGGCTGAGGGGAACCAGCAAATCCTCTGACTGCGGGTTTTATGAGCTCCTGACACGCACTGGAGGCGGGATGACAATGGTTTGAAATATGGAGCTATGCATTCCCGCTATCCCACTCAGCAGCTCGGGGGTTTTATGGTGTGGCTCAGAGCCCGTCAGAAACGGGGCTGGTGTCTCCCTGAAGGATGGAGAAATTTATCCATGAGCTAATCAGAAGTGGGAAGTGTTGTCAGTCGGGCCAGGCAGGGATTTAAGCGAGCTGTTTCTCTGATATTTGATTTGCGTGCATCTGCGTATGAAAACTCGTAGTGATTTTGAGGAAGCATTCAATCGTGTTTGACTGCTCAGAAGCCAAATTAAATAAGCTGAGTGGCATTTTTTTACATCAAATATGGAACAGTTAAGGCTTGTTTTGAACACTCAAAGTTGGCAACTAAATGCAGGAGTGTGTTTCTGACCCAATATAAGCTGAAAGACTCTTTAAATGCTAAGGACACTTCTTAGAAAACCTATCAAATACGACTTTTTTTCTTCTTTGCTTTGCTATGTGGTGTCACAGCGTGCTAAACTCTACAAATAGTCAAATTCATGATATTTCTTCTAATGAATCCAAACAATAGCTATTAGCTAGGAATTCAACATGCATTCTGACACTCAGAAGCAGCTCTGACTCAAGGCATGTGTATGTTTATCCTGATGGTTATAATATCACATGTGGTAGATGCTGGCAAGGACATCCCTTCCCTTTACACCAAAACATTTAGCAGTGGTGAAAAGACTTTTGTCAAGGCAGGCAGAATTCTTTCCATATTTGTGCTTTTAAAAAAAAAAAGGTTCACTGATTATATTTTATTTATGAAAGTTGTCTCTGTGGCTGAAAAGAATAAAGATGTTAACCATGAGCCACTGGTGACTGGTTTATATCACCAGTATCTAAACTTGCAGCACTGGGAATTGCTCCTGATGACTTGTGAGACTGAGTGCTGGAAGGGAGATGAGTGTGCTAGTGGGGGCACCTTAATAAGGGGTAGCATGTGGTAATCTAGAGAGTTTCACGGGAGGAGAAGTTATTTTCTTTATAGGAAAATGTCATGAATCCTCAACCAAATGTTCTTAAAGATGTCTTTTCGATGTTTCGTGGGGGGAAAAAATGCAACCCTTCAGCAACTGCTTCTTTTATTTGAGCTTTGTATGCCGAGACTCTTATCAAGCCAACTCTGAGATCTGTTTTGTGAGGGATGCTCTGAACAGGTGTCACAGACACACGTTCATTTTTTGTGGTAACTCACAAATCAGGACCACCATGCCAGTGAACACCCATGGAAAGCTGTGACCTTGTCTAGGTTCCCCCTGGTACTGCTAAAGCAGACAAGCAGTGATTCCTCACAGGGATTATCCAAAGTATCTGGGAGCATTTCTTGTATCCATTGGCACCAATGCAAAAAGATGCAGGAGCACTGCAGCATTTCCTGCTGATAAATGAGTAAGTGGCATCTGAGGAGATTCCCTGTCTTACAAAGAATAATTCCAGACAGCCAGCTGGGAGCACTAGGATTGTATTCCCATTCCTCTAGAAACAGAACTGGAGCAAGGCTGCTAAAATCACTTAAAAAAAAGCATTTCAAATATAAATTCAAAGGACTGACTGCAAATGGGATGGAATCATTTCCCCAGCATTGTACATTGTTAATTTGTTAATTGATGTGAGTGTGCTTCATACAGCTGGCACTTGGTGCTGAATTGCTGTGAAATATTCTCGGAGGGACGAGAGAAAGTTTGATTTTGTGATATTCATCTGTCTCGAAGAACAGGAAAAAGATAGGATATTTGCACTCTGTCTGCAAATACCAGTACACTGAAGGTTATACTAAACTCCAGGGGTTAAGAGCTTGGCACAGAATGGGAACATGTGTCATTTTGGTAAGGGAAGGGACAAACAGAGATTGGAGCCATTCAGAAGATCAGATATTTCATGGGTATTTGATGAGCACTGATCACGGGAGAGCTGGAAGGTCATAAAGTATTTATTCAAGTGTGATCCCTACGTAGAGAATTTAATTCTAATACTTTCATTTTTACTGTCTGACCAAAGGGCAGGCCAAAGTAGGTTTGATGTAAAGTGCAAACCCCAAATGTGCCATAAACTATGGGTACACCTCTTGCACAGCAAAGCACAGGGATTAAATCTCTTGGAAGTGAAGTAATTCAGAAGTGCAGAGGAGCTGCAGACTGGAACTGTGAGAAACAGATGAGCTGTTACTCCTGTTTTCTGTATCCTTCTGTTACCTCATCATGTGTCATGCCAGGGATGTAGCTTATACAGAGAAACAGCAAAACTGTCTGCAGTTCACACCCCCAGCTGCCCCCTGAGAAATTCTGTCATGCTACTTCATCAATAGTAACCACTGAGATGGTCTGGGGGTATGGGCAGATTGCAGCACAGAGTGAAATGTAATGTAAAAATTTACAGCATGGAGGCTTGGTCTTATGCAGTAAAAAGTTCTTATTACTCTGAACTAAATTATACATGCTGCAGGTTCAGTATTTTAATTTTACTAAACTATGCACATTTCAAAAGGGAAAAAAAAAAAAAAAAGGAACCCGTGAGAATAAAGGGATTTGTTCATTTGATTCTTTGAAATTATTCAAGTGAGAAAGTGTTGTTTGTTTCCTTGCTTCCCCCTACCCTTGCTTCTCTCCTACAGTGCTTTGAGCTGCACTGGTGTCATCTGCGGCTCCAGATTTGCAGCCACAGGTCTGGAGACTGCAAAATTAACCTCATCATGTTTGCCTTATTCTTATGGCCTTCCCTGATTTTCTCCTCCTGGCTCCTGTCAGGAGGACACTCGCTCAGACGGCACTTGGAGATGACAAAATGGGCAAATCTTACACGACCTTCTCGATGCCACACATACTTTTATGGAGCGGACAAATCTCTCTGCAGCTGGTAATTGTTCAGATTGGAGAGCCCTAGGTTACTCAGCCATTGCCTGAAAATGAACATTTAGTCGTTCTTGTCACCAGCCATAAAAGCTTTCCAGGTTCTTCCATGTGCTCCATGTCAATGTCTATTGCATTTTTAGGCCCATCCCATTCCTGAATGCCAAGTGGTGCTGGTGTGTTCTCTAATTCCTCTTCTAACAACTCTTAGCACTAGATTTGTTTTTCCTTCCATCATTGCTTCAGCATTCATGGAGCTAGCTGTCATAATCCCAAAATATTTCTAGCAAACTACAACAATTCTCTCCTTGGATGTGAAATTAGGTGTCTTTGTCACCATTCAGTGCTTTGTGTTTATGCCCATGCAATTACCAGACACTTTATTGCCAGTCATGCTGTTTTATAAGATCTTCATGCAATGTTTCATCCTCTGCCCTGTCTTCACATTTCCAGCTAATTCAGTATCATCACCAAATTATCTTTCTTCACTGTTCCTCTCCTTCTCCAGGTAATTTATTAAAAGTATAAAACTCTTCCGGTGCAGGGCTCTGCAGAACTCAGATGACCTCTCTCTGCTGAAAGAACTGCTTGTTTCTCCCTGCACTTTGTTTGTCACTCCCCCATGAATGGCAAGGACTGTGCTTTGTTTCTACCTGAAAAGCATTATGATTCTTCAGACTGATCAGTGAAACAATCAGTGAAAAAACAATGGATCCTGTCCAAGGAGTAGGAATCAAAAAAACATGCAATTTTATTTCCATGAAAAAAAAAAAACCAAGCAAGAAATGCAGAGCAGAACATGGTACCAGTTTTCAGCTTGCCTAAATGTGTTGGGAAAGAAATGCCCCCAGGATACAGGGAAGAGACTTGCCTAGCACTCTGAGAGTTGGATTTAGTCAAGCATTTCCATGAGCAGCACTTCCTCACCTTAAATTAAAGTAATTTAAAGGTCGGCATATAATTATGCCTCTTTTTCATTCATTTTGGTGTGGTGTATCTACCCATTTCTACTAGGTGAGGGATTTTATTTCTCTGAGTTTAGACAATGAAACAGGTGCAAAGCACATATTTAAAAGATCAAAAAAGATCAAAAACTAACAAGACATCAAAAAACCCACTGGAAAAAGATATTTTACCCACAAGAAGAAAGAATTAATTGTGGACACAGTGACTTTACCTTTCTGAAGGCAAAACAAACATAGTGGCCCATATTCCAAGGAAAACAGAATACCTGCACTTTTCCACTACAAAACCAAGCCTAGCTATTAGTACACAGTGCCCCCCAAAGAACAGAGACAGCGCCTTCACTCACTGGCAGGAAAGTGAAAAGAAGTGCTCTTCCTCATTGCTTCCAAAAGTGGGAATTTCACCCACTTTTTCCGCAGGTGAACACAGGGTAAGGGAACTCTGCTCTCAGGAATCCCTTTTTTAAAGAACATGCCCACTTCCCACCCAAACTATGATCAGCAGATGTGTATCATCTTCCAAACACCTCCATTTTGCACTGCCAGTCATGAAAAATTACACCCAATGCAAGCAGCGGCGCTCAATAATTTACACACTGTGTCTATTTGCCTTATTTTGAGAAAAATCAGTGTGTTGGCCCCTAACAATTGCACAGTACACACTCCTCCTTGTAAATTTGGCTTAATTCGAGTATTTTCCAGGCAGAAAAGGAGGGGAGGGGGAAGGGGAAGGGGAGGGGAGGGAGGGGAGGGGACGGGAGGGGAGGAAGGAGAAGAAAGAAAGAAAAAAAATGAGAAAATGAGAAAATATGAAAAGGAAAGGAAAGGAAAGGAAAGGAAAGGAAAGGAAAGGAAAGGAAAGGAAAGGAAAGGAAAGGAAAGGAAAGGAAAGGAAAGGAAAGGAAAGGAAAGGAAAGGAAAGGAAAGGAAAGGAAAGGAAAGGAAAGGAAAGGAAAGGAAAGGAAAGGAAAGGAAAGGAAAGGAAAGGAAAGGAAAGGAAAGGAAAGGAAAGGAAAGGAAAGGAAAGGAAAGGAAGGGAAAGGAAAGGAAAGGAAAGGAAAGGAAAGGAAAGGAAAGGGGAAAGGAAAGGAAAGGGGAAAGGAAAGGAAAGGGGGAAAGGAAAGGAAAGGGGAAAGGAAAGGAAAGGGGAAAGGAAAGGAAAGGGGAAAGGAAAGGAAAGGGGAAAGGAAAGGAAAGGGGAAAGGAAAGGAAAGGGGAAAGGAAAGGAAAGGGAAAGGAAAGGAAAGGGGAAAGGAAAGGAAAGGGGAAAGGAAAGGAAAAAAGGGGAAAGGAAAGGAAAGGGGAAAGGAAAGGAAAGGGGAAAGGAAAGGAAAGGAGAAAGGAAAGGAGAGGAGAAAGGAAAGGAGAGGAGAAAGGAAAGGAGAGGAGAAAGGAAAGGAGAGGAGAAAGGAAAGGAGAGGAGAAAGGAAAGGAGAGGAGAAAGGAAAGGAGAGGAGAGGAGAGGAGAGGAGAGGAGAGGAGAGGAGAGGAGAGGAGAGGAGAGGAGAGGAGAGGAGAGGAGAGGAGAGGAGAGGAGAGGAGAGGAGAGGAGAGGAGAGGAGAGGAGAGGAGAGGAGAGGAGAGGAGAGGAGAGGAGAGGAGAGGAGAGGAGAGGAGAGGAGAGGAGAGGAGAGGAGAGGAGAGGAAAGGGAAGCCTTGCCTGCCGTCCTTTGGTCCCTGGACACCGCCGCTCTCCTGGGGCTGAGCCGGGCCCCGCTCGCCCTTTATATACCCCGCAGCCGGGGTGGGGCCCTGCCATGTCACAATGGGCTTTGGGCACCGCAAGCTCCCGCGTCACCGCGGGCCCCGCGCACCGTGCCTGTGTCACAAAGGCCACCCCGGCAACCCTTCTGTGACGACATGCCTCAGGGACACAAAGAGTTACACTGTCCCACCCCAAACCCCTTGTGAAGGGCGGCCCAGGGGTTCTGATTGGGTTTGGGTCCCTGGGGGTTCTCCCTTGTGTGTTTCTAATGGTCCCTCAAGGGTGGAGACCCTCAAGAGTTGTGTCCCTCAAAAACCCCTGCTCGGCCTCTGCTCGGGGCTCTCTGTTCTGGATCTGAGTTTGTTCCCATGCTGAATAAATGGTTTCATGAACCCAGAGCCCGTCTCGTTGGTGTCCCGTGCTGGTCCCCAGCATCCTGCAGCTTCCCTGGATGAGCTCCTGAAGGTGCGGACTGCAACAGCCTCCCCCAGCCCGAGGCACCGGGAGCGGCCCGGAGCAGCCCCGGCCTTGGGGGATTGCTGCCCCTTCCCCTGAGCCGCTCTTCAAATGAGCAGCAGCGGCTGGGGCCGAGTGAAGCTGCAAAGGAGACCCGATGGCAAAGCCACTTGTGGGCTTTTACTGAACTGTTCATGGCACGGACAAGGGGAGAGAGAAACAGACAGAAAAGAAAAGAAAGATGGGGATGTTCAGTTCCTACTGGCTCTGGGCTGATTCATCCTTACTGGAAGTGAAAGTGTAACAAGTGGAATTGATTCGTGCTAACTAAATTGTAACTGTTTGGAAAGTTCTTATTAGAAGCCATCAAAAGAATCGGTGTTACAAAGCAGATGCACCCCTTTACAGATGTTCCATGTCAAAATTGAGGTACAGGATGTAGTTTAGAAGATAAGTGATGTCTCAAGACTAAAACGGCCTTGAGATGGACAAAATTAGAAGGACCTTAGGCATTGGGCCTAAAAACCAGTAAATATCAGACTAATTAGTAGCCTTACATAACACAATGCTTACTACACACGTGCAAACCTGCAAGGTTGTCCAAAGGACAAGGAGGAAGAGGAGAAGCCTTCGCCAAAAGACCCTCAAAGGAAGGCTGCAGACCCCCTAACAACAAGTGAGACATGCACCATGAAGAAAAGTGACATAAAGTTAGCAAAATCGGAAAGAGGAGGAAACTTCCGAGAAACAGTAATGGATATGTATAGGCATGGAATGTCTAAGTTTAGCTCGAAGGGATTTGTTTTGTACGTGAGGCAGGGTGGGAAGCCTCCGTACCCCGGTCGGTTTTGGACGTGAGGTGGGGTGATAAGCCCTCCCCGTACCCCGGTCGGTTTTGCTTATGCTTTTAATCCTACTTCATTACTAGCAGATTGTATATATAAATTGGAATTTTTTGCTAAATTATACTCTTTTACTAAACTGTATTCTTTCACATCAAATTACTATTCAATTTACTAAATTGCATTCATTTTCAACTGAACTGCCATTAACCCAAGGGACCTAGTTGCCAAAATTCTAATTTCATTTATAACAAAAGAGAAGAAATTTCATTGTGCAGCTAATTTTAGGACATGCCCCTACACTATCCAAGCAGCACTGTGAAGAAAATATACTATTTGGAAAACCCATATCTAGATCTTCTTGATACAGCATTGCTGTTTCTGTCACATGTTTTGAAAGCTTCAGTTTGAAAAGCTTGAAAAGTTTTGAAATTTGCTTTATTTCTACTGATGTTGTTAAGGAAGAGTATAAAACCATAATTTTGTGCGGTTTTTGTGTCTAGATCACTCAACTATATCTCTCTATTGCACCAGTAACTGTGAAGACCTTAACGTGGAATATATTTCCAGTTTTGGGTGCTGCCCTCAGGAATGAGGTGAAACCAGCTTCTGAAAGTTTGGAAGGAACAAAGGAAAGGATTAGACTCCTGAAAAAGGAATTTTGGGATAAGGTGTAGGTGAGACGTAGCGAATTTCACACCTGTCAGAAGGAGGAGAAAGAAATGTTTCATGTCCCTGGTAAGACAGGGAGCAGGAAGTGTGACTTGGAGAAGAAGAGTTTCATACAGATATTAAAAAGAATAGTGAAAACCTGCAGCAGACTGATTAGGAAACATTGTTTATGTTTCAGTTCCAAAGGTCTTTAATTCCACCTTATGCTGAGCAAGAACTGAGTGTGGTGTTGCACAGAGCCAGTTGTTTGTTTGCCCTGAAGTGTTTTTTCCCTGTTGCTCCCCGCTGGGTGTGTGGTGTTGGATGCCTCCCCTCACCCCAGCCCTTCCATCTCATTGAAGTTGTGGTCCTGCTTTCCCCCTCCCTTCCTGCTCCCGGCCCCCCCCAGTTTAAAAATCCCTGTCATTTCTCCCTCTGTCTCTTTTTTCCCTGGAATTCGTTCCAAGAATAAACTGCACAGCATCCTGGAGAAAAGAGCCTCCTCTGTCTTTTATCTTGTCCTTTTTGCACCTCCTTCTCCCCCGGGGCTGGACTGGGAGCTGGCCGGGTGACCCCCGGGGCTGGGGATGGAAGTTTGCAGCAGCTGGTGCTCCGGCACAGGGGGGGCTTTCCATGAGGACAGCAGACCCCAGGCAGCAGCTGGAAACCCACACGTGGATTGTAAAAGATTTGCATTGTCAGTTACCTCGTAGCAGAGTCTCTTTTTGTGCAGACACACCTATGAGGATGGAATCAGCAGCTTTTCCTAAGCCCAGGAAAGCTGGTTCCAGAATTAAGGGCTTCCTACACAGCCCTGAGCCAGCCCAGGTCCCAGGAAGGGGTGAGTACCCCCAGTTAGTGGAGTCTTGGACACGACACGGTGCCGCGTTTTTCCGGCTCAGGAATTATCTGCTTGATAGAGTCTATTTGGATTTCCAAGAAGACTTTACACAGAGCCCCTGATGGTCTCGTTAAGGACTTTTGGGTTTGGGTTCTTTTTCCCTTTGAACTGAAGACTGACGAGAGGGAGGCAGTTTTCTCTTGTTTGGTCTCAGTTGTTTATTCTTTTCTTATCAGCATTACAAGGTACAAGGAGCTACGTGCACTATGATAGAAAAGGGGTAAAATGGCTAACAAAGATCCTCTTCAAGGTCTTTTATATGTCCATTTACCCAATTAACAGATGCCAACTAAATTATTTTTCTTAGTGACCCAATGACCCAACACCTGTGTGCTGCACTCCAGTATTTTCTATCCAATCACCTACTACTACCCAAAAACCCCGAGGAGAAGAACATGAAGAAGAAAGAAGAAGGACAAGAGGCAACACCCTAAATCCTCCATCTTGTCTCCTGTTCTCTAAACTACTTTTTCACCCAGTGATTTAAGAAACTTTCTAATCTACACACTTACAGTTTTCCTATCCAGCTTTAACATTTGTTTTCATGTATCACCATGAAAACATGCTCATGAATTTCATGTCATATGAAATTCAGTGTTTTTTTGAATCCTAGAACTAAGTATTAGAAACAAGGGCGCACACTCTGTATCTCAGACTCCAACACCTGATCAAAGACTTTAGGCAAACTAAGAAGCCTCGGTGTAAAAAAGGAGGTCCATGAATAGATGGGTTGTCATGGAGTTACTTTGCCTTTAAGAAAGTTAAATTTGCTGGGGACTGCCTGAAGTCTTTTCTCCTGACCAATTATCGGTCATTGCTGAGAAATGATAGCAGTTTTAGCCATTGAAAAGTGGAATCAACTTGTGAACCCCACCTTAAAGTGTACAACCAGAGCTCTCTTGTTCGCTTTGTTTTCTGGCTGTGAAAGGTGGCAGAGCTTCGGCCTCTCGCTCTCTGCCCAGGCCACGCAGCTGGGGCGGGGGCTGGGCTGGGCCTGCCGTTCTCCCGGCCGGGAGATGGGGCCTGCGGGGGCTTGCCCCGAGCCAAGCCGGGCCAGGCCGGTTCCTGGCTTGGCTGCAGGTTTTGCTGTGATGGAATTTACCAGAAAACTGTTGAGTGAAGAAGAAGAGCTCTAAGCCTGCTGCAAGCAGAGACGGTGACCATGCTCTCCAGAGCAGCTATGAGGAACTTTCCATCGCAGACAGCTCCAGCTCCTGTTCAGCAGAGATCACCGAACCATCTACAAAAGCTTGGGCAAGGTTTTAACTCTTTCTTATCCAGATGAGACTTGCGGATTAATCTTTTTATCCAGAGAGAGAAAAAGAGAGTGATCAACATGAAAAGAGACTTTATAAACTACTAGTGGCAAGAAAAAAAAAAGAAGCTTCAAGAAAGGTAGAGAATTAAGAAGATGCTTTAATTAAGCTGAAATATCTTTCTGTTAAAACTATGGGGATGGACAATGAAGTCCTGAAAAGAACTCCTTTAATTCATGAGGAGGAATAGAGTGTTCAAAGTGTAAATTTGAGTAAAAAGTAGAGTAATTGTGGTATAGTGAAGTGCTGGGAGATTTGAAGCCTTGAGAGGCCATGAGAAAACTGTTTTCTAGTGAAGCTCACAGAAACAGATGAAGAATACTTTTTGCCTTTGAATAACTTATCCTTAAAAATGCTATCCCAAACTAATGACCCATAACACATTTCAGAGTGATGTGGAATGGGAGGGGTGGGCTTTGATAACAGCAGCTCTGGGCAGCTGATATCAAAGAAACGGAAAACTATAACAAAAATAGTTTTCTTGTGAGAAACTCCATAAATTAACAGAAAGGAACTTCTGTTTCTCTACAGAAACTGAGGAAAAGACTATAGAAGGAATTGGGACTGTTTAAACCATCAAAATTATAAAGTTTTTGTCTCTGTTGTCATGTGAACAACAGAATGGTAGGCAGTAAGAAATGAAAAGGTTTTTTCTGGAAGTTTATTCTGGTGGTCTTATTATTGTAGTTTGTCAATAAACTTCCTTTATTCCTTTTAATTTTATGCCTGGTTTGCTCTTGTTTTAATCCATATCTCACAGCAAGAAATAAGTAATTCTTTTTCCCCCTTTTTGTTAATTACTAGTTTAAAACCACAACATGGGTAAATGCTAAAAAGGTAAGAAACAAAGTGCAGGGAGAAACAAGCAGTTCTTTCAGCAGAGAGAGGTCATCTGAGTTCTGCAGAGCCCTGCACCGGAAGAGTTTTATACTTTTAATAAATTACCTGGAGAAGGAGAGGAGCAGTGAAGAAAGATAATTTGGTGATGATACTGAATTAGCTGGAAATGTGAAGACAGGGCAGAGGATGAAACGTTGCATGAAGATCTTATAAAACAGCATGACTGGCAATAAAGTGTCTGGTAATTGCATGGGCATAAACACAAAGCACTGAATGGTGACAAAGACACCTAATTTCACATCCAAGGAGAGAATTGTTGTAGTTTGGTAGCAATATTTTGGGATTATGACAGCTAGCTCCATGAATGCTGAAGCAATGATGGAAGGAAAAACAAATCTAGTGCTAAGAGTTGTTAGAAGAGGAATTAGAGAACACACCAGCACCACTTGGCATTCAGGAATGGGATGGGCCTAAAAATGCAATAGACATTGACATGGAGCACATGGAAGAACCTGGAAAGCTTTTATGGCTGGTGACAAGAACGACTAAATGTTCATTTTCAGGCAATGGCTGAGTAACCTAGGGCTCTCCAATCTGAACAATTACCAGCTGCAGAGAGATTTGTCCGCTCCATAAAAGTCTGTGTGGCATCGAGAAGGTCGTGTAAGATTTGCCCATTTTGTCATCTCCAAGTGCCGTCTGAGCGAGTGTCCTCCTGACAGGAGCCAGGAGGAGAAAATCAGGGAAGGCCATAAGAATAAGGCAAACATGATGAGGTTAATTTTGCAGTCTCCAGACCTGTGGCTGCAAATCTGGAGCCGCAGATGACACCAGTGCAGCTCAAAGCACTGTAGGAGAGAAGCAAGGGTAGGGGGAAGCAAGGAAACAAACAACACTTTCTCACTTGTATAATTTCAAAGAATCAAATGAACAAATCCCTTTATTCTCACGGGTTCCTTTTTTTTTTTTTTTCCTTTTGAAATGTGCATAGTTTAGTAAAATTAAAATACTGAACCTGCAGCATGTATAATTTAGTTCAGAGTAATAAGAACTTTTTACTGCATAGACCAAGTCTCCATGCTGTAAATTTTTACATTACATTTCACTCTGTGCTGCAATCTGCCCATACCCCCAGACCATCTCAGTGGTTACTATTGATGAAGTAGCATGACAGAATTTCTCAGGGGGCAGCTGGGGGTGTGAACTGCAGACAGTTTTGCTGTTTCTCTGTATAAGCTACATCCCTGGCATGACACATGATGAGGTAACAGAAGGATACAGAAAACAGGAGTAACAGCTCATCTGTTTCTCACAGTTCCAGTCTCCAGCTCCTCTGCACTTCTGAATTACTTCACTTCCAAGAGATTTAATCCCTGTGCTTTGCTGTGCAAGAGGTGTACCCATAGTTTATGGCACATTTGGGGTTTGCACTTTACATCAAACCTACTTTGGCCTGCCCTTTGGTCAGACAGTAAAAATGAAAGTATTAGAATTAAATTCTCTACGTAGGGATCACACTTGAATAAATATTTTATGACCTTCCAGCTCTCCCGTGATCAGTGCTCATCAAATACCCATGAAATATCTGATCTTCTGAATGGCTCCAATCTCTGTTTGTCCCTTCCCTTACCAAAATGACACATGTTCCCATTCTGTGCCAAGCTCTTAACCCCTGGAGTTTAGTATAACCTTCAGTGTACTGGTATTTGCAGACAGAGTGCAAATATCCTATCTTTTTCCTG
The DNA here is from genome assembly GCF_030490865.1 of Poecile atricapillus. Lineage (NCBI taxonomy): Eukaryota > Metazoa > Chordata > Aves > Passeriformes > Paridae > Poecile > Poecile atricapillus. The sequence continues at coordinate 4,814,038 of NC_081266.1, read as the reverse complement.
TTCTTCGAGACAGATGAATATCACAAAATCAAATTTTCTCTCGTCCCTCTGAGAATATTTCACAGCAATTCAGCACCAAGTGCCAGCTGTATGAAGCACACTCACATCAATTAACAAATTAACAATGTACAATGCTGGGGAAATGATTCCATCCCATTTGCAGTCAGTCCTTTGAATTTATATTTGAAATGCTTTTTTTTAAGTGATTTTAGCAGCCTTGCTCCAGTTCTGTTTTTCTAGAGGAATGGGAATGCAATCCTAGTGCTCCCAGCTGGCTGTCTGGAATTCTTCTTTGTAAGACAGGGAGTCTCCTCAGATGCCACTTACTCATTTATCAGCAGGAAATGCTGCAGTGCTCCTGCATCTTTTTGCATTGGTGCCAATGGATACAAGAAATGCTCCCAGATACTTTGGATAATCCCTGTGAGGAATCATTGCTTGTCTGCTTTAGCAGTACCAGGGGGAACCTAGACAAGGTCCCAGCTTTCCATGGGTGTTCACTGGCATGGTGGTCCTGATTTGTGAGTTACCACAAAAAATGAACGTGTGTCTGTGACACCTGTTCAGAGCATCCCTCACAAAACAGATCTCAGAGTTGGCTTGATAAGAGTCTCGGCATACAAAGCTCAAATAAAAGAAGCAGTTGCTGAAGGGTTGCATTTTTTCCCCCCACGAAACATCGAAAAGACATCTTTAAGAACATTTGGTTGAGGATTCATGACATTTTCCTATAAGAAAATAACTTCTCCTCCCGTGAAACTCTCTAGATTACCACATGCTACCCCTTCTTAAGGTGGCCCCACTAGCACACTCATCTCCCTTCCAGCACTCAGTCTCACAAGTCATCAGGAGCAATTCCCAGTGCTGCAAGTTTAGATACTGGTGATATAAACCAGTCACCAGTGGCTCATGGTTAACATCTTTATTCTTTTCAGCCACAGAGACGACTTTCATAAATAAAATATAATCAGTGAACCTTTTTTTTTTAAAAGCACAAATATGGAAAGATTCTGCCTGCCTTGACAAAAGTCTTTTTCACCACTGCTAAATGTTTTGGTGTAAAGGGAAGGGATGTCCTTGCCAGCATCTACCACATGTGATATTATAACCATCAGGATAAACATACACATGCCTTGAGTCAGAGCTGCTTCTGAGTGTCAGAATGCATGTTGAATTCCTAGCTAATAGCTATTGTTTGGATTCATTAGAAGAAATATCATGAATTTGACTATTTGTAGAGTTTAGCACGCTGTGACACCACATAGCAAAGCAAAGAAGAAAAAAAGTCGTATTTGATAGGTTTTCTAAGAAGTGTCCTTAGCATTTAAAGAGTCTTTCAGCTTATATTGGGTCAGAAACACACTCCTGCATTTAGTTGCCAACTTTGAGTGTTCAAAACAAGCCTTAACTGTTCCATATTTGATGTAAAAAAAATGCCACTCAGCTTATTTAATTTGGCTTCTGAGCAGTCAAACACGATTGAATGCTTCCTCAAAATCACTACGAGTTTTCATACGCAGATGCACGCAAATCAAATATCAGAGAAACAGCTCGCTTAAATCCCTGCCTGGCCCGACTGACAACACTTCCCACTTCTGATTAGCTCATGGATAAATTTCTCCATCCTTCAGGAGACACCAGCCCCGTTTCTGACGGGCTCTGAGCCACACCATAAAACCCCCGAGCTGCTGAGTGGGATAGCGGGAATGCATAGCTCCATATTTCAAACCATTGTCATCCCGCCTCCAGTGCGTGTCAGGAGCTCATAAAACCCGCAGTCAGAGGATTTGCTGGTTCCCCTCAGCCCACATAAGCAGGGATTACTCCTCAGTTTGCTCTGTGCTCAGCAGAGGAATCCCACCGGCGCTCGGCGTCCGCCCGATAAGATGGAGGATTTAGGGTGTTGCCTCTTGTCCTTCTTCTTTCTTCTTCATGTTCTTCTCCTAGGGGTTTTTGGGTAGGAGTAGTCATTGGATAGAAAATACTGGAGTGCAGCACACAGGTGTTGGGTCATTTGGTCACTAAGAAAAATAATTTAGTTGGCATCTGTTAATTGGGTAAATGGACATATAAAAGACCTTGAAGAGGATCTTTGTTAACCATTTTACCCCTTTTCTATCATAGTGCACATAGCTCCTTGTACCTTGTAATGCTGATAAGAAAAGAATAAACAACTGTGACCGAACAAGAGAAAACTGCCTCCCTCTCGTCAGTCTTCAGTTCAAAGGGAAAAAGAACCCAAACCCAAAAGTCCTTAACGAGACCATCAGGGGCTCTGTGTAAAGTCTTTTTGGAAATCCAAATAGACTCTATCAAGCAGATAATTCCTGAGCCGGAAAAACGCGGCACCGTGTCATGTCCAAGACTCCACTAACTGGGGGTACTCACCCCTTCCTGGGACCTGGGCTGGCTCAGGGCTGTGTAGGAAGCCCTTAATCTGGAACCAGCTTTCTGGGCTTAGGAAAAGCTGCTGATTCCATCCTCATAGGTGTGTCTGCACAAAAAGAGACTCTGCTACGAGGTAACTGACAATGCAAATCTTTTACAATCCACGTGTGGGTTTCCAGCTGCTGCCTGGGGTCTGCTGTGCTCATGGAAAGCCCCCCTGTGCCGGAGCACCAGCTGCTGCAAACTTCCATCCCAGCCCCGGGGGTCACCCGGCCCAGCTCCCAGTCCAGCCCCGGGGGAGAAGGAGGTGCAAAAAGGACAAGATAAAAGACAGAGGAGGCTCTTTTCTCCAGGATGCTGTGCAGTTTATTCTTGGAACGAATTCCAGGGAAAAAAGAGACAGAGGGAGAAATGACAGGGATTTTTAAACTGGGGGGGGTGGGAGCAGGAAGGGAGGGGGGAAAGCAGGACCACAACTTCAATGAGATGGAAGGGCTGGGGCGAGGGAGGCATCCAACACCACACACCCAGCGGGGAGCAACAGGGAAAAAACACTTCAGGGCAAACAAACAACTGGCTCTGTGCAACACCACACTCAGTTCTTGCTCAGCATAAGGTGGAATTAAAGACCTTTGGAACTGAAACATAAACAATGTTTCCTAATCAGTCTGCTGCAGGTTTTCACTATTCTTTCTAATATCTGTATGAAACTCTTCTTTCTCCAAGTCACACTTCCTGCTCCCTGTCTTACCAGGGACATGAAACATTTCTTTCTCCTCCTTCTGACAGGTGTGAAATTCGCTACGTCTCACCTACACCTTATCCCAAAATTCCTTTTTCAGGAGTCTAATCCTTTCCTTTGTTCCTTCCAAACTTTCAGAAGCTGGTTTCACCCCATTCCTGAGGGCAGCACCCAAAACTGGAAATATATTCCACGTTACGGTCTTCACAGTTACTGGTGCAATAGAGAGATATAGTTGAGTGATCTAGACACAAAAACCGCACAAAATTATGGTTTTATACTCTTCCTTAATAACATCAGTAGAAATAAAGCAAATTTCAAAACTTTTCAAGCTTTTCAAACTGAAGCTTTCAAAACATGTGACAGAAACAGCAATGCTGTATCAAGAAGATCTAGATATGGGTTTTCCAAATAGTATATTTTCTCCACAGTGCTGCTTGGATAGTGTAGGGGCATGTCCTAAAATTAGCTGCACAATGAAATTTCTTCTCTTTTGTTATAAATGAAATTAGAATTTTGGCAACTAGGTCCCTTAGGTTAATGGCAGTTCAGTTGAAAATGAATGCAATTTAGTAAATTGAATAGTAATTTGATGTGAAAGAATACAGTTTAGTAAAAGAGTATAATTTAGCAAAGAATTCCAATTTATATATACAATCTGCTAGTAATGAAGTAGGATTAAAAGCATAAGCAAAACCGACCGGGGTACGGGGAGGGCTTATCACCCCACCTCACGTCCAAAACCGACCGGGGTACGGAGGCTTCCCACCCTGCCTCACGTACAAAACAAATCCCTTCGAGCTAAACTTATACATTCCATGCCTATACATATCCATTACTGTTTCTCGGAAGTTTCCTCCTCTTTCCGATTTTGCTGACTTTATGTCACTTTTCTTCATGGTGCATGTCTCACTTGTTGTTAGGGGGTCTGCAGCCTTCCTTTGTGGTCTTTTGGTGAAGGCTTCTCCTCTTCCTCCTTGTCCTTTGGATAACCTTGCAGGTTTGCACGTGTGTAGTAAGCATTGCGTTATGTAAGGCTACTAATTAGTCTGATATTTACTGGTTTTTAGGCCCAATGCCTAAGGTCCTTCTAATTTTGTCCATCTCAAGGCCGTTTTAGTCTTGAGACATCACTTATCTTCTAAACTACATCCTGTACCTCAATTTTGACATGGAACATCTGTAAAGGGGTGCATCTGCTTTGTAACACCGATTCTTTTGATGGCTTCTAATAAGAACTTTCCAAACAGTTACAATTTAGTTAGCACGAATCAATTCCACTTGTTACACTTTCACTTCCAGTAAGGATGAGTCAGCCCAGAGCCAGTAGGAACTGAACAGCCTCATCTTTCTTTTCTTTTCTGTCTGTTTCTCTCTCCCCTTGTCCGTGCCATGAACAGTTCAGTAAAAGCCCACAAGTGGCTTTGCCATGGGGTCTCCTTTGCAGCTTCACTCGGCCCCAGCCGCTGCTGCTCATTTGAAGAGCGGCTCAGGGGAAGGGGCAGCAATCCCCCAAGGCCGGGGCCTGCTCCGGGCCGCTCCCGGTGCCTCGGGCTGGGGGAGGCTGTTGCAGTCCGCACCTTCAGGAGCTCATCCAGGGAAGCTGCAGGATGCTGGGGACCAGCACGGGACACCAACGAGACGGGCTCTGGCTTCATGAAACCATTTATTCAGCATGGGAACAAACTCAGATCCAGAACAGAGAGCCCCGAGCAGAGGCCGAGCAGGGGTTTTTGAGGGACACAACTCTTGAGGGTCTCCACCCTTGAGGGACCATTAGAAACACACAAGGGAGAACCCCCAGGGACCCAAACCCAATCAGAACCCCTGGGCCGCCCTTCACAAGGGGTTTGGGGTGGGGCAGTGTAACTCTTTGTCTCCCTGAGGCATGTCGTCACAGAAGGGTTGCCGGGGTGGCCTTTGTGACACAGGCACGGTGCGCGGGGCCCGCGGTGACGCGGGAGCTTGCGGTGCCCAAAGCCCATTGTGACATGGCAGGGCCCCACCCCGGCTGCGGGGTATATAAAGGGCGAGCGGGGCCCGGCTCAGCCCCAGGAGAGCGGCGGTGTCCAGGGACCAAAGGACGGCAGGCAAGGCTTCCCTCTCCTCTCCTCTCCTCTCCTCTCCTCTCCTCTCCTCTCCTCTCCTCTCCTCTCCTCTCCTCTCCTCTCCTCTCCTCTCCTCTCCTCTCCTCTCCTCTCCTTTCCTTTCCTTTCCTCTCCTTTCCTTTCTCTCTTCCTTTCCTTTCTCTCTTCCTTTCCTTTCTCTCTTCCTTTCCTTTCTCTCTTCCTTTCCTTCTCTCTTCCTTTCCTTTCTCTCTTCCTTTCCTTTCTCTCTTCCTTTCCTTTCTCTCTTCCTTTCCTTTCTCTCTTCCTTTCCTTTCTCTCTTCCTTTCCTTTCTCTCTTCCTTTCCTTTCTCTCTTCCTTTCCTTTCTCTCTTCCTTTCCTTTCTCTCTTCCTTTCCTTTCTCTCTTCCTTTCCTTTCTCTCTTCCTTTCCTTTCTCTCTTCCTTTCCTTTCTCTCTTCCTTTCCTTTCTCTCTTCCTTTCCTTTCTCTCTTCCTTTCCTTTCTCTCTTCCTTTCCTTTCTCTCTTCCTTTCCTTTCTCTCTTCCTTTCCTTTCTCTCTTCCTTTCCTTTCTCTCTTCCTTTCCTTTCTCTCTTCCTTTCCTTTCTCTCTTCCTTTCCTTTCTCTCTTCCTTTCCTTTCTCTCTTCCTTTCCTTTCCTTTCCTTTCCTTTCCTTTCCTTTCCTTTCCTTTCCTTTCCTTTCCTTTCCTTTCCTTTCCTTTCCTTTCCTTTCCTTTCCTTTCCTTTCCTTTCCTTTCCTTTCCTTTCCTTTCCTTTCCTTTCCTTTCCTTTCCTTTCCTTTCCTTTCCTTATTTTCTTATTTTCTCATTTTATTTTATTTTCTTTCTTTCTTCTCCCCCCTCCCCTCTCCTCCCCTCCCCTCTCCTCCCCTCCCCTCCCCTCCCCTCCCCTCCCCTCCCCTCCCCTCCCCTCCCCTCCCCTCCCCTCCCCTCCCCTCCCCTCCCCTCCCCTCCCCTCCCCTCCCCTCCCCTCCCCTCCCCTCCCCTCCCCTCCCCTCCCCTCCCCTCCCCTCCCCTCCCCTCCCCTCCCCTCCCCTCCCCTCCCCTCCCCTCCCCTCCCCTCCTTTTCTGCCTGGAAAATACTCGAATTAAAGCCAAATTTACAAGGAGGAGTGTGTACTGTGCAATTGTTAGGGGCCAACACACTGATTTTTCTCAAAATAAGGCAAATAGACACAGTGTGTAAATTACTGAGCGCCGCTGCTTGCATTGGGTGTAATTTTTCATGACTGGCAGTGCAAAATGGAGGTGTTTGGAAGATGATACACATCTGCTGATCATAGTTTGGGAGGGAAGTGGGCATGTTCTTTAAAAAAGGGATTCCTGAGAGCAGAGTTCCCTTACCCTGTGTTCACCTGCGGAAAAAGTGGGTGAAATTCCCACTTTTGGAAGCAATGAGGAAGAGCACTTCTTTTCACTTTCCTGCCAGTGAGTGAAGGCGCTGTCTCTGTTCTTTGGGGGGCACTGTGTACTAATAGCTAGGCTTGGTTTTGTAGTGGAAAAGTGCAGGTATTCTGTTTTCCTTGGAATATGGGCCACTATGTTTGTTTTGCCTTCAGAAAGGTAAAGTCACTGTGTCCACAATTAATTCTTTCTTCTTGTGGGTAAAATATCTTTTTCCAGTGGGTTTTTTGATGTCTTGTTAGTTTTTGATCTTTTTTTGATCTTTTAAATATGTGCTTTGCACGTGTTTCATTGTCTAAACTCAGAGAAATAAAATCCCTCACCTAGTAGAAATGGGTAGATACACCACACCAAAATGAATGAAAAAGAGGCATAATTATATGCCAACCTTTAAATTACTTTAATTTAAGGTGAGGAAGTGCTGCTCATGGAAATGCTTGACTAAATCCAACTCTCAGAGTGCTAGGCAAGTCTCTTCCCTGTATCCTGGGGGCATTTCTTTCCCAACACATTTAGGCAAGCTGAAAACTGGTACCATGTTCTGCTCTGCATTTCTTGCTTGGTTTTGTTTTTTTTTTTCATGGAAATAAAATTGCATGTTTTTTTGATTCCTACTCCTTGGACAGGATCCATTGTTTTTTCACTGATTGTTTCACTGATCAGTCTGAAGAATCATAATGCTTTTCAGGTAGAAACAAAGCACAGTCCTTGCCATTCATGGAGGGTTTGTGGCACTTGGAGTGAGAGGCTTAGTGCTAAAAGTCCATGATGGGAATAGCTCCTTGCAGGGCTTTTCCACTGGATATGAACGAGTCCTTGGCAGACTGAGGCTGGAATTTGTGTTAGGAAGTGCACCCTTCCCAGTACTTACATTCTAGCCCTTGTTATTGTGTCTGAGCAGCATTAAGGTTTTTTTTTGTTTTTAGCTGACTGACACTGCCCCACGTTTGAAGAGATGCTCATATTTCTCTGCTCTCTTTTGTGGTAGTTTTAACACCCTCTTTGAGCATGCTGGTGGCTTTGAAGTCCTATGGATTGTGCTGTTTCAGGCCAAAAGATATTGCCTGAAGCAGAATGTGTAAAATTTTCCTAAAAAGTTACCTCTGCCTGTCTAGCATAGAAGCAGCTTGTCTGTGCCCAGGAGGCAATTATGAGGATGATCAAATCCTCTCATGGTGTGTGGGCTTCTCCCTGCTGCCCTGAGCAGCAATCCCCCAGCCAGAGCTGGGTGGCTGGATCACAAACCTCAGCTTACTCACCTTGGTGTCACATCTGGGCTGGAGCCTCACTGTGTGACATGAGGCAGATTTTGGATGAGCTGTGGAAATGGCACAGCCATAGCATCACTCAGAAAGCATCTGCTGGGCTGAGGGATACCCACACTGTGCTCTCTTTATGCTGTGAGGAGGCAGGAGAAAATCTGCAGAGTCCAAACGTGCTCTCTGCGCTGGCCTGGAGCGAGAGAGGAGGTGGGAGCCAGGGGTGCAGGGCACATTTCCTGCCTGCTGCTCCTCAAAGGAGGAAAAAAGCAAAGTCTGCTGCAGAGCCCAAGTGTGAGCTGGTGAACCATCTCAGCTGCTCCTGGGTGTGCTCCTCATCCAACCCAGTTCCTGGGCTAATTGTGTCCCCTGGGGGCCAGAGAAGGTTTATCTTTCCTCCCTCCCCTCCCCTCCCCTCCCCTCCCCTCCCCTCTCCTCTCCCCTCCCCTCTCCTCTCCCCTCTCCTCTCTCCTCTCCTCTCCCCTCTCCTCTCCCCTCTCCTCTCTCCTCTCCTCTCCTCTCCCCTCTCCTCTCCCCTCTCCTCTCCCCTCTCCTCTCCCCTCTCCTCTCCCCTCTCCTCTCTCCCCTCCTTTCCCTCCTGCAAGTTCTGGTTAGTCTGGACACGTTACTTTTTGTCATCTCAGAAAAGTCACTCTCATCTTTGATGGTGAAGTTCCACTCAGCACTTACATCCTGGAAGGGCTGAAAGTGAAGGATGGTGGAGCTGTGCCTGTTTTTTGGGGGGTTGAATACTCCAGTGCACAGTGAGGATGAGAAGAGGAGTTTGTTTAATGTTGCAGGGAAGGGAATCCTATCTCTCCTCTCAAAACACAGCCCTCTTTTAGCTCCCTAGAGGCTCTACAGGGTAGGAGCAAGGCTCTGCCCCACCCTGTGACCCTCCAGGACCGTATTTTGTCACTGGAAATGTTCAGGCTCCTTACCATCCCTGTCGTTCTCAGAGGATGGCAGAGTTTTCACAGTAAAATGTTGCACTGCACAGGTGTGAAGGGTGCTGTGAAGGGAACCCAAACCTGTCAGGTAAGAGCGCTGCTGGCTGGGTCTGAGGGCATTTGCTGGGGTGAGAGTTCATCTCCTGCCTCTCTGTGTCACTTGAGCTTTGGTCTCCCAACCTAAACATGGAATATCTGTGCTAATTGCAGGACAGAAGCTCCTTTCTAAAGATTTCCCTCTCTCTGCTGTGAGCATTAGGACAGTTCCACCTATTGTTAGCTGTGGAGACAACAAAGAAATGACAATTTGGGGGTGAGAGGCAGGAACCAGTTTGGTACAGATGGGAAGAATGGCCTTCCCCGTGGTGAATTTGATGCTCTTGCTGTGTTGTGGGAATGTGGGAATGGTTCAGGATGTGTCTCTGTTAGCATTCAGGAACACATAATCAAAGAATGATTATATAAAAGTGCTTTATTAAAGAGCTCTGGGTGTCAGGGGTACACTGACCCAAATCTGACCCAACTTGGTTTTGAGCTGAACGTGTTTTTATACTCTATCATTATATTACTTACATATTAATTATTAAAATTCTATTGTATACATTGATTTTACCCAAGCATGGATTTCTCGTGATCTCCCCAAACCCCTAACCTAGTTTCTCATGAGTCTTTAAACATTATTGAAACATTTATTCATGATTCTTTAAACAATAATTATATCTAATCCCATCTAACAGTTATATCATTTATTATATACTGACCACACAGGTGCAGTTTCACATGATCTTAGCAAGCACAAAGCCTAACATTTCCCAGGGCCTACCTTTAACACTTTTCCCAGGGCTTTCCAAGCCTAACTTTCTTTCTAACTCCCAAATTTTCTATGATTTTAAAATCTTTTACTGTCATGTCTGGAGTGGCAGCTGAGGACACTGCAATGACAGTGGTGGGACAGTGCTGCTCGGCAGTGAGCACCTGCACCACGTCAAATAAAAAGAAAGTTAATTTTGGGAAGCTCAATAATAGAAATGGCTTCCTTTTGAAAAGCAAAATATAAAATAAATAGCCCAAAGGCTTTTTCCAGGTGGGGATCACAGCTCTGCCATCACAGCTGCTTTGGGACAAAGGCACTCTGAGGTTGGACCAGCAATAATCCAAGTGGCCACCACTGTCTGCTGAGCCCCAAGGGCTTTGTGGTGCCCAAATGCAAATGCTCAGAGTGTCTGAGCAGAGCAACCAGGGCTGCCCCCTCCCCAGGGGGATGATTTATACTGTGTTTCTAGAGCACAGACTTAGCTTTAGACTGTACATTTTGCAGGAAAAAATAATTGCTAAACCTGCCAGAGCCCCAGTCTCAACAGAGACTTCCAGGTTCGTCTAACGTGATTCTTCTGAGGGAGAGACTGCAGGCTGAGGTCTCCAAGAATGCACTAACAACCCAAAATATAAAAATGCTTTGACTCTTATCACAAGCAGTCCCACCCTTGCCCTGCGTTATCAAACTTTAGAGCTTGGCAAAGAGCACTTGCAGGGCCTTTCCTCGCTGTGATAAGATATTGGTATTAAAATTGTGCTTGATTTAGGGATTTTATTTCTGCATGTATTATTTTTTTTTTTTTTCCTGATGTCTTATATATGCAGTCATAAACCAGGATTTGGGTTATTCCAGTCCTGGAAATATTTTTAGGTCTGGCACAAAGGGTCTGTCATTGTTAAAGCAAAAGTGAGGTTGTGGCTGGAGTGGCAGTCCTGGTGGTGAGGGCAAGGACTACCATGGGAGTTCCCTAAATTGTTACAACTGTGGATTTAGGCATATTATAACTATATTTACATAAATATAACATTTACAGGCATTTACAGGTGGCTCCTGTTGAAAGATGCAGAGGGGCACCCAGCACAATTTGACTCTGCATTCTTCAAAGCTCAGGTTTCCAGCAGGAAATCCCAGGAAAACTCTGGGATCTCTGACAATTTATTGGATTCTAAGCCTCGAGTGATGGAATTCCAAAGTTCCTCTCAGTGAAACTCAGCTGAGCAAGAAGAACACAAACTTTACTTTTCACAATGTAATTTCCCCAAAGAAAAATTGGGTGGCTTTTTTGTGGAATTTTGATGGAAAGGTGACTTGGAACACAGAGTTTGGGATGCTTTGGCAAGGGAGTATCAAAGTCATGGTAAAAAAAAAAGGAAAAAAAGCTAAAATATCACAAGAACCCCCAGCTGCTTTCAGCTTTAGGTGGTTCATCCCTCCTACCTTTTTTCTTAGCCTGGATTCTTCAATGTTTTCCATCCCAAAAACCTCGGGGATGCTAAGATCCAGTGGAGATTTGTAATTCCTTCCTGAATAACGTCACTACCTCTTTTTATTTGGTCGTGGATACATAGGCTAATAATTCCTGTAGCTAATGGAATGACTGAGAACAAGAATTTTGTTCTCTCTTGTCTAATAAATCCTGCAAAACAAAGTTACATATATGCTGTAGGTATTACTTTTAATATTTAAAACTGTTGTAGCCACATCGTGGGAGCTGTCTGGCATTAGAAGAATTTTCCAAAGGGCTGTTAAAATGAAGGAAAAAAGTGCCTTCAAAAAACAAACACCACTTTTTGCTTCATATAATAAAGCAGTGAAATTTAAAATGGCACTAGAATAATTATGATGTCTTGCTGTAAATCTGCATAGATTTGGCTCTCTTTGAATATTTTTTTTTTATGCTATAAGGATTAGTTTACTGTCTGTGGACTGGATCCTTCTTGCATTACACGTGATTAAATCTGTGGGGCCCAGTGGCCAGAAAAAAGGACCCAGAAAAGCATTAAAAAAGTTCAGCCCATTCAGCTGCAAAGTCATCTTACATATTGTTTCCCCCTAACTGTTTTTGTGTATTTTATTGTCAAATGTGAATCTGCAGGACATCTCCTGGTCTGGAATCTCATTCCCTTAGAGCAGTCAGCTGTTCTGCAGCCTTTCTTAGTGGCTGGTACATGTGGAAGTTGGGATCTCTGCCCCATATCTCTATTGTAGGCAATAATTTCCATCTTTATTTTATGTGCTTTATGTGTTTCCACAATCAGTCTTTATCTGTCTGTCCATTTTTTAAGATACCTGCATAATTTGCAATTATCAGCAGTGTGAGATCACTAAAGCACGAAACAGAAAATAGTTTAATTTATTGATAATGTTCAAAGACAGTGCAGATATTGGTCATATTAAGGAGATGTGGGGCTGTTCTCATAGTAAATGACCCAGGTTTAATGTTGTGATGAGTAGTTGTAGAACAATAAACTAAACCTGTGTGTCCAACCAGTCCAGCTTGCCAAGGATCATCATCAAAGTTTTGAGTCTCTTTAAAAGTTATTTTTCAGAACATGGCTATTCTATCTGTAACTTCTATTGTACTGTTTGAAATGGAATCAGGCTGTGAAGCCTGCCAACTCATCCTTCATGTGCCTTTCCCACTGGTGTCTCTCTGCAGAACCAAGCTTGCACAGCAGAGTGTTTCTGTTGCCTTTTACATGTGGTCCTCGTTAAAAAAAAAAAAAAAAAAAAATACAATGAATTTTTGCTGCGGCACAATTATTTATCTGATTTAAAAAAAAAAAAAAAGGCGCAAAGAGTAAATATGTTTACAGTATCCCTTTCCACCCAGCGCATTTCCTTTTTTTAAGCTCCGTTTGTGCTCAACAAGACAGCCTCTTTCTCCAAGATTAACATTTCTTATGATTGTTCCTGACAGAGGATTTACTTTCAGAGGCCCCGCTAAGGATAACCAAAAAAGGGCATGTAGCAAGACACTTTTGGCAGCTCGCACGAATTTTCGGAGCTTTTTTAGCTCTTGGTTTTCTGATGAGTGGCTTCCTGAGCATGCCTGGGGAATGACAGGCATCTCTGCAGGCAGGCTGGACCCACCTTGGCTTGAGCGCATCGGAATAAAGCCAGGACAATGCATTCCTGCCAATTGTAAACATCGGGGATATGTATCCACTTAGCATTGACTTTTTGGGAGGGGCCAAGGGAAAGCTGTGCTTTTATTGAATAGGGCTGTGTGTGTGTGTGAGGCTGCTGCCGTGCCTTTCTCCTGCCCGAGCCAGCCGGGCTTTATTCATTTCCTTCCTCCGAGCTGGGAACTTCGCAGCCCGAGGTAAGGAAGGGCTTGCGGGATGTGTTTGCTCGGGAGGCAGCCCCTGGAGCAGCATGCGGGACAGAACGAGCTGTCGGAGACTTTTTGCTCTCCTCCTTTCTCTCCTTGCCCCTCTCTTCCCCTTTCCAGATGTTCCTGGTGAGCTACGGGACATCTCGGCTGGAGGGGGGGATGCAGGGCTGGTCCCACCGCTTCATCCTTGGATGGGTTTCTTAGTGAGGCAACAACCTACCTATCCTTTCTTTATTTTATTTCTTCTCCCCTCCCTTTATTTTCATTTTATTTTATTTCTTTAAGGACTCGCTCTGAGAAAATTTTTAAGGTCTGTTGAATTGCTTTTAATTTTGCAATTTAATATGTGGATTTGCAGGGCAGCCTGACTGCAAGGGCAGTGCCGGGGTGTAAGTGATACAGATACAGCCAAGCTCTGGTTAATGTAAGCGATCTGATGCTCGCTGAAGCAGATGTCCCTCGTGACAGCCTTTCACAGAAGTATTGTTGACAATAGATGGCATCAGTATTTTTATTTTTTGTGTTGTTTTCTGCCCTCCAACACACACGCTGGTGGGGTTTTTCTTGTGGAGTTGCCTTCCCTGTTAAAAGAGGGGATGAGGAAAAGCTCCTGGGTGGGACTGGAGCTCTTGGAAGCCTGTGTTTGTCAGAGCTGGCTAGCAGGCTCTCCTTCCCAGCCCTTTGACATGTTGGGACACTGGCATTGTGCTGATAGCATGATATTCTGCCCTAGCAGGGAAACTTCTCAGGGAAAGGGCTGGGAAAATGAAGGGAGGGAGGAAATTGCTGCAGATGAATTCTTGGTAGCTGCAGATGAATTCTTGGTAGCTGCAGACACTGACCAAGCTGCCAGACCTGCAGGGATAGAGTAGATTTGTCTCACATGTCAAATGTTGTTTGGAAGAATGAAAACACAACTGTTTTAAAATTACTTTTTTTTTATTATTATTATGGGCTATTTGTTTTCCAAGGAGAATTTTTTTTCAGAGTATGCAGTTTTTGTACAGTTTTGCCTGAGAAAGGCTTCCCCTGCTAAAGGGCAGACAGGAGAACAATTTGGGAAAATAACACATTCCCTCCTTGGCAGCAGCTCAAAGAAAATAAGGAGGCAGAGTGGGATTTTTTGTAAGAACCATGTATTTATTGTAATTTGTCTATTTTAGATACCATACTGTGAATGATTGTGTTTGTATGATTTGCCAATGGAGAACCCTTGGGCTCTGTCTGATTAAATGTAGCAGTACATTCTCATCTTCAGCAAGTCTCATCTTTTTCTCCTGCCATTTAGACAGGATGGGAACCCTAAAGCCACACACACCAAAATCAATGGAAAATACTCTTTTAACATTAATTGCAAATGGAGCAAAACTTTTAGTCCATTTGTTTTATTAAATTAGCCTGTAAGGTAAAGCAGGGCAGAACTTTTCTCAATGTATTTGAAGAACTGCTAGGTCTGCCTTTTTATGGGGAAGCTGCTTTGGTAGGCAATCTTAATAAAACCTGCAGATGTTAATGGAGACTCTAAATCATGATGGCAGGGAAGAAACACCAGATGAGCTGTCTGCAAACGAGGCTCAATCGAAATAATTTGTTTTTCCTGAAAACTCCTCTTTGTTGCCACTTGCAATGACAAGAGGATAAATTCCACAGCCTTCATTCACAGGATTAGTCCTGGTGAAATCAACACCATCATTAATGGATTCAGGCTCTGATGAGAGAGGAGTCCTGTGTACTCTGAGTACACTTTGACAGTGAGTGATGTAAACACGTTTTAGGAGCATGGGGGATTTTCTACAACTGCTTCTTCACACACTCACAGTGATATTCTGACATGGAGCAGCCTGAGAAAGGGGTCACTTCCCCTGTGCTTTTAATTCTTGTCCAACAACACACAATGGAATAATGGCACTGAAAGATAGGTGAAAAGCAAAGTGGGGGTCTAAGTTCCCCTGGCTGGCTTTAGGGGGAAAACTGAAGTGCATTTAGATGGGAAGGTGTTTTTATTGGTCTCATTCAGGGGGCCACGTGTGACACAGAGCATCTGTTCAATCCCACCCAGGATTAGGGTGTCCAGGTGGGGAGACCACAAAGGCAAGGCTTTTCTCTTGGCTGCCTGCTAGGACGTGGCTTCTGTCCTGTGAAGATGCCAGGGAGGCTCCATCAGGAGCCTGACTGGAAGTCCTCCTTGTTTCACACTTCCCTTTGCACAGCTGGAGCAGCCCTGCCTGTGGGGGTGATCTTTTCATTGTAGAAAAGTGAGAGCCCGCAGGACTTCCTTCCTGCAGGACAAACGGGACTTGAATGTTCTGGGACTGTGGAAAACACTCTGATTTCTCAGTAGTGTTGCTTACATGAGACCTATTCTTGCAGGCTGCCTGAGTTTTAATTTGTATTAAAGATCAGTGGAGTTCTTAACCCCTGTCTGCCAAGGGTGCAGCTGGGAACATTTGATCGCAGTGTGTGAGCAGAGAGGGACAGGAAACCATATATGCCTAGGAATGAGAGGGCCAAGAGATCATAACTGTCCATCTGCAGGGCTCCTCTGGACTCTCCTGGCTGTGGGAGAAAGCACCAAAAAAGGTAACAGGGCAGAAGGGGAAGTGCAGTCCTTGGTTGCCTTTGAGAGGAGCTTTCTAGGGAGTTTGCAGGATTGGGCTCCAGGTGTGCAAAGCCTGAGGCACGCAGTGACTGCAAAGAGTGGGAGCCTGCCTTCAAAGAGAGCTTTCATTCTTGAAAAATTGTCTCCTCTCACTAACTACCCCCTGGCAGCTTGTAATGGGAAAGGTGCTGCCTGACTGCTGTGGGAAAGGTGCATGTGCAAGGGATGGTTTGCTGGCTTTGTGGTTAAATGAGTGAGATTTGGGGATTTGGATTTGGGGAATGAGTTCCCTACTGGAATGAATTCACCTACCCCGTGTGTAGGCACCTCCTCTTGGGGTGCTGCTCTTGCTTGGAAGGTGTGGCTGCTGCTTGTCAAGGGTTTGGCTGAGGCTGAAATTTGACTCAGAGGCATTTAAAGGTCATGTTAGATCTGACCTCTCTGGATGAAACACCGAGGTCACAGGACAGTTGAACTATATAACATTTTTTTTTCCTCTTTCCTGATGCTTTTGTACATTCAACCAGCCCAGCGGGGAAGGACGCTCAGTACTCTGTAATTTGGGGTCCCTCCCACCCCCGGGGGAGCTTTCTCCTACATTTCTTGAAACAGATTTGACCCAAGGAAAAACGTTAGGAAATTTTACAGAGCTGGTATTTTAGCTGTATGGTTCCCATCCTGCATTAAGGAAATGCTCCTTCCCATGTTTCCACCACAAACTGATGTCTCTCCCTCTTCCTGCCCCTCAAGAGGGGAAAACTCTGTCCACGAAGCATTGGGGCTCCTCCTGACCAGAAAATTTTGGGTTGAAGGCAAGAAGAATTGCTTGTGGGGACTGTCCTGCTGGCTTGCAGTGAGGGCAGGACCAAACAGCTGAGGAAGCAGGTGAAAGAAAGGGAAAAAAGCAGCAATATCTTAGGCCACTGGAGTAATTTCTCCTTTGAATTTTTTCCTGTGGTCATAAATACCTGGTGAGTCACTTAATGGCCATGTGTCTGTTTCTCTATCTCCAAGTAAAGGATAATCTGTGCCTTTCTGTATTTAGCCCATGGGTCTGCTGGGGCTTAGTTCATTAGTGTTTAGAAAGAATTTACAAGACCAAAATGCCAAGTTTAGGCACTGGCTACAACCTTATTTTTGACTGATTGCCCAGATCACCTTAGACTTTTTTTTTTTTTTCTCAGTGTATTCACACAGATATATATTTGACTTGTAGATTATGGGTATAAAACCACTGGAGCCCAGGGAATGAGGTGAACCAGGCTGAGTGGTGACACTGCTGTCACGTCTAGAGGGCATTTCCTGTGTGCTCCAAGATGGAATTGTTTGTGCTGCATCTGGACCCATCTTCCTGTGAATTTGTCATGTTCCAAAAAATGCATGAAGGCAGATTTTGCTTACAGATCCACCACAGTGTCATGAGCTTGGAAGGAAAACTGCTGGGCAAGCTGCTGGACCTTATCTGCTTGCTCAGTCTCATGTTGATGAGAGCAGCTGAAATTGTAACCCCTGGGGCCAGGCCAAGCTGCAGTGGGGAAAATATTAGGGAAAGATTTCAGGCAATGGAAACATGACATGTTTCCACACCCTCTTGTGTACAGAATACAAATAAAGAGCATTTTCCCTTGGGACTTGCTGTGGAGGGTGTGAAGCAAAGTGGAACCCACCCCGTTTGCACATTTTCTGGTTTGTGTCCTTAAATGGCAAAAAAAAAAACCCAACAAAACAAAAAACTTTGGAATTTAGCTCATAGAAGGGTTATAAATAGATTTGTGGAGATAAAGTTTTGCTGTAAATGCTCTGGTCTGGGATCTATTCAGAAGGGTAAGTTTGAAGGCCAACAATTATGAAGATTTTTGCTAAATTATAATTATTGCTAAATGCAGAAAGACAGAGTGACTGTCACACCTACGTGTGACCTTCCCAATCTTTCCTCAAGCATGTGGGGACCTAAGGAGCATGGAAATCCCCTCTAAAAATTAAATTACTTGGGGTGAGGAAGAACGAGTGCTCACGATTGGTCTGAACCTGTGACAAGCTGTGCAAACAAGGGGACTGAGATTTGTTGTTCTGTGTCCTTGTCCAAAGGAGCTGACTTTGCCTAGGGAGAAGCAGAGCAGGGCTGGACAAACCCTCATCCAGGAGCAGCAGTTCCTGAGCTCCTTCAGAAGCCAAGGTTCCATCCTGCAGGCTTGTGCCCATTGGATTCCAGTCATCTTCAAAGGGAGCTCTGCCCAGATGAAGCAGTCTGTGATCAGGCCATTGTTTGTTTCTTATTTGCAAGGCTTTGATGTTCTCTCTTGTCTTTCTGACTGCCACAGGGCATGTTAGTACCCTTTTCCCACTTAATTCTTTTCTCTGACAGTCAGCTCTCTAATGGTGAAATGGCCCTCACTTGATTTTTCTTTTTTTCCCCCCCCTTGAGCCACAACGTTCTCCCTGGTAAAATCGTTCATCCCACAAGCACAGAGGCATGACCTTTTATAATTCTTCTCAATTTCAGAGGACCTAGCAGTGCTAATGTGATAGCCTAGATCATTGCTATCTAATATTGAGGACAATTTCTGCTCAGTCTGAGTAACTTCAGATGGAGGAGGAAAAGGACTTTATCTTCCTCATGACCTCGTGACAACCTCATTTCTCTCAGCAGTTCCAACATTGAGCTGGGGAGAATTTGGCTTTGCTCTGGCCTAGTTAAATCTCATTTTCTTGGAAAAGAAATTCCAAGAGCTTGGCTAGAGTGTGTGGAAATAGGAGTGGGTTGGAGAAGTGTTTGGTCAGCTCTCATTTACCTGCCCAGCCTAACCTGCAGGATGCCTCTAGTCAGCATCACTTTGGAGGGCTGCAGCCCTGGGTCTGCAGGGAGGAGAGAGGTTTTTGCTGCTTTGTTTGGCTTTGGGAACAGCATATCCCCATGTGCAGAGCCACACCCCTGCTATGAAAATGAGGAGTTTCATTCAGATGTCTGATAAGCCACAGCTGTTGCTTTACCACTTCAAACAGAACTTGGATTATAAAGACTGAAGTGCAGCATTTTAATTGCTGTAAATATGAACAAGAGGGTTTAAGCAATCCAGATGATACAGAGCCAAGCATTTCTGTGGCTAATGTATATTATACTGACAAAAGCAGGCCAGCTGAGAATTTCCCTACTGCTGTCCCAGTAATTTAAAACATCACTAATCTGTTTCCTGCTGCCCTGGTAAAAATGAGGGAGAACCTGGGCATTAGCTGGCCTGAATCTGAACTTCATTTCAGTAGCTGCTCTGGGATACATTTAACGATAGAAATGATATAGAGGGTTTTTAAAATATTCATTGGACCTAGTCTGTGTGATTTCCTTGAGGTAGAGGAATTCAGAATTCCCTGTGAGCTGCTTGCTATCAAGAAGCTGGCCCTTTTTGTTTGATTTTCTACACATCCCCTGAAGGACAATGACAGCAGGAAATTGGGTCAAAATCCCAGTAAGGAGCATTCACTGGGAAATGATATTTCGTACAAGAGAGGGCACTGCAAACCCAGAAAGCCAGGAAAATTCCATTGCTCCTCGCTCCCTGGTGATTAAAAGGCCCTGCTGTATATGGGAAAGGTCTGAGCTTCATTCACTCCAACCACAATAGTAAATGGCTTATTCACTGGACACAGTATGCAATCAGGGAGCATATTGACAATAAAAAGGAAAAGCAGAAACTTTTGTGTGTAGTCTGCTTGCAGTTTTCTCTGCTGTGTGTTATTAGAAGCTCTGTGAGCAGCTTTTTTTCTCCTTGCTCCTTTATTTAGATCCCTGTAAACTTCAGTCGGTTTTGTTTGCCACTTAACCCTCCTTCTAAAACCAGACACACCAGCCTATTTCCTCTCCTCCCCCCTATATAACCCAAACAAGAAAAGAACATTTCCTTTACCAGTGCATATATAAACGCAGTTCCTTGGTCTTCAGTGCATCTAGTGTGCGTTTATGTGACTAAAAACTGGGATTAGTGGACAAAATCTCATTCTCACCCAGCTATAAAGCACTAAATTTAAGAAAATCAATGATTAAATGCCAGTTTTTGAGGGGTTGGACCACAGGAGTGAAGCAAATACGTGTGTGTGTATAAATAGGGATGAGTTTTGGGGGGAGGAAGGGAGCAATGTGCTTTGGGAGTTGCAGAAGGGGTCCCCAGTGCAGCTCTCAGGGATTTTCTTTCCACCACATCAGTTTCTAGGTAGTGAAACCCTACCCAGACAACACCGAGATGCAAAGTCACTGGAGCACAGTCGTGTTTACATTCTTGCTTTTCAGTTTATTTTGTTTGGGGGGTTGGTGCTCTCTGCCATCAAAATCAAGGGGAAAAAGTAGTTGGTGTCGCTGGATTTTATTTCACATGGTTTAAGTGCAATAATGGAGTGGCAAGATGTTCTTTGCTTGATGGAGTTTTTGTTGTTTGTTTTGCATTGAGCATCTTAGAAATAGTCTAAAACCTCACAAACCTTAATAGTTTGTGTCATGTTGGTAAGTTTAGAGATTCCCTGATATCTCCTCTATAATTTTGCTGCAAAGCCACATCTTTGTGGCGAGGGATCAACTGGATTTCCCAGACTGCTCCTCACTCCACGTGTTTTGAGGCCACATTTAACATGAGTGTTATAGCCAGCCACAGGACAGGCTGCCTGGGTTTGAAACCAGCAAATTCTTTTCATCTCTGGCCAGCAGCACTTCTGAGGAGGTGGCATTTGACCATTATCACAAAGTCAGGCTAAGACATGCCCATTGAGGAGCTCTCATGTGGCCAAAAGAAGCACGGTCAAGTTGTGACTGTTGGGTAATGTAATAGAAACACGTGAATAATTCTGTTTTCCAGCTCTTGGAAGGATCAGGGGTAGCCAATTTGGAGACCAAAATAACCACTTATCTAATCTCATTCATATTTTTTTCATTCAGGATTTGGGTTGTGAGAAAGTCTGCATTATATCAGCTTTTTTAATGGCATCTGGAGCCTTTGGAAAGAGTCCTTGAGTAATAATCACATTGAATGCAATAAGTATTATTGCATGGTCAAAAATGTTTTTCATTTCTTCTATTTTTTACTGTCTCCATCATTCCAAAGGGAGGCAGGAGACTGCTTTATTTTTCTTTTACCTCTTAAAAGAGGAAAGTGTAAACAATACAGGTTTTGGAGTAATTTTTCCTTTGGTTTCCCCCTCCCCTAACTGGTTTGTGACCCAGCTCAGTCTCATTCTGGCTGCTTGTAGAGAAGCTTTGCAGGAGCTCATGGGTTGAACTCTGCTGCTCTACACTGTCCCCATGGTCAGTAAAGATGTTTTTTATTGCTTCACTTGTCAAACCAAACTTTGTCATTCTTGTGCCATCTGCCATAGTGACCTAATTGCTTTTCTAAAATATGCAGTTTATTTTGCTTTGTTTTGCCTTTTTTCCCCCTTCCCCTTGTGTTCTATCTGTGAATAGATGGGAGCTCCTTTCTTGGAGTATCCAAACTTAATATTAATTGGAGAGGGAATAATGGTGTGTTTGCCTTCTGTGTCAGAATATCTGATAAAGATCAGTTCATCCCCGTGAAAAATGAAAGGAATTTACTGTATGTGTAGGAAATATGTTTTGTCATAAATGAAGGGATTGAAGTGGTGACAGGCTATGAATCTGACTTATATGGCAAAATACAGTTTTACACTTCTGAAAGCCTGGAGACTGGTGTGATGAACTGGAAAAAACATTATAATCTGAGCACGTTATTTCTGTCTCTCCTGCGACCCTCCAAGGCAATGGAAAGTCAGTGATGGAAAGGCTGCTGGCATTAGCAGGCACAGAACATTGATCCTGGTTCCATGCTTACAGATCTCTGAGGCTGAAGAGAAATAGGTACACTCAGTGTTTCCCAATTTAGAATTAAATACCAGGAGCTATGGGTGTAAAAAAACCCCATAAGCAGCACCAATCAGCCCCCAAAAACCAAAAAGCTGGGAAAGCCAGCTTTTATATATATATATATATATATATATAGGTCATCTTGTCCCTGTCCTGTAGGCAGTGTAGGATAATTCCCAAAAGCACATTCACACGTGTTTTGTCCATAAACACCTCTGTTTATTAACAAAATACAATAAACTGTCATTTTTTTTTCAGTCAGGATTGGGATAGTTTGCTGCACTCTCTAGATTTTTAGCAAGGGGAAATAGCTATCATTCTAAAATGTGTTTCTTGGCCCATGGATATTGCTCATGTGAACTGTTGCAAAAAAAACCCCAACCCTAATGAATGGAAACTTGTAGAAGAGTTACCGGCAGCTGGTTTTATTACGGAGCACGGCTCTGACATGATCTCACACACGTTTAAGACAAGTGTTACCTCACTGCCTTCAGTGGAACTGCTTCTCATTTGAGAGGGAGCAAACCAAGCCAAAATCAGACAGAGACCTAGGCAGACTCTCTGGGAGAGGGTTTTAGTCTGGGAAATGTGCTTTATATACGTATAAAATATATGGGCATATCTGCACGCTGCAGTAAATGTGTCAGGCCACCTGAGAGAAAGAGGCCAAATTCTGCTTTGAGTAGCACCTGTGTAAATCCAAAGCTGACTGCAGGGAAAATGTGCCAGGGAGGACCGAAGAAGCATCTAATTTGAATGCTGGAGTGCATTTTTCTTATTGGATTTCTCAGGTTTCCTTGATTAGATGGCTAGAAAATAGAGGAAAATTAGGCTGTTCTCTGGGAGCTTCATGTTTCTGGCTCCTTATTTTCAACGAAACGAAGTTGTGTTGATTGTGAAACCAGTTCAGACAAAAGCAACACATGTAGAGTTATTCTGCCTTGAAAGTACAGAAGGAAGCAGGGAAATGAGAACTGTGCATTTCTCGAATCAACTCTTGAGAACTGTGTAATATTACATCTTCTTTCAAGCTCAGCCTTCAGCGCTCAGCTAAACCTTGCAAAATTGCAGGAAGGTGCCTGTGCTCTATTGAAAATGCAGCTGTGGCCTCAAAAAGGCAGAAGAACTTTAAAACTTCTCCAGGTCCTGTAGAGGTGATAATTGAGAGGGATATTTGGATGCTTCAGCAGCACTCTGCAGCTGTGAGATGGGCTTTGCTGCTTTTCTGGGTGTGAGGAAATGCAGTTGAAGATGTGACAGGTGTTAGTTATGAGTGAATAAAGGACACAGGAGAGAGATTTTGCTGTCTTGGTTTGTTGCTCTCCTTGTGTTTTGGTCACTTGGTTGCTCTCCTGTGCAGCAGCACCTGCGGTGCAGGGCACACCTGGAATTAGAGCCCACAGCCTCTTCAAGCTTTGAAATGTCGTGTTTTAGGTGCAGAGATTAACCTGGCTCCCTTGAATTTACCAGGATTTCCCAGCAGTGTAGACAGTGCTTTCAGATGATTTTTGCTTTACCCAGGGTTTGAAACAGTGATGTTTGCAGGTGAGTGGTGTGGAGTTTCCTTGTAATGTGGTTTGCAGCTGATGCTCTGCGCTCCCGGTGATGGAGGGAAAAATGTTTTAAGACTATGGAATTCAGTAGTGTTAACTTTCATTTTTACTTTCCTTGAGGACTTGAAGGAAAGCAGAATGATGGTAATTAAGCTTGATCTGTAGCCCAGAATTGAGGGGGGGGGAAGGCAATAAAGTGTAGGGAATGTTTTAAATGGCCCTATCTGCTTATTTAAAGCGAGCTCTTAGAGAGGGGTTACAAGCCTCTTCTCAGCCTGTTACAGGTTTCTAAGTGTTCACTGTCTGAGCCAAAGCTAATTATATTGTCCACAGAAAAAGCACAGCAGTAGCTGGTGTCCCTGTGGTTCACACAACTGCTAATTATTTCCAGTGGTGGTGCAGAAATACGTTCTCACATAATTGGTCTGAGATCACCAAGTCTTTTCACGTAGATGCTGTTCTGCCATCAGGCAGAAATGACTTCTGCCAGCCCTGCCAGGTTTGCAATGGTGGGCATGAAGTAGAGAGCCTAATGCTGAGAGCATTTGAGATGAGATTTTTTTTAGTTCTCCCTAGATCTTCTCCCTGAGAAAATTAGATGTTGCTGAGAGAGAAACTCCAGTGGGGAGAATTCATGTCTGAAATCCTTTTCTTCTGCTTGCTTCCAGCATTCTTCTGTCTTAAAAACCACTCCATATTTCTGTTTTAATATTGTCTTTAGCTGAACAGTGCTTACCAAATTCAGTCTAGCTTGTATGTGTTAACAACACTGTGCATGTTGCAGGTCCCTTTACTGAGACAAAAATGCCCAAGGTCATGTGGAAAGTCAATGAGAGAGGGAGGCAGAGGCTGGGACTTCTCCTACAGCAAGATACACAGGTCTGAAAAATGCTGTCATCCCTGGGAATAATATCCAGAGATGTCCTAGTCTTGGCCAGGACAGGATTAATTTTTGGCAGCAGGGTGCTGGTGGAGGACAGGCTGTTCATGAGCTGGCAGGGTGACCTTGCAGCCCAGAACTCCAGGTGTGTCCTGGGCAGCAGGGGAGGGAGGCAATTCTGCCACTCAGCTCTGGGGAGACCCCACCCATGAGTGCTGCAGCCAGTTCTGGGGTCCCCAACACAAAGAAAAAGGACATCAACCTGTTGGAGAGAATCCAGAGGAGGTCACCCAGTTGATCAAAGGGCTGGAGAATCTCTGCCATGGCAAAAGGCTGAGACAATTGGGTTTGTTCAGCCTGGAGAGGAGAAGGCCTGAGGGTGACTCAGTGCTGGAATGCAGTGGAGGATGGAGAGGTCAGACAGATCCATTTCTGCCCCACCCCAAAGCGATGCAGGAGTTGAAACAAGTGTGTCAGAAATGAGCAGCAGGAATTCAATGCCAGAATTTTCTGTGGCAGAAAGACAGGAGGGTTCATAGGAACAGCTGCTTCTCATACAACTTTGGTGCTGCCTGCTGCACAAAGGAGCACAAAAGTATTTCTCTGAAGTACCAGAAAGAAAATCTTGATGTACTGCATGTGACTTTCCATTTATACAGGTGCAACTGGCTTCAACTGAAGGGCCATTTTGATGAGATGGAATGTCTCATTTATATCTTAGATATAAATTACATTTTGACATTTCCACGAGTAGTAGAAAACAAACACACTCCACTTGTGTTGGTGTTCCTGTGTGCATGAAAGATGACCTGTCCTCCTTCCCCACTTGCATTTTCTGTCTGGACATAATGCCCCCATTCAGTATTCATAAAGACAGTAGTGGCTACCCAACTTGGCTGCTTGATGAGGAGAGGCATTTGCAGAATTCCACCCAGCTGAAATCACTGATTCTGCGAATGGAATTTGTTTATACATTTTTCCTTCATTAAAAAAAAAAAAAAAATTAAAAAAATGCAATTAGGGGTTTACAATGTTTATATGGATAGCACCAGCTGAATCTTGTTCCAGTCCACTGTGTGCTATTTTAAGGTGATCTGCAATAAGCATTGTGCAAAAAAATATTCTGACTGGGATGTCTAATTTTAAGTTCAAATTCCCAGTGTAAGTAAGAAGCTTTGTCAGGCTTAATTAATCTCCTTAGGTGATATCAGGCATGGTTTTATTTAGTTTTGTTTTTCCAAAGGATAGAAATAAATGAGACTGAATAGAAGTAAGCTGCTATCCTGCTTATTTATTTAATATTTATTTGAAATTTTAAGGGATTTATTTTATTATTTATTTAAATATTATTATTTAAATTTTATTTAAAATTTAAGGGATTAGATCTTGAACTGTTGCATTATATTGAAGAATTAAGTCAATTCACCACCAAATTTTTACCTTTTCAATTCAGCAATCCCTAGAAATCTCTTTTGGGGAGCCAGCTGTGCTCACATCCAATTTATCCCTATCAGGGCAAGGGGGCCAGTTCAAAACTTTGGGGTGTGCCAGCCACACTAAGAGGGCATAGTGTCAACAATGCTGTTTTGTATGAAACTGAGTCACAGGCTGCCCCAGACTGCTTCCTCTTTTACCTGATTGCTTCATTTTGTACGGCTTTTGCTTTTTTATTGATCACATACTGCCTCTGGGTTAATAGCACAGCAACAGGACAATTTATTGGACATTTATTTTAGTAGCTTTTAGGCAATTACATCGTAGCACTGTACTGCTTATTGCATGGAAACCTGAGCAGTCTATGGCTGTTTCTAAATCTATGTAGATTTACCTCAGGTGAAATTAATTTCTAAGCACTTGTCATTCTACAGAATATATCTCAAAGTGGTGCAAAAAAAAGCAATTGTTTCCCCCCCTCTCACGAAGACTGAAAAAAGCTTCTGTGTTCATTAGTGTGCTAAATAAGGGGTTTTAGAGAAAAATGTCTGCTTTGAAAATCCCCAGGCACTCTCCTGTTTAAACTCTCTGGCATGGTGTTTCCAGCAGCTTTTGAAACTAATTCCCCTTTTTGGCTGTCCCATGACACGTGCACAATATAATCTGGATTTCCCCAAAACAGTGCTTTTAGGAACTTTTAATTGTCATCATTTGGATGGGGAGTTACTCTCCTAAAAGAGCAACTCTGGCTGTTGGGGGGATTTTCTGTCAATTTTGCCTGTTCAATATTATTTTAGCATTTCTTCTCCTAGTAACAGCTGATGCTGACTGCCCAAAGAAATGTGACATTTATCCATTTGAATCCATTCAGTGGCTTCACATTTCTTAGCTTCTAGCTGTGCTAACTGAGGGGAATTTCAGGAAAACCTGAAATTTTATTTTGAATGCTGCTTTGTCTTCAAACAGCTCAGTCACTGCTCCATGGCCAGAAGGACCAGATTTTGTTAGGACCTTCAGCTATTGACATCAACCTCAGAATAACATCATTTCTTGTGCATAAATTTATGTAATTGAGAAAGGCTTCATTTGACAAAGATTTTAACGTTTAGGTAATTGCTGTCTAATTATCATAGCCATGGTAATGTGATAATGTCACAGGGAAAAAGAGAAAGGGATATAAACCACTCTGAGGCATCAGATGAGAAATATAGATCCTGTAGCACATGTTAGCTGCAGAATTTCAGTTCTTAAACTGTGTGTATGGTTAGCAGCTTTAGGCACTTGGTGCTGTCTTTGATTATAACAGTGCTGAACTTTAGCTGCAAAATTGAAAGTTCTGATTTTCTAGTACATCAGTAAGTGAAACCTAAAGCCATGTAATCTGTAAAAATAAATGTAATTACTTTAGCAAATGTGTTACAGCTGGCCAGGTTTAGCATGAAGGTACCTGTTTCTGACTAGTGTCAGGAGACAGAGGTGATGGCTTGAGCTGTGCTCTGCAGACAGAATGGAGGAGGAAAAATTATTGCTTTGCATTCTTCTGTGTGAACATTAAAGTGAATTAAACAGATCTGCCCTCTGACACTTTTTCCCACTATTTTCTTCTGTTTAAAGCATCTCAGTGAGAGTAGCTTTTGTTTTTCATTTCAAAATCCCTGGTAGAACTGTAGTTAAGTGGGCAGCTTCAAAATTGAACACTTGATAAAAAAAATGTTCAGAAAACTTAAAAAATCTTCAAAAACACCTACAAAATCTTCAAGAACACCTGAGGCATCTGAAGCTGTGAGTGATCTCTTTCAAGGTGGCTATCTGCTGGTGTTAGCGTTCAGGAACACACATAATCACAGAATTATTATATAAAAGTGCTTTATTAAAGAGCTCTGGGTGTCAGGGGTACACTGACCCAAATCTGACCCAACTTGGTTTCAAGTTGAACATGTTTTTATACTCTTATCACTATATAACTTACATATTAATTATGAAACTTACATTGTTCTATTGTATACGTTGATTTTACCCAAGCATGGATTTCTTGTGATCTCCCCAAACCCCTAACATAGCTTCTCATGATTCTTTAAACATTATTGAAACATTTATTCATGATTCTTTAAACAATAATTATATCTAATCCCATCTAACAATTGTATCATTTATCATATACTGACCACACAGGTGCAGTTTCACCTGATCTTAGCAAGCACAAGGCCTAACATTTCCCATTTTACCTTTAACACTTTTCCCAGGGCTTTCCAAGGCTAACTTTCTTGAAAAGGGAGAAAACTCCCTGAATTTTCTATGATTTTAAAACCTTTTACTATCACTGGAGCAGGTGATGGGACTCTTGCACTCCATCACTGCTGCTTTGGTCTTGCTTTAGCAGAATTTTACCCTTTTTTATTCTTGTTTACTCGTCTAGCAAACACATTTGAGGTTTCTGCAGTAGCACAGATGTCGAGGGCTGACTGCAGCAAATCCCTTCAGGTCTGGTCAGTGATTGCTGTGGTGAAAATAAGATCATGAGAAGCTGCACAAGAGCTCTGGCACAAAGCTCTGCTTGCTCTGCTGTGGCTCTGTTTAATATTCTCCTCTTGTGGATAGAACCTTATTAATAAGGTAAATAATAAACCTTATTCATCTGCTCTAAGAGCACATTTGTTTCCTGACCTTTTGGAAATCTCAACAGCTATTTTTCATGGGAATGCTGTGGCTTGAGGCTTCATTAGGGCCTACAAAGTGCTTAGAGGTCCTTTAATGAAAGGTGCCCTGGAAGTGATAAGTGCATTGTGATGTAACTGAGGTGATGCCCACCAAGAATTAGTGGTAGATGAGGCTATCATCAACTTTCTGCTCTTTGATCTCACAGGTTTCTAGTTCTTCCACCTCAGCAGTTTTGAATTCCTCCTCACAAAGAATGCCTATTGTAGTAACGTGGGCCCAACTGATTTCTGGATCATTAATTCAAGCAACTGGAGCAAATTATTAGGTTTACAGTTTCAGCCTCGATTTAGGGCATTGGGGTTTTTAGAATTGCTTTCTGGAAGGCTTAAAATTCAGGAACAACTGTCTGGAGTGGCCAGGGTACACTACAGGACAAGAGAACATGTGGGGTGTTCCTGAGAGGGGCCTCATTCTTGTTCTCACATTCTGCTCTTCCCAAGAGTCATTTTTCTCCTGTGAGATGTTCCTGGGAGTGTTTTTGTGGCATCAGTAACACCTCTGTATCTTGATTTTAACCATCCTGGGCCTCATGCAGCATCTGCAAAGAAAAGCTGCAGTGAAGGCCTAAACTCTGTGGGATTTTTTATTTATTTATTTATTTATTTATTTATTTATTTATTTTTTGCTTTGGGTTGCCCTTTTTTTTTTTTTTTTAAGAAGCAAAATTGTAGTCTCTGAATGACCTGCAGACGTTATGTGAACAAAATTCCTGCATTGAATGGTTCCCAGGATAACTCTGCCTTGTGTATGTCCCAAGCAATTTGTAGCTGGGATTTGTTTTGTTTGCTTGCAAAAGAAAATTAATATATCATGATGGGCAATGCATGGCACATAAGTCAAATTACACAAACAACTGAGGATTTTTGTGTTCTTATATCTGTCCATGGATAATATTTAGAAAACAAAGTCATTTAAAAACCTTAAAGAATTTTGGCTGCCTTTCAGAAATGGCGGAGTTAAGTCAATAAAATGCTCAGTAGAGATTGTATGTCCCCAAACATATTTTATCTTGACAGGTTATATACTATTGAGAGCTGCAGCCATGACTTGAAGCCAAGTTGGGAAAAGAACACTTCTGTTACAAGGGCTGCATTTGATGGGAATCTGAGGAGGGGAAGGGAGAGAATTTGTGTGTGCTCTGAGAATGCCAAACGCAGAAAGCTTCGCTAAGCTGAACTCCTGGGTTCCATAAATCACTGTAACATCAGTAGGTCTTTACTGATTTACATCTCTTGGGCATCTGTTTTGGTTTTTATTTTACACAAACCTAATTTCTCTGGATGCATGAAAGCAGAGGGTTTTAATAGAAGTTACACTGATGGGCAGCAGCTTGGAGTCTGTGGATTAAAGTTTGTAGTCGGTATCGCTGGCTTAAAAATAAAATAAAATAAGCAAAATGGGAAAGTGTGGTAATGTCCAGTCTCCACGACCTGGATCAAATCAATCCATGATTTCTCTGCACTGATGTGGCTCCTCTGAAGTTTGCTCATCACACATCTTGCTTCTATGCCAGGGTGTGACTGCAAAAAATAGACTTTCCGTGTAAGAGACTGGAAATTACGAGTTTGGTGACATTAGAACAGATACTTTGCTGCCCTTTGGGTTCTCCCATGTGAAAAGAATGTGAAAAATACATTTAAAGAGCAAGGAGGATAAGATTGACAGGATAAAATCTGTCTCTGTGGTGTCAGTTGAAGGAAGATCAGTGGTCACACTCTTGCAGGATTGTAACTCTGGGTTTATGGAGACAGAAAAGTGGTGCTGTGGGGTAGCAAAGTGCCTTATCCCTGTGTTTTAGGCAGGTGAATAATGTGGAATCCTGCTCTTTTATCCCAGTGAGAGCCTCCATGTAAAGGCTGAGGTCTGACCCAGGTGTTTGTTCATCCCTCTTTTTGGGAAGATAAATTCTTTCTTTTAGTACTTTCCAGGTACTAAAGGAAACTTAAATTCAGGAGGTACAGAATGGATGTGGGCTGCAACAGCTGCTCTCGAGGGCAGGGAAGAGGAACTTTGAAGTGAACTTGGATGGTGCTTTTGGCCCATTTAATTAGCAGAAGTTGGAATGGTTTGGGGTTAAAGTTGTGAAAGAATTAGAGAGGATTTAAATTTGCTTCTCGGTCATCCTGCATGAGCATTGGCAAGACCTTTAAGGAGGGGGTTTAGAAACCCTAATTTTGTGAGTCTGTTCTCCTGAAACCTTTGCTTTGGGGAATCTTTAGTATGATGTAGATACTGTAAAAAGGAACAGTGGACTACTGGTGGTTGGTGACTTCCCCTTTTTCCTGTCCCCTCAGAAACCTGACTTCTAAAAGACCCTAAACACTCTTAAATTGAGGAGGAGCTGCAACAGGAATATCTGTCAGGCTGAGTGTCTTAAAAATAAGTATCACCATAGGTCACACAGCAGTGTGCACTGCCTAGTAGGCTTATGTAGTGTGTTAAAAAGTTAAACAAATGATATTTAGACTTTTTTAATTGTTTTTCCTTCATAGAAATACCTTGAGAAGATATTTTGCTGTGTTGCTACTATTAAAATATATATTTTGGACTGTATACTTCAATAGATTGAAAAAAAACCAAGCAAAAGAACTTGGAGGAATATTTATATTTTCCCTCCTTAAATGTTCCATCCTTGAGTCAATGAACAGTGGCCTGAAGCTGATAAGGGATGCAAAATGCAGCACTGGACTGCAGTGTGGAGGCAGCTGCTGGGGATTAAAAACCTCAGAGGATCACCATGGCTGGGTGTGTTGACCTGGCAGGTTTCATCTGTCCCTGGAAGTCTTTCTTGATCCACATTGTCAGACAGTTCTGCTGGGGTGGTGCTGTTTGCACACACAGATTGAGGTTGACCACTGTGGAATTATTTCTCTGATGTGAGAGGAGAAAGCGATTCCTCTGGGGAATATATTTGAATTAAACACAAGACATTCACCCATTCATTGCCTCAGGGGTGGGAGGCATGGAAAGCTGGTGGTGAAAGGATTTACAGGGAGAATTTAACAGGATGTCAGGGGTAGCTTTCTCCAGCCTCCCTGAGCTCTGCATGGCATGGTGTGCCCTTCTCTGCCATGAGGTGAGGACCAGAAAACCTTTTCTTTCTCACTCTTTGCACAGTGAGGGTGAAACTGGAGCCATTTCACAAGGACAGGGGCAATTGTCTTGTCCTGTATTTTACTGACTTCAGCTAAAGCAGGAGCAAATCCTGATCTTTTGATCAATCTTGATCGTTTTCAAGATTGACTTAATTGAATTTTTTTTCCTTCTGATGGCTCTCAATCTTGAAAAAGATCAAGCCTCAGTAAATAAAATATATTAAAACACACCAGGAGCTTAGATACTTAATTGGATTCTCATTTAATTTCCTTTACTTGATGACTCATTTTTAGAGGGACACCTACTAAATGAGACTACATGAAGTTGTGGGCACTGGAAGGCACAGTGTGATGCAGAATGGTAAGGTCAGATCTGGCTGAAGTCAGAATTACTGGGAGCTGTTGCTGTCTGACAGCTCCATGGTGATTTAAGGCACACAAAGCAATATATTCCAGCAATGTTCAGGAAATGCTCTTCAGTTCAGCTCTGAAGACATATTTTTCCACTACACCTGTGTATAGTCATTCTAATCTTTAGTAGATCATTGCTCAGGACTTAGTGGTGTCTTTAGGGAAGCGTAATGAAATCTGTGTTGCTTAGTGTGTGCTGCAGCTTTTTTTAGGCAGAGGATTTCATACCCAGCATCTTTCACCAGCCCTGGGTTCACTCAGTTTGTCATGCTGCAGTGACCTCTCACACTCATGTTCAGTGTTTGCAACTTCTGCTGAAAGAGTGAACTCTGTGGTGCTGTGGAACAGTGACATGAACTCAAGAGGTCCCTCAGAGAGAAAAGAGAAAAGAGATTTTATTATCATGCACACACTTAGACATGACTGTGGTTGTATAGGACATGTCTGGCTTCTTTACCTTTGAAGCAAATTACTGTTTCTTGTTTTCATAGTGCCACTTGGAATAACTCCTCTGAATGCTGAACCTGCCCTGGTTGGACAAATTTTGGCTAAAAATAATCAAATATTATCTGATGCTTTCGTTCCTTCACGTGTGTCTTCTCCCTGGGTGTTGAGAAATTGCACGATGGTGGCTGGCAGGGTGAAGCAAATGTAAAGCAGAAAGGCTGCAGTGAATGATTGATGCGTGATTGGTACAGATTTTTAAATGTGAAAGTGTCACAATGAGCTAACTGGAGTTTCAATACTGTTATTCCTGAAAGTACCACCAAAAAGCATCAGCCAGTTAAAGTGAAGTGGCATTTTGGAAGTGAAGTCAGGGTTTTTCAGAGCTCACACTTCAGCAAAAGCAGACATTCTTTATTTAGCTTTCACTGGTAGAAATCCAGATGCATGCTTTAAAACTCAGTTTACTCTGGCTGTAGTCAAATAAGTAAAGACAGAATATTGGTCCAGATGGGGATGCTGAAATCACCAACCCATATCTTAATTTCTCTTCTTTTCTTTCAGTTTATCTTCCCTTTGAAATCTGGTCACCTAAGAATTTTCCTGAATGCTGTGATCTAGAATAATTCCTTAAAACTGCTGATTTATTTTAGATTGCTGATTTACTTCTGTCCTTCCTATGACTTTTTAGGTTTTCAATTCTTCCTGCAATGATTCTCTGCTACTGTCAAGCCTAGGGCAGTAATAAAAAGAAGCCTCTAGACTTGCATTCAGTTAATGGCTGTCCCATATCCTCTGATTTCTGTCATGACAAAATGTGCTAATTGTGAGCTACCCCAGTACTTGGCGTGATCTTTCACGTTGTGTTTCTCGAAAAATATAATTTATTGGAAGCTGGCTTGTCAGAAGTACTGGATGAGCACTGTTGAGATGAAATTAATTTGCTTTCTAGAAGAAATAGCCCAAACAGAAGCTTTTATCAGACTTGTCTCCTGCCCTGAAAGAGCCCAGCTGTTAGGAAGTGGGAAGGGATTTGTGCAGGCTTCAAACTCACACGGTGGTTGGCCTTTTTTATGCAGGCTGTTGGTAGGGCTGCTCATTTATAACAACTGTGGTTGTTTGTGTGATCAAGTGAAAAACTGTCAGGGTCATGTCTAAGGAAATTGTGTTCCATTGGTGCAAAGCATCATCAGGTGTCAGGAGGTAGATTAGTAAAAATAAATTTTCAATTTTTTTCCAGCCATGCAGCCCTGGACTGTTATTGTAAAATGAGTAAAGATACTCGAAATACACATTCCTTTGGGTTTTCTTTCCAAATCTGAAAAAACAAATAGTCTATCCAAAGCCTCTTTAATGGAAAATGATTCCCAGGGGGTTGGAGAGCTCCTGTTTTTTTTCCCAGTAACTAAAAAGTTCGCCCTGAAACAGGAAGTGCATATAAACATCTACTCAGCAAACACACGACACATTTATATAGTGGAGAGTTTAGAGGTTAAGAGTGTCCAGTTGGTACTGGGAATGCTCCAAGTTCTCCAGGCTTCCAGTTTCATTGCTGTGTTTGAAACCTTAGGGAAAAATAGAAGTACTTATCAAATATTTGCATTTATCCACATTCTTGCAAATTACATGCAGGAATGATATTTTAGAGATTGCTTGAACTTACTCAGTGGTTGTGGAAATTCTGTGGTCTGCCCTGTCCCATACCTAAAAATTTTGCCGTTTGTCTAGCTGGTACTTTTCAGATTTCCAAAACAATTAATTAGAAAAAAGAAGAAAAAAATGGAGAAGAAAAAAAAGGAGAGAGAGAGAGAAAAAAAAATATTTACCCACTTCCCCTAGCTAAAAAGGCTTTTAGAGAGTGGAGGTGGTGGGAGAAGCAGGGCCTGGGAGCTTTGTACATAAAATCAATGGTGGGATAATTTCCAAGGTCAACAGAATATAGCGTGGCTGTACTGCTGTAACCCGTAACTCCCATAAACTTGCCTTTCCAGGGTGAAAAGCAGCCCAGCTCCTCTGGGATTATCCCACAGGGATGGGTCAGCAGGGGAGGCCTGGCCCTCTCTCTGAGTTTGGCGATCCTCGAGCTGATGGTCCCCGTGGAATTCCGCCGTGATTTTGGGAAACGTGTACCGGGTGCGCCGCTCTCTTTGGACTGTTGTTATCACAACTCCAGAAATGGAAAATTCTGTGGGGCTGGGGGGGAAAAAAAATAATGAAGTGAGGTGCAAAAGTGAAGGAGAGTCGCTACTGGGTGATACTACAGCTGCTGCTACTTAGAATTCAGATTAAAAAGCCCAGATGATAGCAGGATCAGGAGGGTGGGGGGATAGTGAGCAGTGATGAAGATAAGGCAGCTGGAGAGTGCAATCTGTGCCATTCAATAAAGTGGCTCTGTTCAGATAAATTGTTGTAATGCAGCCAAAACCAAAATCATGTATTAAGGAGCAAGAAAAATGGAATGAGGGGCTGTATCTTGTGTGTATGAACAATATAGAGGACTCTAATAAAAATCAAATCTTGGAACCTCCTCGGGGACGGATGTTGGCTACTAAGGGGCTCTGTGATTCTAGCGGAGAAAATCCTATGGAAAAGCTGGAATCTGAAACCAGACTAGTAAATTAGACACACATTTTTCTGCTCAGGGTGATGAACCTCTGGAAGAACAATGTTTGGTTGATTCCTGGCGGTGGTGGTAAGAAAATGTGACACCTGCCTCATGTCGCAGAGCCCACAGTTATTTTTTTTACTTCCTTCTTGTAGTTCAGAAGTCCCCTTGAGTTCTAATTGATTTGGGGAATTTGTGTGCATGGGGTCACAAGTGCTGCTAGACAAAGCTGGACCCTTTCTGATCACCCTTGAAGTGCAAATGTTTTGCAGCAGAATACTGAGCTTGTTTAATTAAAACCCCAAGAGGAATAACTTTGTTACAATGGTTAATAAACTGTGCTGTGGAGCCTGTCTGGAGCTGTCACAGAAAAGTGATCTAGAGATGTCTGGAAAGACAAGAAACAAAATAAAATAAAAATTATGAAATTATAAAAATGAAATATATAAAAAATAATAATAAAATGCATGGAAAGTGAGCATATGGGCTGTTGTTGGACTATTGCAAAATGGTTTTTTAGGTCCCATGTATTAAGGAACCAGAAACTGGGGGTACCCAGCAAGGCAAACACTCTAGAGGCTTTTCTGGATGGGTTCTTTCATGGGAGACTTTCAGGCTGGGATTTATTGTGGCTTCAACTTCACCTTAATGACTCACATCCATTGGAGAAAAATGAGATTAAATAAGGGAGGTGTACTGCTCTGCTGCATCTCCAGAATGAGAGCAAGCTGATAACTAATCATGATCTCGTTGCTAAATGAGTTCTCGAGTCACTAAACGTGTCAGTAGACAGCAGGCACCTCAGTGACATAACAGAAAATGTGATTTAATGCTTGCTTTATATATATCTTATGCAGAATGGAATGGATTTACTTTGAGCTACCTGTGCCTTCCATGTTAGTTTTGTTTTTAGAGTTTTGGGAATAAAGAAATCCTGTCTTCCAATGGGCATTTATCAATAGATCAAATTAGTGACAGCTGATCAACACTTTTACAGGACCTTAGAAACCCCATTCCTTTTAGATTGTTTACATGCTTGCTTTCCTGCAGAAGCCAGGGAAGATGAGTTTTTTGGTATTTTTTTTCACAGAAATGGATGTGGGTGGGAAAGAAGACTGCTGTGGCATTTATAAACCCAAGTAACTGTGAAGGTTGCAAAGTAAAGCAGGTTTTACAAAGAAAAAGAAAATTTTGTGAGTTCTGTGGTTTAGGGTATTTTTATTATTATTATTTTTGTGTAGCTCTTTTCATTTTCAGGTTTGCATTAATAGTCCTAAGGAGGACTAAGAGAAAAGAATGATGAGAAATGACAGTAAAATTTAGCAAGAGACTTGAAACTGGGAGGAAATGCGAGGGAAAGAAATGAAGATTGAATTGGATCTGCAAGTCTGAGATGAGAGAGAGGAAGGTTTTTGAAGAACCAGTCTGAAATAATGCAGTGAAAAAGAGGGTAGGAAGGGATGAACAGAAGATTTACAGGTGATTGGAATGATACAGTCATAGAATTGAAATCAGAAATACCAGCTCTGGGCATTGTTGGAGGTTATAAACTGGATAACACAGATTTAAAATGCTGTTGTATTTCCATTTAGGTGTGATGTTATTCAGTATAATTTAGACTATTTGTTAATTGTGGCACTGCTCCATCTGGTGGAAAATATTTTTTTCCTGTTGAGCATGGACACTTCACATATCTGATGGTAAAAAGTGATTGGAAAATCCCACCCTATGTATGCACCAAAAGCAAATAACTACACTTTAAAGTCCTGAGGGGAGAAAAAGTAGTGCAAGACATATATTTTTATATTTATATTTTATTTTATATATAATTATATTTTTATATTTTAATCTATTTTTCTATTTTAATTTATTTTTAAAAATTTAATTTATATTTTAATTTATTTTAATCATATATTTTTATATAATTCTCTGCTCTCCAGAAGTTTTTGGTGGTTATCCATACTATCTTCCCACTCATCATCAGTGTTTGGGAACAAAGGTTTCTCTTGTATTTTTCTGTAAGTTGTATGTAGGCACCATTGATTTGCTGTGTTCTGTGACAGGTCTGGTTGTGGTTCCATGTTTGTTTGGATTTTTTTTTTTATTTGGTTTTTTGGGGGGGTAAGCACAGAAGAAAAAAAAATTGTTGATAACATTGTTTTTTGTGCTTTTTAAAAGAAAATATTATTTATTTGTTTTTAATTGAAAAGCACTGAAATGTGCACAGGGTAAGATGTTTAATCTGTTTCTATGAGTCTGGCCTCAGGTCGGTGTTGCAGAGTTGATGTCCTGGGTAGGACACATCATGGCAGAGGATTAAACTTCTGCTCTGCCTGGGATTAACTGGCTCAGTGTGAACCTGCTGGAAGGAAACAGAAGGTGCATCTGCCATCACATGAGCCCTTAGAAGTAAATTTTCACCTGAATTCTTGGGTCAGCTGGAGACAGACCCCAGGTTTAATGTAGAATTTGTCAGGTCTTTTGTGCAGCCAGGCCTTCTGCTTCCATTTTCTCTGCCCCTGAGTTGGATGAGCCTTGACTTCTCAGCAGGTTTCCAGGACACATTTTTAACTTGCTCTTTTGTGGCTCAAAGTTCTATTTCCACGTGAGTGCTCGCATAGGCTGCTCTGTTGCACCTTTCATCACCATTTTTAGATGTCTCCCTGTAAATGTCAGGCACTTCATCGCTTCCATGACTTCATGTACCTTCGTGCTGGGCTGGTGGCCTGGGATATTCTACAAGTGTGTTTATCTTGTCATCACCAGTTGTGCTTTGGGCTGGACCTGCTCCTGAGCAATGTAGAGAGATGGCTGAGTGATTGCAGCCCTCGTTCTGTGCTATCCCACTGCCTGAACTTGCCCTCCTTACCTGCTTTTGGATCTGACCCTGTCCCAGGATAAAGGACGAGGGGAATATTATCTCCCCATGCTGTGAGAACGTGTTTCTAGAGAAGTTCCTGGCTGCGTGAAGTGTGAGACCATCTCAGCATTTTAACAGCAGCTAAAATGTCACCCAGCTGAAACTGCAGCGTGTTCTTGTGGCTCTCTTTGGTCATCTTGCTGTAAACTGTTTATGAGGATCTTCAACCCACAGTGTGTTGCCTTCTTTGTGATTTCAGAAGGGCATTGCACAATCCTTGGCAGGGCTCCCTGATTGATGAGTCTGATAAGATCCATCTGATCAGCATGACTGGGGTTTGTGGCCACTCTTCACGGGAAGCTTTGGTGCCTGTGTGCTCTGCTGGAGTCTCAGGTAGCTGCATGGCTTTAAGCAGCTATTACCCAGCTGTGCTCTTAAATTCCCCTTGTTCTCTTCATGTATTGCCAAGCAATACATGCAATTTTATTGCCACCTTCCATTTTATGTAATATGTCTGGGTCTATGTATTATATTGCATTGTAGCATATATTATAACACACACACATATATCCATATATCCATATATATATATATGCACACACCTTTCCAGGCTTTGTAGTCTGGCCAAAACAGTATTGCAGCATGGATTGGTTGATGGTTTCTAGGCTGGAAGCAGTGAATTGAAACTGACCCTGTGAAGCAGTGCTCTTCCCTATAGGTTCAATCTGCCTTGCCAGTGCTGTCTCAAGTTGAAATAGCAGGCAAATATTTGCTGGACTTGGAGTTAAGTGACTGCCACGGTGCTATCTGTTGTTTTTAATGAGCATTTCACTGTTAGGTGTGAAATGGAGAAAGCAGGAAGTGTTAAAGATATGATTTCCCTCTGCTGCAGTGGTTTGCAGTTCGCATAACAGTAGTTGGTACTGACTGGAATTAAATCTGGATTAAAATTTGGACACTAGCTGCAGAGACCCCATGCAAGAAAGAAAATAGAGAAATAAATTCCTTCATGATAGCTGATTTTTTCAGAAATGCCTTTTGGTTGAAGTACTCCATGCATTTTCCAGAGTTCATGTACCTCTGCAGTTTATTTTTAAGAGATCTGAATTTATTTGGTGTAGATTTATTTCAATTATCTAATCAGAAGCAGACACATAACTTCTTAGGCTGTCAAAGGTATTCAGGAATGTATGACAAACTTCAAAGG
This sequence comes from Poecile atricapillus, assembly GCF_030490865.1. Classification (NCBI taxonomy): domain Eukaryota; kingdom Metazoa; phylum Chordata; class Aves; order Passeriformes; family Paridae; genus Poecile; species Poecile atricapillus. The sequence goes on along the minus strand of NC_081266.1, from coordinate 4,775,387 downwards.
AATGTATAAGATCTTGCTACACATCTTACTATGCATTTTTATAGAGAAGAGTTAATTAAATTTTCCCTTTCTGCCCAGAAATTACTTTTAGGCTAAATTAAGTATGTGGAGTTGTAAGGCTTTTCAATGTTCTCTCTTTTTAGCTTTGTGACTGATTAAAAAACCAAATGCTTATCTGGATCAGAGAAATAATAAGCAGAGGGGGCATCCTTAGGCCAGTTATCAGTTGAAAACAATTTAACTGCCAGGTATCCAAGTTCCAAGGCACAGAGGGATTAAGCAACAGGGACTGTGTACAATAATGTTTACTTGCAGAGGAGAAACTTCCAGGAGGAAAGCAGCTGTGTTTCCCAGCTCATGTTTCTCCATGGGGGGGTTGCTGGGGAATAAAAGGACTCGTGCCACCCTTGGGAGTCCTACCTGGTACAGGACAGCATCCTTCCCTGCCTCCAAACTGGGAATTTTTATTCTTGGGTTAACTCCTGTGGAGGCTTAATTTATGTTCACTTTCTGGGAGGGAAGGGGAGAAGGAGGAAGAAAAAAAAAAGCTCTGGTTATCTGAATATACACCATTCAAGTATGTTTGCAGGGACAATATTTCAAGTTATTAGTCTCAACAATTTAGATAAGAGCATGTACTTTCCTACGGAAGACAAGGCACTGTGTCTTAATATTAATACCTGCCACAGAGCAACCCTGTGTGATAAAGTGCTTAGATAGCACAACAAGGGGTGAATTAGAAATGCCTGGGAAGATATATGATGCCATTAGTAAAACATGAAGATTTATGTGTGACATTAACATCTCTAAGACAGCAGAAGCAGAATTGTACTACTAAAGCTGCCTAAATGTTTGTTTTTTGTGGTTTTTTTCCCTTTCCCCCAGATGCAATAACAAAGAGATCTGAGAGAAAGGGTTATCTAACTAGTAAAGTACTGCCTACATTTTGGCAGACCCACCATTCCCTTCAGATTTTCCTCTGTATCCTCTGGCAGATGACTGGGACTCAAATTTTCGAAATCCGTGGCTGATGGCAGTAACGATAGCGGCGTTTGGGGTGTGATAGAGCACCAGAGTTGGGTTGCCTTTTCTTGGCACTGAGGTATCTTTCTGCCTGCTGGGAATGCCTGTGTCCATCACAGGGGAGAGTTAAGGATGGCCCTGCAGGAGCAGGACTGGCCAGCAGCAACCACCAAGCATGGAGTCCACTTCTTGAGCTCTTGGACACCAGCGCCAGGAAATTTTAAAATCAGGTGGATTTTAACTCTGCTGGCCAGCTTGTGCGACATATTTCATCTTCCAGCGCTGCAGGCTCAGGGGAGTGAGGGATTGGCTTCATCCTCTCTGGCTGAGTGTGCCCTTTGCTGTTTTGCACTGCCAATTGCTGCTGTGAATGACTCGTGTTGTTCCTGTCACGCCCAGTCGGGCTCTGTTTCGTAGAGCTGGGACAGCAGCGATGCATCCTCATCCAGCCATGGGCTAATCCTGTCCCTCCTGCCAAGGGGGAGATTCCATTGTCTTGGGTTCATTATAACACAGTGAGGTGGAGCCACGATTATAATCTTTCACTGCCCTGGAATTTGAAAATGTTCTGTAGCCTGTTGGGAGTTTCTTGCTGTACAAAGTAAATTTGGTTAAGCAAGAACTCATTCTTCAGGAGAGACTTTTTTTACAGTGCAGGAAGTTCTCCCTTGTGGAGAATCAGTGTGAAAATCTGCAGCCTACATTGTCTTAAAAGCAGAGAAGAAAGAAAAACTGTCATTGTACCCTGAGGATGGAAAATTTAAGGGATAGCTCAGTCTGCAAGTAGAGAATGCAAGTTTCTGTTGAACAGACCATCACTGTGTAGCAAACTGAGGTATGATTGCCTCCTGAATATTGAATTATATTTATAATTATCTATTGAAATTGTGCTTTCCTTCTCTGAACTGTTAGCATTTATACATAAATAGAAACTGTGCTGGTTTTGAGGTAAGGCAGTTCAATATTGACATTGTTATTGGTCATGTGGGGAAAGCCCTCCGGTGCTCTGGTGGGTGCACAATGTAATGAAGAGTTTTGTTATGACTCTTGGTAAATATCCTCAGAAATCTGGGAATCAGAAGTTAAAGCTGATCCTGCTCTCTCAAGCACATGGTTAGTTTGGTGATTGGGGAAAAAACCAGGTCACTTATAACTAAGAATAATCTCGTGTTCAAATGTGGAGCCTTTTTATATTTGGGGAAGTGTCATTAATAACAGCACATCACGTGTGAAAACGCTTCATCTGAAAGGTCTCCAAGATCTTTCCAAAGGTGAATTTCGTGCCAAAGCTCATAGAAAGCACCACTTGGATCACCAAGACTGCAGCACAGTGAGCCTGAAGATTTGGTCTTAATTTACACTTGAAATGGGAGAGGGCAAATTAGAAACCTGATTCATGACTAGTGGGCTAGTTACCTGACAAGCTTTTGGGATCTTTTCCTGTCAGCTGGAAAACAACCCTAACATATCCAACTGCTGCATACAGAGAGGTTTACAAATGTCAGAGATGCTGAATTTGTTCTTTTTGATGCCTTTTTTCACTTTGATGGGAGAAGTTGACCAGAAGCAGCTCCATAGCGCATAACCTTTTATTGTTTAGGGGGTTTGTAAGTTTCATTTTGTTTTTCAAAGCATAATTTTTTTAATCTCGTCATCTAAAATGAAACAAAACCTCACTTTTATGATGTGTGAGCATATATTTTACATTTATTTTCATAACTTCCAATGGAAAGAAGTCCTCCAAGGAGCTGTAGTAAGGTTAATAAAGCTGGAGTCTGAGGCTCCACAGAGCAGGGAAGTCCCTGAGCTTCATTCTGTGACATGGATGCTCCTGGCTGCTTTTCACAAACAAAAATATCAGGGTGTGATTTAGCAGCACTTGTTTCCAGTAGTCAGACAATGAAGAGTCTTGAGTGAGTTTTGGATCAGGTCATGAAACAGTTTGCCTATGAAACACCACAGAATTTGGATTTAAGAATAGGTTTTTATTTGAGACTAGGCTCTTTATATAATTATAAAAATACTTAGAAAATATGGTTGGAATAAGTGTTTGGGGTTCCTTTAAAATGAAGAAATGAAGGCCATTCTAGTGATTTCTAAGAAAACTGGAAGTTAGCATGTAAGAAACGGATGCTGAGTTTTTGGCCCTGCTGAAGCTGATGATGAAGCTTCTGTCCAGTTGCAATCCTCAGATTTGGCAAACTGGCTGGTTTTCTGGCTCTTGACTGTTTCTAGCAATAACCTCTGGCCATAATACATTGCTGGATGTCCAGTGCCCTAGGCTAATTCTACGTCTGTGAACCCTGTGTGAATGTTTAATGGATAAATGCAGAGCATTTTCATTCCACATCTTGGTATGCCTGATGCTTTGGATTGATTCCAGTTGAGTGCTGTGTCCATCAGCATAAAGTAACTCAAATAGAGAAATATTTCAGACCTACTTATTTTGACTTGTCACTGTTGGCAGGGGGGAGAGCTCTGCACAGAAATTGGTGAGTTTTCATGTAACCACTGCATTCTTCTAGAGTAAAATGGACCAGTTGGACAAAAAAAAAAAAAACCCTCATAAAAATCACCAGAGTGAGTGTGCATGCATAATAAGAAAGCTCCCAAGCAGTCTTGTTAAATTCATGTTTTACACTGTCACACAGTCATGGAATGCATAACAATAGTCTGGCTATAGGTCAAGGGTCTGTTTGTTCTTTCATATTTCTCCTTAATTTGGCAAGTGGACGCACTTTCTGTCAAAGAGAAGATGCCAAAAGAAAGGGCAGGGGTTTTTTCCAAGTTATTTTTGAAAGGCCTTGATTCTTGGATGTCTGATTAGGGTATTTTAGACCTGGCTGTCATTACCCTGGAAATCAAATGTTGCAGCAGCTTAAAACAGGCAGCCAAAATCATTAAAAGCGTTCCAAAAAAATTCATCTGAAGATAGGGTTCTGTTCAGCTGCACAAAACAGCAAGGCACTAATTGTAAGCTTAGCAGGGGATTCATATCTTCTGCCTTACATCAGTTTTTAACCAAAACTATCTGTCTTGTTTGAAGAGATAAAGATGGGGTCTGCTGTGTTCTCCTTTCTGTTCTCATGCATGTTCACTTGTGTTTCTCTAGCAGAAGTTTGGATTTTTTTGTGTCTATAATAAGCTAAATAACGATGATCTGAGTGCTGTGCTCACCTGAAATTCACACAAAATGGGAACTGGGTTGTGTGGGAGCCTGAGCTGCAGGATCCAAGTGGGGCTGTGTGCTTTCCTTGTCTCCCAAGGGTGAGGAGCAGCTCCACTGGGTGGAAGCACCTTCTTAGTTGTGAATCTCATCAGCATTGTCAAGACCCTGATGGGAGAAGCTGCTGTGAGCTCAGGTTTTTCTGATGCCCTGGACATGGAAACCCACGAAACATCCTTGTGTTCAAAGGAGGAGCAGCTTTTCAGCAGCTCATTTGTTTATTTTGTTTTGTCCTGTCCCTCAAATGTCAGCCTGGGATTATTCATCAAATAATCTCCGGATAATTTCCTCAAATTCATTCTTCCAGACTTCTTTTAAACTTGGTTTTTCCTGCAATGTTTTGATTTCTTTATCTGTTTCTGGCATAAAAAACATGAAACTGAAGAGCTCTAATCAGAATTATTTCTTGGGAAAATATGAAAGCAACAGTTTGAGATACTTTATCAAACTCTCATTTAGTCCCAAGGCAAGTGTTGTTACCCTGGAGTTCATAAAATTTCCTGTACAAAGATTGCCTGTTTTTATGGTATTGGACTCCAACAGATCACCTCTCCCAGACTCAGGTTATCTACCTGCAGAAAATAGATGATAATTCTGAATTCCTTTCAACCCTGTGTTAGCTGCAAGGTGTCAAGTGGCTTTCTTCGTATTTATTTTCAAACAAATCTTTGAAAGGTACCTTATTTTTGTAGTGCAAAATGGCTTTATGATCAAGCTGCCAGGCACTGCTTTTTCAAAGTTCTTTACAGAGGAGTTTGGCATCATTTTCCCTTTTGTCACTCTGACAAAACGAAGCACGAAAAAGAAAAATAATTCCTGTGACAGCACCAAACTGGTGGTGATGCCAGCCAAGAGCTTTGAAGGGAATTAATCTCCCAGCCCAACTAACATCAAACATGTTACAAAAACCATCAAAATATTATTCATCACGGAGATGGATGGGATATGAAAGCAGAAAAAAACCACTTTTTACAACAGTTGACGGTATCACAGAGCTGTCAATGACAAATCTTTTGAAAAATCCAGCAAAGGGTAGAATTAGATTAACTTCTGAAGAGAGATTCAAGAAATAGCAAAACTTGTGCTCTGTCACCTGACATTTTAGCATGCACAAGTGAACCAGACAACAATGTTGTTTTAACCCATATTCAACATTCCTGCCAGTAAATCTGCTCAAAGGGCCCCATATCCATATCTTGTGTGGTACTATCATTAAATCCTTTTTTTTTGCTACTGCCTGGAATTTCATTATGAACAATCAGTGATGTAATACTAAACCTGTGGAATCTTAAACATGTCTTAAAATCTGTGGAATAAAACAGGCTCCTACCAAATCAAAAATGCAGTATTTTTTGTTGGAACTATGTTTTTTTTTTTTTTCAAGTGGCTCATTCCAACATTTTCCCAAACATATTTCAACTAAAATGTCCCAAAAGAAACTTTCTTCAGTTTTGGGGTTTGGATTAAGGTTAGAATTTTGTTAATAAAATGTAATTTGCTGTTTCTGTTTTTTTCTCTCCCATATTTCTGACACACACATTATTTTTTGCGTCGTTTGCTGCCTTATCTTGGGATTTTACCTCTAAATGTGTGGCTTTGACAGCTCTGTGATTGTGTTGTGCCTTCATATTCCCACCTTCAGTCCCATCCAGCTCTCAGCCTGTCATGAAGATGTGCTGTGCTATCAACACAGCATTTGTCAAAATTAAGTGTTTGATGCTCAGTCCATTTCCCCCTTGTTGAACTCTAATTGTCCTCCCAGTGCCTGTGAGAAAGCCTTTGTTTCAAAAACCTCTTTTTTTTTGGAAAAAAGGCTCAATTTTAGCCTTGTAGCAAAGTCTCAGTCCAGGCAAAATGTTGTTTGGCCTGTATTTTATTCCTTGCATCCACACACACATTGAAACTGAAGAGAACTAAGTTAAGAAAATGAGTGGTGAAGTAAAAATTATGTGGTTTATAGCGTATTTATTATAAATTCTAATATAATTTACATTATACATTTCTAACATAATATGTCAGTAGTTTAAAGGAAGCTCTCAGTGAGTCTGGTGGTGTGTACCAAAGTTGGAATTAATAACCTCAGGGACTGGAGTGTAGGTGAGTGTGTTCAGCATGGTGTGACTGAATCCTTCAGATCTTTAATTCTTTAAATTCTTCTTTTCCTTGGTGAGCCTGGTGACAAACCTGTCAAAAAAGCTTTGCAGTTTTAAGGAAAGAAGAAAAAAACCCAACCAAACAAAACCTCTGTCCCACAAACCCCATCTCTTCAGAGTTTTCTTTTGGGCTATAAATTCAGTGCTGAGGAAATGGCTCTCTGCCCAATACAGTTGTCCCACAAAAAATGTACAGAATTTCCCTGTTTCAGTCTCCTATAAAGAAAAACACAGAGCAAAAATGTTGGGGGAAAAAAATAAGTAAAAACAGGACATGTCCTTCTTTGGAGTAAATATGTGGAGGAATTAAAGTATCCTCAAAAAGCCATTTTTTTAAAATAAAATGCCAATGTTTACGTTGATAATTGATTAGAGGCAGGAGGATAGACAGGTGGGTGGTGGAAGTATAAACCAAAAATGTCTAAACCCAGACTTTAAAAGATTGTTCTGTCTGCAGTCACATGAATGCTGTGTTTCTGGATGCTGACAAGGAAACAGCACAACCTGCCTTACTTTTTTTTCCTTGTTACAATATCACACCTTGGGTTGTCATCAAATTGTTGTTAACTCAAATTTTCAGGAATTCAGCTTCATGTGTGAGTCATGAAAGGGACTAAAGCTGTATTTTGAGCAAGGCTTGTGCCTAACTGTGCTTTTTCTCAGCAGAAGGGAAAAGTACTTTAAAAAAACAACAATTGCTGCCCTAGTTCAAGTAGCAGTCAAAACTGCTTTAGAGGAGAAACTCAGGGACTTATTTTTATAGGTAAAATGATAGTGTAAAAGAATCTATCTCGCAAAAAACCCTGGTATTACTGGTTTTGGGTTTTTTTTTTTTCTTTTCATTTTAACTATGTCCCTTCAACCAGCCATATATAAAGCCTATGAAAAATGAAAAATGGAAAACTTTAAGGGAGATTTTCAAGAGCACATGAGAATTTTGTAAGCTGCGACCTGTGACTGCTTCCTGTCGAATTTCAGTCCTCAGCCCGGTCAGCTGGAAGAGTTGTGAATTTGAGTCTGAGGATGACCCTACAGAACATTTCAAATGTGTTTTTGGGCTGTGGGTTGCTTGCTATAAGGACACCAGAGAGGTGCTGCTGTCTGTGATGGGTGGTGGTTCTCACGTTGTCTCTACAGGTGATTGTAAATGGGAGATGATGGTTCTGGTTGCACTGAAAGAGATTTTTTTTTTTTGTTTTGCCATTTGTCTCCTTTGAAATGTCTGCAGCCCAGATCCACTTGGGTTGTAATGTCTTTTGATCCCAGGGGCTGAATAAAACCAGGCCAAGTAATCCCTGGGGACTGCTGCAACCAGAATTTTTAGGGAGCAGGGAAATTCAGCACATCTAATGCTTTCCTCTGAACCAGTGCCATACCTGGTATGGTTTTTTGGCTGCTTTTCATGCCTCCTGCTTTTAATAGTCCTGAGCCAGAGTGCCAAAGATGTTCAGAAATCCAGGTTTGATTGCTGTAGGTTTTTAAATGTTTTAAACATGGAGAGTTGTCCTCAACTTCACAGGCTTTGCCATTTCCAGGGTGTTGCAATGAAATTTGGCATTTTGTTTCTTTGTCCAGGTTATGGAGAAGAGGATCAAGCTTTTCCCACTAGATTGGAAATAGGCAGCCCTCAGTGCTGTTGTTTTTGTTTGCTAATGTAGGCTTTACCATCTCAGTGTTCCCAAAATTAACCCCATGGAACAGGGCTATGAGGGTTGCCCTCGGTGAGAAACATTCCCTGGAATGATTGTTTCCCCTTCTTACAGAGCACAGAATTTCACATTGGAGAGGAATGATGGAAAACCCAGGATTTCAGTATGCTTATAAAATGTTTAATGGTCTACTGCTCTCTTTAGAAGTAACCATCTCTAGTTATAAAGTTATGAAAGACAGTATTGACTCCTTGAAGAGAAACTTTATATTTCCACATCTGTTTGGGTTTGGTACTCACACCCCAGTTTCTCCCACCTGGTAATTAGTTAATCAGTATGTAAGTAAATATAGTGATGAGATTATCTGTTGAAGGAGATTGAAGAAATAATGAGGTGGAGAATAAGGTAAATTCATTTGTGTTGCACTTAGTGGTCCTTTCAAGAACCAAGTGCAAGATAATTGCACTCAGCTTTCCTTTGTGTGTGCCATCCAGAGATTTCTTGAGTATGAACCAAATAGATTAATTTTATTAATTATAATTCAACATATATGATGTATAATAATTTATAATAAATTATAATTAAATTTATTACTTATTTAGAAGCTTTTTAGTTATTGGTGCCCCTTGGCTTTGATATTTTGCAGGCTATATGGTATGAAACAGTATAGAAGTATATCAGCAAGTGGATTAAAAAATTAATCTGGTTCATATCAGGTCTAATTGTCAGCATTTGCTCATTCATGGTATTTCACTTGATAGACCATAGAATCATGACATTGGAAAAGGTCTGAAATACATTTGTGAGTTTTGCTTCAATAGGGAATTCTTGAAGATATTTGGCAAAATGAATTAGTTTTTAAAAAAGTTGTTTTTAGTGCTGTGCTTAGGACTAGAGAGTAAAAACAGCCCGTGAAAGAAAAACAATGTCCTTGGTCAGGAACATGTGCCTGTGTGTGTGTTTTGGCTCTGCCTCAACAAAAGTGTGCCTAACTTAAAGAAGGTGAGTAATCTTGTTTGCTTGGGGAGGAGAACACTTAAGTACCCTGAGATGAGAGCACTCACAGCTTGGTGTTAAAGCATCACAGGAGGCTAAGAATGAAAGAAAACAAGATGTTCTTCTGATTAACACTGATGTCCACCTTCAGAGCTTTATCTGCAGAACATCTCAGCAGTCAGGGAGTTACACAACTTGAAGTGTTTAACTGAATTATATTGCACCTTTGAATTTATATTTTCTTCTCTGTATGTAAATGATCTTTTCTGCCATGGCTGCAGTAAGTTAAAGCAGAGTTTCTACTTGAAAGGCCTGGATCACTTCATGTAGCTAGGTGACTCCTGAATGGCACATCAGTCCTTGGATTTTGTTAGTGATTGGAGTAGTCTGGCATTTTGTTGGTGGAAGGAGAGATCTGGATTTCCTCTGGATTAGAACACGTAACTGCAATTGACTTTAATGGGAATTTTATGAAGGCTGAGATAGTCCTGTAATCTGGATTTATGCACTGCACAAAGAGAACCTGAATTCCTTTCACCAGTTCTGCTGGGTTTGGCAAACCTTGGGAAAACCTGGATTCTTCAGTATTTGCTATGACACAGCCTTGGGAAGGTTCAGAACGGAGTTTCCTGGAGGAATTGCCATCTTAGCTGGTCACAGCCGTGATTTTCTGCCTTGGCAGCTCTCAGGGCAGCAAAGGTGTTTGTTGTTTTTGTAAAACAACAGGGTACCAGTTGTGTTTAGCCATGGTGCAGCACGTGTGGAGCAGACTTTGACTCCCTCTTCATTTCATCACCTGCTACCTTCAAAAACCCCCTTTGGCCAGGAGTATAAAATTGAAACAAACTCCTCAAACTTCTCTAAGATAAGCAAATGCTGCCCCTGACACTAAATTACTGACACTGCTTATGGACTTAGAAGAAATGGTGCAAAATTGCACTGTCACTTGCAAAAGCATGATGTATTTTTTCAGGGCTTAGTCGAATCTCTTGCTTAAGATAATGAATCTAATGAATACTCTTAAGTCCACCTGCTGATTGTGTTGATTAGGTAGGAAGGTAAACTTGTCTAATTAAAAGCTGTTTGTGAAGCCAGCTTGCTTTTGGTATCTTTCTTCACCTGGTTTAACAGATAAAGAAAATTTCTCCACACCTTGTAATTCCAGCCTTTTGTTTTCTGAATATATGACCATTTGAAAGTTTTGTCTTTTTTACTGCCTCTGTACATGGAAGTGGATGGGAGTCACCAGAGCCCCTGAGCAGCTTTTCCAGCTGGCTGAGCTTACTCCAAACTGGAGATCTGAGTTTATCCTCCCAAGAACTCCCTCCAGTTCTTCCTCTGAGGCGTGGCTCTGAGGCAGTTTTTTCTCACCACATGCTAAATTATCATTTATCCCAGCTTGAAGGTGGCTGCTCTGCCACTGTTGCAGTGAAAGCACATGAACAGGCAGACAAACAACCCCTCACTGAAACCCATGGCAATGCAATCCAGCAGCTCTGCACAAACAGCCAAAGGCTTTTGCATCTTTGACTGGAGGCAGCCAGCACTCAAGAAACTGTGCTGGTCTACAGCCAAAAGAAATAGGGAATTCCCTCAGGTTTTTTAGTTTTTTTTTTGTTTTTTTTTTTTTCCTCTGAAGTGATTAATGGGGGCATAATCAGGTTTGGTTCCATATTAATCAGTGCAGTTTGGATATTAAAATCCTGAGTTCTGTGGCTGATGCTTCCCAGGATGTTCTCAGGGTTGCATTATGCTGTGGTTGGTTGGGTTACAGCCCTGGCAGCAGGATCAGGTGAATGGAGCAGCTTTCCTTGCAAGTGGAAGCTGCTCTTTTCCCTTAGTGGGAGTTGGGATGGATGGAGTAGTTTGCCTTTTCCTGCTTGGGGGTTTCTTCCTCACACAGGAGCCACTGGAAAAAGAAAAGCAGCAGCAAATCAGCTTAGCCAATGGTGCAATTTTATCCAGCAACTGCAGCAAGCATCAAGATCTCTTTTGCTTTCTAGGTCATCTGAACTGCAAAACTTTTCTGCCTTTGGTGCCTTCTTCAATCCCTGACGTAAACACTTCTGTCTTTCCAGTGCCTGTGATAACCATTGGGATACTCAGAGAATCCCTCGGGAGCTGAAGAGGCAGCATCTTCCAGGCTCAGGGGCATCACATCTGGTGAGATACATGCATGTGTCTTTTTTCATGCTTTTCATGCCTTTTTTTGTTTTACCTGGAGCTGTATTTTGTTCAGTTGATTTCGTTCAGATTTCTATCACCAGCTGCGCTTTGGTGTTAGCTTATCTTCCTTTGAAACTCTAAGTCTGGTATGGAAAGAGGTTGTTTTGGGTTAGTGATCAGCCTGATTTAGAAGACACTTTGTGGTAGTCCTTGATCAAACTGACTGCCAGAAATTACTTGTTTATTTGGGAATTTTCCACCCCGATCCTTCCCCATTTTTTTTCCCAGTGTTTTGCACACTAAGGATTATAATAAGTATGTGCATGGTAATTTAGCTCCCTAAAACACTGAGAAATTTTTCCATATTGTGGCTGCATATTCACCTCCTGGTTCCTGGAAGTGACCTGAATGGGAAAAGGGTTTTTTTTTTCCCTTGGGAAGGTCTAACTCCTGTGTCGCTGTCATTAACCCTACACGTGGTCATCTGAGGGAATGAGGTCAGCTCAACAGCCTCTCCAGGCTTTCCTTGGGTGAAAGTTTATGAATATGGAGACCATTATGTGTCATTAAGATAATAATGTTGCTGAGTGTGCCAGTGAAGTCAATGACTCTCCATTCCCCCAGGTGTTCTGGTTTTAGTTTGATAGGGACATGTAAAAATAAAAAAAATTCTGCTTGCCAGGTGGGAGGAAATTTGCCTTTCAAAAGATTGTTGCTTCAGCACTTGATAGGAGTCTTGCTAAGCAATGATGGTAATAATAATAATAATAAATGTTCCCAGGCTGCACTTTTTTTATAATTGCTGTTTAGACCAAATTGCTGTGAGTGAGGAAACTCCAGAATTCTGGCTGCACAGGTGGAGGTTATGATGTCATGTGCAGCAAATTCTCCGATTTGAAAGGATGGAATTTATATATTTATATAAAATAGTAACACAAATGTAAAGTTTTAGTCTTGGTGAAAGCTAAGGAAAACAAAAAGGATGCAAAATGTCAAGTGAAGCAGCCAGCCTTGATGGGGAGGTGAGGAAAGGACTTGCCTTGGAGCGTTTCTCTGCTTGCTGAGCACCACTCTGGGGTGGCTGTCGCTATCAGGGGCTGTGTCTTGCATGACCTGAGCTTTTCCTGTGAGGGGAAGGTTTGTAAACATCCCAAGAATTTATGGCCACACATGTGGTACTGCTGGTGGCTCTTGCATTCACTTTTAGTGAGTTTGTGTCTCTCAGTTCTGTTTCCTCATCACCTTTTTTCTCATTTCTGGTGTTCACAGGCAGGTTCAAGTGGCCAAGCAGAGCAAAGTCCTGAGCACAGAGTTCATGTGGTCAGCTGTACCCTGCCTGCTCTTCTGCTCCCTGGTTATCGCAGGTTGTGTCAGGAGATGAGGGAAAGAAGAGGCAGGGTGAGCCAGGATGAAGCCAGGAGGATAGAAACCTAAAACTGAATTTGCTTGGCAATATTGGCTCCCAAACACTTCTTTTTTTATTTGCACATGGATCTATAAAGGCTCCAGTTTCAGTCCTAGGGAATAATTAAACCTTAAGCAGTGATAAACAGGGCAATATTCAATTAGTGAGCTGCCCTGACAAGGGCATGTCAAAGTAAATTGGTGTTTTTTGGGGCTGTTAACCGTGCTGACAGAGGGTTGGTTAATTCTTGAAGGATAATGTTTTGGGCAAATTCCCAGCCTCCAAATGCCTGCAGGGAGACTTGTCCATATTTGTGGTATATTTGAGGTCTAGTGCTGCTCCTTTGGGCCATATATTTTAAGAGGGAATTTTAATGGAAGGAAACATTGCTGCAGAGCAGCAGCTTTCTCTGAAACACTTTCCAAAAAAACTTTAAGGCCAAAGGTCTTGTTTTTTCAGGGCAAAAGATGTGAATCCTTTAATATTTACTCAGTTATAAATAGTGATGGGCAAGGCTGTGAGGGTGGATTCCTGGGAGATTGTATCAGGGATAGTTATTCCCCAAACTAAGCAAAGGCAGTGGCTGTCTTTTAATTGTTGCACCTTCTTTGGCAGAGAGAACACCATTATTAAACAGATAGCAAATAATTATAATAAATTTGAGGTTTTTACTCCTCTCTTATTTCTCTCCAGTCCCAACAGGAACCAAAATATATCTTATTTCCAGTAAGGGATGGCAGTTTAATGCTGGGGGGAATGTTCATGGTAAATGTTTTGGTTCTTCAGCCGTGGCAGGGGAAAAGTACAACCCCAAGGGGGAAGAACTTACCTGGTGCTGCTCTTGACCAGCTGGGCTTGGACAGAGAGCTGAATTTCATTTATCCACACCTCTCTTCCCCCATTTGTAAATAGGAGGGAAGATTATAACTTTTCTTAGGGAGAAGCTGCTTGAAAATGTTGTTACTTTCTGCTGAAAGCTAAATCTGCTGGTGTCATTGCTAATAAATGGGTGAGTGTTATCTAATTCCATGAACTGGTTAGTTTGCCTCCCACAGTGAAATCCAGTCTGTCACACTGTCTTGTAAAGTTCAGAGTGCAATTTATGCACCACCAAAGAGTAAACATGAAACCCAAGTGAGACCAAAGCCTTGCTGAGGAGCCTGAAGGCCAGATCCTCCCTAAGTGCTGTGACACTTGCAAACAGAAACAAAGCATCTGAGGTGTCTTTGCAGCCTCACAAGACTGCTGGACCACTGGACAGCCCTGGTGTACTCCAGGCACCTGCACCACCCACCTGCATCCCCAGGAAAATAATGCCTAGCAGCAAAATTCTGCAAAATAAGTGTACAGCATTATTTCTTGGAGAAGGAATGCAGTGTTTCATTTGCTTTCTGATTTCCTGTATCAAGAGTAAATGTACAGTAACTGAACTGGCTGGAAAATGTTTGCTGGTAAATACTAAATAATAAATGTTTGGTAGTAGCTGAGACCTCAAATAGCAAGAAAAAGTGTTTTTCAGACATTGATGTGCTTTTGTGTAGGTACCAGAGAAGAAAAAGTAAAACTGGCTGCTAATAGCTATTAGGTATCATTCCAGAATCTTGCAGTTGAACATTTATTTCTATTGATGTAAGACAGGTATTTAACTCTTTAAAAAGTTATAGCTGGACTCTGTAGGATACTCAAAACTTTTGAGAACTGAAGAGACACTGTAACCTTTTGTATGCTATCTGTACCCCAAAAAATTAAAATTAATTAAAAAAAAAAAAAAAAAAGAAAAACCAGCTGAACCAACAAAACAAATTAACACACACCAAAACAAAACCCACAGAGATTAAATGACAGAATAGCTGCTTTTTTTTTGGTGGCTGTTGGTACTATCATTTATGCTAAAGCATTCCAGCCAAGGGCATGTGGCTGCAGTGGAATTTGATGTACAATCAGTTTTAGGGAACAGCCTGTGCCTTGTTAATATAATCCATAAAAGGCTTCCAAACTTCCTGAAACCAGTCCCTTCTGTTTCCAAGTCTGCATATGATCTCATAGGAAATGATCTGGGAGAGGCCAGCTAAGCCTTTTGCATAATCAAGGTAGCATTGTTCTTTTAATGCCTGAAGTGAGTTGTTTCACTGATAGAAACTCAATAATCCCCTTTTCTTCTGTCAACAAATCTCTGTTATCAGGCTGTGCAATGATTTTGGTGGCACTGCAAAGGAGAGTTAAGTGGGAAGGCTGAAGTGTGACTTGAAGACCGACCTCAATAATGTCATTCATTTACTTTGTCGCCCGTTTCGGAAATCCTAAACCACTTGCTGCCCAGTGAAATTTGCAAGAACTGAAATGCAAATATGTAACTCAAGTGGGCAATGTTCATTTTGCAGTGGGCTCAGGGGCAGGTAAGCAGCCTGCAGCTGGCCAAGTTTCATAAATGGCAGTAGTAGCAAAACAGAGAGGAAGATACCTGCCCTTTGTATAGGTTTGATAAGAGTAAAACCTCTCAGATGTACATTAACAGTAGAAAAAGTGTTTTTTTTATTGGAGCCCTTGAAAATCTTGCTTTTTACACAAACCCAGAGTGCCTCATGCAGTGCATATTCTTTTATATCCTCGGGATACCCAGGATTTCCTCAATATATTTAGCCCAAGAAGGGAAACCCTCCAATGAGCTTCTGTCCCTGAAAGCCTTGTACGGCAGCGAGCCCCAACCTTCCCTGGCAGGGCAGGGACAACAAGAGGCTCTGCAGAGCACAATTCTGGTCCAGTTCACATCAACAGGCAGCAGCTGCACTGCTAGTGGAGTTACAGTGAGCCTGAGCAGAGGGCTCTGTGGCAGAGTTGTTAAATTTGGCACTCTGCTCTGGGCTCCAGTCATTTTCGTAACCATATTAGGATACGTGGAAATTGGCCAGCCAGCAATGGGCTGAACAAAGATGTTCTTACTGCCTGTGCTCATATTTTATAGAGTAGGCAGCACTGCTTTGCTTAAAAACTGGCAGGTTTGATAGAATAAGAACCCTTCAACAATTCTCATTGATGGACAATGGGGGGGGAAAAAAAAGAGCTTTTCTCAAGACAAAGGATGTTGTTACAGCGAAGTCTGCGGTTCCCTTGTGCTTTTCACCCCTAGATGTGGATCATCCTGGAAATCAGATCCCAGTATTGTGCTGTTATTCAGATGAAAGAGCAGAGTGAGGTGAGCCTGGCTGGCCATGCCATGAGCATTCCCATTCCCTGGCTTACCCAAGGCTGGGGAAGGCAAAACTCTGCCTTGGTGGCTCTCAAGGTTTGCTTGAGCCTGGCTTATCCAGAGCCAAACTACCTGGGAGTGGTGCAAGAGCAATGGGCCTGACCTATCTGTGCTTCCTCAGGGCTGAGAATGTCTGAAGCTTCCCCAGCAAGGGATAGAATATTCCACAGGAGAAATTCCAAAATAGAAAGTCTTCAGTATTTAGCTGACAACTTTTATGGTCTAAAGGGTTGAGAATTTGGCAAGCAGAAGTGTTGGTTAAGCATATTATCAGGTCTACTAATCTAATCTAATAGATTTTGCTATTAAAATTACCTTTTTTGACCAGTGTTTTCATAATTTTTATTTTACTACTGCTCCCTGTAGCTGTAAACTTTTGTTTCACCAAGATGATTCTCTGTCCTTTCTAATGTTCTAACACTTGCAGCCAGTTGTCACATCCCCTACTTAAAACTTCTTTGATGAATCCATAGCTTTTTTTAAACTCTTTGTAAGTCAGTCCCTCTCTGCTTAACACTTTTATGGCTCTCTTGTGGTTTTCCTCTGGGTTGTTATTGTCCTTGAGGAAATGAGTTCTCCAGAGCTGAATGAAGTTTTCCAGGTGTGATCATCACAGAGCTGGGATATCACCTTTCTGCCTCGTGTGTGTTCATTTCATGTTGTTTCATGGACCCTTTCTGCTACCACATCACACATTATTTGATGCCTACTACAAAAAAACCCCCAACAAAACGAACAAAACAGGCCAAATTTAAGCTTTTAAATTACAAATTTTGATGACCTTTCTCAAAGATGTAAAAATGGTTGAAACCACGCCTGTGGGTTGTAGCTCAAGGTGGCACCGTGCTGGAATTATCACACCAGTTCTGACCTTTCAGCTTTTTGCTGATGGTGTCTATGATTTTATACAAGTCCTTTGCCTGCTTGGCTCTCATGTCTGTGTTAGTGGATAATAACACTGAAGTAGCTGCACTTGGTGAGGCTGTGAGAGTTGATTCAAGTCTGTGCATGATCTGAAAGATATAAAGAAGTGGCAATGTAAAATATTTGGGCAAATGGCTGCAGAAAACCACATTACATGACCTGTAAGCTTTTGCTGTCCAGGCTTGTGGAGATTGAGGAGGGCCATCAATAAAAAACCCATTTCTGTCTAATGATTTGTTTTCTAAAAGAAGAGGAAACAATGAATGAAATGAATAAATGAAAATGATGAACTTTATATAGAGTGTAACCTCTGCAAAATTCACTAGAGACCCACTGAGAATATGGTTTTAACATGTCCAAGTTTCCTTTGTTGATTTGCCCTGCTGTTAGTTTTTAGTTTGAGAGACCAGCACAAGCAAGAATACATTTGTTTGACAGGCCTGGAAGAGGAAGTAAGCCTGCCTTTCATTTAGGCATGTTTATATCAGCACAAATTGAATGCAGTATCATAAAATTGCAGCAGAGCTAGGAGTGAGGCACAGAGAGAATAAAATATTATTTTTACAAATTAAGACACATCACAAATGATTCTTCTGAACCCAGGCTGGTAAATCCCCTCACTGGCACAGCATATGGATTTAGCAGGTTTAAAAAAACCTACATGAAGCAGATGCAGCTGGAGGCAGACTTCCAACTCTGCCCATCATTTTTAAGATACAAATCTGGTGAAGTTTTCAGTGCAGTAACGTTCATGATGTTAATTTGTGAGGACCAGGTCTTTATTAGTGATATACTAATATCACTGGGGGTCTGAGGATTGTAACAGCTGAAATCCAGGCTCTCTCATGGGCAGTCACTTTAACCAGGTCCAGTTCTGCTTCTGTGAGCTGAGAAATTTGCACAAAGCCATTCATGATTGACAGTTTTGGTAAGATAAGTTTGTATTTGGAAGTCAATATTCTGAGGTGGCTGAGGATAAGCAGTTGAGAAAAAAAAATCTTTCTCAGTGATAGTTGAATTTTCCACTGTGTTGTGGGATTTGGTGTTTGGAAGCACAAAACCACTCATGTGAAAATTACTGCCCAAGTGGAGGCTTCTCTGCAGACTGGAGCCATGGATGAGGACTGAAAGGTTCATGGAGTATTTCAGAATTATAAGGAGGGCATGCAAAGGTGCATGAGCTCTTGGGGTAGGAGAGAAGGGATTATGCATGACTTTTTCATGCCCACATCACACTGAAACAAAATAAATGGAAATGCAGCCTCAATACTGGATCCACTAAAGGGAAATGAAGAAGGAAACATTTCTGTTGGTTTCTGTTTTAGATCCATTACAAGAAGGAGCTCTGCTGTAGGGCTGTAGTTCAATGCAGGAAGCATTTCTATGGAATTTTGGCATTAGGTGGACTTCCCAAGAACGGCTACTGTCCAGAAGATATTCCAGCTAAAATCTTCTGAGTGCAGTTTGAATTGTTGGCACTACTTCATCTGAAGTCTGATCCAACTTGAGCTAGGAGAGGAACAGAGGAGGCTCTGATTTGGATCTAAATGGCTCCTCTCTACACTGTCCAACTTGCACATAAAATGTTCAAACAGAAGAACATCCCAGGCAAGCAACCCGCCCCGAATGACCCCTTGTAAAGAATATGAAAGAAAAAAGGCTGTACAGAACTTGTATTTGAGTAGATTAAGACATATTTGGAACCAGAGAGAGGAACAGGAGCAGGGAGAGGGGAGATTGTGGCAGGGGAATGTGGCACAGAAACAAAGGTCACCCACACTGCACTTGTGGGAAGCACAGCCTCTGTTTTGGCTGGCTTTGAGCAGCCCCAGCAGAAATTCTTTCTGCCACAGCTAATTCACTCATTACTGAATTACCTATCTGCACCTTTCCCAGATTTAATCCTAAAGCACCAGGACTGGGTTGAGCTCTGTGAGCAGATACAGGAATACTCAGCAAGATGCCTTGGGTTTTTTTGTTTGTTGGCAACAACCTGACCTGACAGAACCAGATTAGGTTCTATTATGGATTTGGTTATGCCAGAGGTGTGTTTGGGTGCCAGTGACACATACAACATGGGAATGTTTAACTAAATGTAACTCCTGCCTGAAGTGTTTCCAACTTACCCCAAAAAGAAGTAATTATTTTTTTATAAAAATGCTGCCTGTGCAGAGGGGGAGCAGAGATGAGGACTGACTTGTCCCCAGGTCTTAGATCCTCTTTAGGAGAGGGCTGGGTTTGGAGTCTGGGCTCTGGAAAAGGACTTGCTAACTCCTGCTGTGGTCTAAATATTAATGGCATTGCTACATGCAGAAGTTTTGTTTTGGGCTAAGGAGCTCTCTGACCTTGTAGGTGGTTGCTTTGAAAGCCAGGTGACTTTGGTGAAGGATTCCCCTCTATGTCTATGAATGTGACAGCAGGGAGGATGGTGTGGCTGGGCTCACAGAGAGCCCAAACTCAGAGAATCCAAGCCCAAGCACAAGTCTGGATGAGCTGGCTACAGCTTGGACTCAAACTTCAAGGCCTCCAGTGAAATTCTAAATAACCCAATACGAGACTTTTGGGTTTGATTTGTTTTCTTAGACGTGAGACAGTGGTATGAAGCTGAGATCTGGGTGTGTTCTAGACCTTGCCTCCTATTTTATGTGTATTAAAGGCAGCTATTTTGAAGCACTGCTAAATTACTGTCCACCTTTGTTGCCCTTGGGACAGAATAATGGTATTTCTTTGGATTTTTTTTTTTTTTTCTGTGTACCTCCTTCCATATGCCCGTGACATGTAGCAGAGTGAGCTCAAGAGTTATTACTACATTTACTTGTGTTTTGAGGAGAAAAGTCTCCTTATTGCTGTTTTACCTCCCCTACCTCCTACCCCCTATCCTTTCCATTTCAGAATTTTAATCACCTTGCCAAGAATTTGACTGAGTAGCTTGGAAATAAAAAAAAAAGAGATGGTTTTATGGCTCTTAATAATATCTGTAGGTAGATGTGCAGGTGAAGCTAAAAGTGCATCTCATGCTCCAGACTGATTGCTGAGGGGTACAGAAAAAGAACTTCTCCTGTTTTATCCTGCTTGTTATTGCATGATTTGATAGGTAAATTGTGGATCTGTTTCATCTCCTCACAAATATCTTATAGCCACTTTTGGAGACGGAATGCTGGTGCTGGTAGAGTGGCAGCCACAGCTGATATCAGCTCGTGTCATGCTTGTGATCCAAACAAGAGTTACAGATCAGAACTCTACAATAACAGGAAAAGGAATTTCATAAACAAATTAAATATGTGGGAAAATTCAAGTGAAAACAGTAGTGGTTAAGGGGAGAATTTCAAGGACAGGGAATAGGTACTCAACAAAAGTCAAAGCTGATATCTGTCCATTGTAGTTCTTTAAATGTTCAGATTCAGATTCTTTTACTTTAAAGAAAAGGAATTAAATTAATGGACTTTAAAACTGTGTTCTTGGCAAAAAAAAAAAATAAAAAATAAGTCTGCATCTTGAGTTCATTATACTTACACAGCCATCCCAATCTGGCTTTAGATCGGGGTTTTGCATGGTGGCTTGATTTTTATCTGTGGTTAACAATGTCCATAGTCAAAGTACCTTGGGCTCTGGTTTTGTTACATCTGTCATCGATTTTTGATACCTTCTGGCCATGAGGGTTTGCTGTCTTGCCAGTGGAATCCTTGGGAACCTTTGTGAGTGCTTCTGTGGAGGAGGTAATGACCATGCACTTCATCCTGAGGAGCTCCAGCTTCCTGCTGCTCTTGCTGAAGACACACAAGTGGAAATTAGGCTGAAACTGGCAAGTAGTATTAAAAAAATATATTAAATAATATAGAAAATAGACTGGGAAAAAAAAAAAAAAAGTTGGTGTCTAATCCAGTTCATTCTATTGGCTCAAAGCAGAGTTTACTCTTTAAAGTGAATTTTTGGGTGGTGTATTTTTTTTTTCCTGGAAGTGCCCCATGCAGAGCTTTGCAGTTTGCCTCACTTGACCTGTAACAGTGCTTAATTATCCTTCCCTTTACACAGTTTTCCCAAGGGTCTTAATTGCTAGGGAAATTGCTGGTGTCAAGGGACAAAATCAGTCTCCTGCTCCATTTTAAGCACATTACATCTCCTCCTGCCCTCAGGGGAGATGTGAAGGCTTTATCATTCTCTAAAATATGTGTGAGAATTACTGGTTTTTAGGCTTGGCAAGCCTGACCCTTCCAAATTCTCCATGGACACCAGGTTTCCTAGAGCTCTGGAAACTTTCATTGCTCTCTTCCAATAGTTCCCCCGTTTCCTGAAGCAAAATTTACTTTGGATATATTCATTTCTCCAGCCAGGAACTGACCAGTACTCAAGAGGGAAGGAGTGCTGCTTGTAGCTGCTGTGTTTCCAAACATCTGACACAAACGTGATTTGCCACCAGCCCTGGGTTACAGTTTTTTGACTCCTATATTTTTTTCCTATCTATTTTAATAGATAGAAAATAGATAGATTTTTTTTTTCTATCTAGGATTTGAATTTCTGCCTCAGTAAAAAATGTTTGTGAAAGCAATTACCCAACCACTTCCATATTTTTTTGGAGAGGTGTAACCCACAAATTGAGAGAACTCAGAGTTGAAAATGACCTGATTTTGCATGTTCTGGCTATTTGTCCCTTCACTTGAAATCCTTCCATGGTTTTTTTAAGCCACTGATAGCAAAATTTGTGTCAGTGAATATTGTCAGTGAATATTGATACACTGACAATATTCACTGACAATATTCAATATTGATACACTCAGCCACGTTCTGGCTTCATGGGATAGGTCAGGCTAAAAACCAAAATGCACTGAAATAGGGAGGAATGAGGGAAATGGAAATGCAGGCATGAAATGCTTCAGTGAGGTTCTTTCAGTTAGAGGAACACTTTGGGAGAGCAGGATGTGTCTGGAGCCAAGTTTCTTCAACACCTATGGGTGTTCTTGATATCAATTTTTAATATCTGCTTTTAGAAATCTTGAGAAAGAAGAGGTAATGCCATGACAGAAGAACAAATGTATTTTGTTGAAAGTAGAGCGAGTCCTGTGGAAGATATCACGTTATTAAAATAGAAGCCACCTCCTTCCATGTAAAATGGACAGTTTAGAGCAAGGTTGCTCCTCTAATCCTCCTTGCTAAGCCATGACTTAAAGACTTTGGAGTCTTTGAAGTAAATTTCCCATGGCAGTGGGAGATTCATCCTGATTTCCTCCAGCCTGGCTTCCCAGAGACTTCCTAAATGCTCAGATGATTGTTAATGAAGAGAACAGGTCTTGTAAATTCCCTGAAGAAGTGATGGGGAACACCTTTGTTGGTGTAGCAAGGAGATTGTCAGTTCCTAGCAGAGGATTGCCACGGTTTGAGCACGCTGGATTCACAACAGCAGGTTTAGAGGGGAGGGTTCATCCTGTCCTTTAATGCCACTGAGCTGTTCATTCAGCTCCAGCCAGCTTTTTCCACTGAGAGAGGAATGAAAAAGAGTGCCAGAAAACAGCTTTGGAAATACAAGGCCTAGGAAATAGAAAATTGGTGTCATTACTGTCATGAAGCATAATGGTAAGAATTCACAATAGATCTGTTGCTATAATGAAGCAGAGGAAAAGCTCTGATCCCCTGAAGAGTACAAGGAGTTTTTTATATTATTTGGCCAGGTGTGGGCGTGATGGATGGGACCAGATATCAGTGGTGTAAACCTTTGAGTTCAGCGTGGGCAAAGCTGAATCTGACCAAGATTCTCAGAAGAGATTTCCTAAAGGGATGAGCTTTATTTTCTTGGTGACAGCCACAGCACTCACCTTCAGAAACATCCAGGCTTACCTCTCAGGGTGATAACTGATACACTGAATTTTCACAGTGCTGGGAAAAGGAAATTCCTGCTGTTCCAAACTTTCCCATGCACTGCGTGGATAAGGACATATGTTTTTAAACTCACTGCCTTGCCTTCCTTTTGAAACTGCTGGAAGTTTTCTGTCTGAAGATAGGAATATTTTGTGCATGGTTAATGTGGTGAATTATGTAGACTTTAGCTGGCTGCTCGTTATTGTTTGTAAAATTCTGTTTGTGTATTTACAAAATGGTAATTGAAATCTGTGGAAACATGAAATAGACTTTCAAGTATGTTTTGAGCCAGGATTTGAATTACAATAAACATATTGATAAGTCACTCGTGCACAGGTAGATACTTGTTTTCCTCTTCACAGTGAAACAAAAGTGTAAACACTGAGAATTTTCTTAGTAATGTAATATTTTATTTTTGTAGATTTATGGAAAAAAAACCCCAAGTGTTTTCCTTTTCCCTCCCCACCCTTTCCTCTGGGGCATTGTTAGAGTCTGTCTGATCCATAGAGATCTGATCCAAACCTAGGGAACTGAAACATTTTTTCTGGATTAAAAAAAAAAAAAGCAACATAAAACCCTGGGTTTGGTCATTTCCCCAAGGCTCAGGAATATTAGTGATGTCACTTTTCTTTCCTCAGAGTTGCCTTTAAGAGTTCATCTCTGTTACAAAGGCCATAATGGATATTCAAGAGATATTTAAATAAAATTGTGGCAGCTGAAATCTCCATCTCATCAGTAAGTCATGGGTCAGTGACAAATTGTCCACGAGGACTCATAGTTGGTTATCCTAAAAATGGCAGGAGAACTAGTGCTCTTTCAAGAAAAGGGTGTGAATGAAGGAAATTGACTGCTCAGTGTTATCATCTTGCATGAAAGCCACTTCCATCTCTGCCCTGGGACATCTGTAAACACCCATTAAATTCTTGTGTGGCATCAATTGTGTATTTCTCATGTTTTCATTATATAACATGTACCTACTCCTGAGATCTGATTAAATGACTAAAACACCGATGCAAAAATGGAAAAAAGGAGAATATTTCTTGCATCCTTATGGGTGATAACAAGGAGACCTCAAATATTAGTGTCCCTGTTTAGCAATTTACTATCTTGAAGCTTCTAGGTGCATCTGATCAATGTTAACAGAAGTGATTCCTTTCATCCTGCTGGGAGAGGTGTCAGTGATGCTGCCAGGAAAAACAAAGTTTAGATTTAGGTAGGGCTGACACTAGGCTTGAATGCCATGGCTCCTGTAGATGTGCCAGAAGATTTTCCCTTCCCCTAAATACAAAATAAAAGCTAAAACACGTGGTCAGGCAGAAAACCTGCACAGTGGTGAACGCTTGGCCAAGAGCTGGATTGGATCTTTGAGGATTGAAGTTATCCCCTCACTGTTCCATAGCTTTCCCACCTCTCTTGGTGGGAGCCAGCAAATAGGAGAATTCCCTGGGATTTGGGGCTGTAATGTGTCTTGGTGGGAAGCAGCATGAAGCAGATTTCAGCGTGTTGTGTTGCTGAGCTCCTCATTTTAGCTGGGTTTCACAGTGATTCTTGTACATGATTCACCTGAAGTTTGTCTCAGGCAAACTTTTGGTTATTTTGCTGTATATGTCGTGGCTGATCTGGCTGGGCTCACAGATCTTTCTGCAAACTGTGGAGTTCTAGAGAGAAATTTATGGCTTTGAAGGAATAACCAGCCTCATAGGGCAAATGGCTCTGATTACTGTAGGAAGGGAAGTTTGGGTTTACCACTAGCTGCAGATAACAATTAATATTTGTGCAGGAGACAGGTATGATTTATTTATAAGTGTTTTCTGTTTCCATAATGAAATTTCCTTCGGGTTTAAGTACAGTCATTTGGAGGAAAAAGCAGAGGACTGTGGCTCATTAGTTTCTGGTGCTTGTCAGAAGTCATTAATCAATTGCCCCTTTTACCAACGTGGGTCCTAATTCAGCAAAGCATTTAGGCACATGCTTAACTATAAGCATGTGTTTCAGAGCACTTTGCTAAATCAGGGCTTTAATGTGATTCAAGCTTTGCTGCTTTTCCCCCCCCCCCAAGTCTAAGGTTACCCCAAAATGACAGGAGTCACTAATACATCAGCTAAAGTGTCATGTACCTTCCTCACCTGTCTATCTAAAAAAAGTCATATGCAGAGGGGAGGTGGAAAAATGGGTCAATTTTTCCCTCATCTTTTTCAAATCCTACCTCAAATGGAGGCTACTGTCCTGAGTATTGTGGCATGTGAAATAGCAGCAAGGGGAGTGAAATGTGGGGAAAGCAGTTTCCACTTGATTGTTTTGTCCTCTCTGATCTCTGTTTTTGTTAAAGCCAGGTGTGAGGAGGGCAGGGGAAGGCAGCAGATCTGTGTTTTGATACAGCCAGGTGAGTCCTGGTGTGCAGGATCTGATAAGCCTAGGGTAGAGTATGCATACATCTAAATCTACAGAGGAGGTCAATTCAAGTTCCCCTCACTCTGTAATTCTCCCAAGCACTTCTACTGCTCTTGTAGAAATTTCAGTGTGACTTTCAGCAGCAGCTAAAGGTCAAGACTGAGGGTTATGTTCTCAGTCCGAGTCTTGTCCCCTCTGGCACCTGGAAAAGGATGCAGTCCAACCACAGCTATCCTGCAGGGAATTCAAGTGGCATAATGCCACCATGACTGCCCCCTCCCACCATGCCCACCCTTCCCATTTTTATTCCAGGAAGAGAATCAAAGGGACCTGGGTTTTTTTCCTTTACATTTATTTGTGTATGATTCATAATTTAGTAGAGATGCTTGAGAGCTCTCAGAAATTACAGAAGTTACTTGAACAATATGATTTTTATGGTTCAGCAGGAAGTTGAATGTCTTGAGAGTGAAGGTGACCAGCCTTATAATCCCTTCAGGAATTGTTTGGTGTAGGACAGGGTGTAGCCTTTAGGCAATTTTTTGCCATTCTGTGAAAGCCAAAGTGACATCCATGTATCACACAGAGCCTTGATTAATTTCAGACCTTGCAGCAGGGATGCTGCCTGTTGAATCAGCAGAAGCACTTTTTGACAAATACAGGTTTTGTTTGGATTTCTCCTCTCAAATGTTGCCGTCATCCAGACTTGTTTTGCTTGTGAAACCTGACATCATCTCAGCCTGAGGTTGTCTGTGGGAAGGAAAATTACTTCATTGGCTCATGCTTCCATTTTCTTCTCTTCCTGCACTGGAGCACATGAGGGAATGGTGCACAGAAACCTTTGCAATGTTCATTGCACAGATGGAAATGACATCTGAAAGCTTTGGCTTTCAGGCTGAAGCAAGGCCTTTGCTGCTCCTAATTGTCCTTGACTCTGCAGCACTCACTAAATCAGTGTGGAAAGTTTTGCGTGCTTCCTTTGCCTTTCTATTGGTGTTCCTTCCATCCCAGGGAGAAGAAACCAAAACACTTTCTATTTTCTGTATTAATAGTTTTATACCACACTTAAGGGGAGCTTAAGCACTGTTTATGTTGAAAAGCATTCCAAAGCCTCAAAGACTTAAAATCTGATCAGATGAGAATCAAAGGGCAGTAGGGGAAGAAGCAGCATTGAGGTAACCCCCTGTCCCCAGTCTCACCCCAAAACCATGTGACAGAGGCAGGCAGAGAAGTTTCATCTTGAGCCCTAGGTCACAACTTTCTCTTGCTGGTAAAAGGATGTCTTTCATAGGCTTTGACTGGAAATTGTGGCAGTGGCCTTGTCCCCAGAATGCTTTATCTCTGAAAACCTGAAAAAAACCAAAAACAACCTGTCACCCTCGCCAGTTGTGGAATCTTTTTGATAAAGATTGTTTTGTCACTCTAAAATGAGTTAAAAGCATGGACTTCCCATGGTACATTTTCTTTTTTATTGTTATTTTTTAAATTTGGAGCGTGCCCCTTGGAACGATTTTGGTTCAGAAAGTTAAATCAAGACTTAAGGAAGTTTTAAGATAGCTCTCTTTTCTCTTCATGCTTTAATCATGCAGTTCCTTAGAACCCCTCATTGTCTTGTGCTTTTTTTAATGTGCAAGAAGTTCAGAGGGCTTCACATCTCTTACCTCTGTGACTTGCTGGAGTATTTGAGTGTGTTTTGAGTATTGCAGCTCCATCAGGAGCAAAAACTGTGGGCTCTGTGCAAAGCTGCCCTTACAGATGCTGAGCAAATATAGGTGGTCTTGGAGAGTGTGAGTCTTTAGCCATCCATAGAAGACACTTGACAACAGCAGAGATTGGATCTTGAATAATTAAATAAAATAAAATGCCTGTGGTTTTCTCCAGTCAATGAAGTTTAGCAAAGGAAAAGGAGGAAAAGGGAAAGGATGTTCAGGCAGCAAAGGGAGAAATGGTGGGATATGAGTGATTAATGCAGTTTTAACTTTGCTGTCTGTGATGACACCATGTAGTGATGAAGTGGATGTATTCCGTGATTTATCTTCTTCCACTTTAAAGTAGAGGAGCTCTAAAAATGACTAATGAACCTCCTTTCAAGGTTCATATCTATGACCTGGTTCATATGTGCAGGAATCTTGTCTTCCTCTTAACTGCTGCATTAAGCTGAGGGTTGCTCATCTACAGAGCATTAGAGGCCAAAGCAGAGACCCTGGACAAGTTCCAGCACTAATAGCTGCATTCCAGTGAAAACAGGAATCAGATGTACAGTGCACATGACAGTCTAATTGGCAGATGCTCGTTACCATATGTTAATTGCAAGTTGGATTGTAAGTGATGATGTTGATTAAGGCAGCAATTAGAGCAGTTCCTTGTAAGATGCTGAGTTTTTAAAGGTAATTGTTCCAGTAGATGCATTTTTATCAGTGTACCATTGAAGCTTATTCTTTAGAGCAAAAACTTATTAATGTGTATTTTTCCTAACCTCTGTAGGGCTCATTTCTCCAGAAAATCTCCTACCTGAGGAAGTATCCTGCTGTACTTTATTTAGACTATGGAAGGTAGTATGATGTGCATGTTTGCACACTGTTTTTGTGCTACATCTGTTGCAAGAGAGATCAGTGTAAATATGTGTATATAAAAGCCTATTTGATGTAACCATCTGTAGGCCTAAATAGGGATTTTTCTCTGGAGTTATTAGAAGTGAATATGTTAATACATGAAGCACCATACCCCCAGTGGGGATGCTAGTATATAAATGAAGTTCAGCTTATGTCTTGTGGACATATTAGAGTCTGGAGGCTGGAAATCAGGCTTTGGGTTGTGCAAAGCGTGTGAAAAGGCTGGTGTTGCATTGTCTGTGTGGTGTTTGGTGTTCCATAGTAGAGGAAAGAGCAGGGCAAACCTGTTGCAGGAACAAGGTGCAGAAGGTGTTATCATCAGCTGAACAGGCATAATCCTGTAGTTCCTCTCTGGTACAGAGTAATCCCAGGATTTTTGCTTCTGAAGAGACCAGCTGCACAGCTGGGAGTTTGTATTGTTAAGACTGAGCAGTTCTTCAGCTGAATCTCACTGCTGGCATTCTTGAAATGATTTCTGTGCTGGTTCTGAGCTCGCCACCTTCACATGAGACATCAAAAGGAAACTGAGCTAATTATCTGGTTGCCCTAATTAATGATCCTGGTGTGGAGGTGGGAGAAAGAGCAGAACCAGAGATCTACCATGAATCCTACAGCCTGTAGTCCTATTCTCAAAATGGTCCTGAAGCCCCACTGGCACAAGCTTGTGACTACAAGAGTGCTTTTGCTCTGTCACCACCCTTCCCTCATGCCATGGAGGGAAAATGCCATTTTCCCTCTGCATTTAAGTTGGGGAAAAGCTGATTTTCTGTCACTGTTCTGCAGTCATAGTTGTCACCCCACACCATGTCATTGTAACAGGTTTTTAAGCTGTACAAGCAGACGTGAGGGAAAAAGCTCATTTTTCTCTCCTTAAAAAAAGTTCTTCACATAATCCTAGCAAACAGTGTGCATTGCTTTGAGAGACTAGTTTATATCCATTCTCTCAAAGTGGAAGGGACTCCAAGCAGAGGAAATCACCATGTTGAAGGAGAGGCTACTCTGATTTATGTCATCTTCAAAGCGTTTGGATTTCCAGTCACACTCTAAGCTCTCAAACTGAAATAACTATGTCTACCCAGGGATTTGTCAGGGCTTAGCTGCATCTGTTCAGAATTGTACTTCCCATTGAAGTAGTGCAGCTTTTTCTTCCTAGAAGAAGCTGTTTGTGTATTAGCCAAAGGCTGCAGTTCAAAAGGCAAGATTGAACTGGTGAAATGGTACGTGTGAGGTTTTTGGTTAAGGGGTTTTTGTTTGTTTATTTTATTTTTTCCCCCCCTTTTTCTCCTCTAGCAATAAAGTTTACGTTGATGGTGTGATGCTTTATTGCTTGGCTGTGGACATGTCACCAGGGATGATGAGTGCAGGGTGCCAAAGAGAGCAGAACAACCCCCTGCTGCTGTGTACAACCAGGCAGTCTTTGTACTGAGACAGCAGGTATTTAAAAATGGAGACAAATCAGCAGAGGAATCTGCACATCTGGGAATGGAACAGCTTTTTATGAGGGTTTGTCCTAAGACTAGGAGAACTTGGTTTGCAGTTTTTTGGTTTGCTCTTGGACACCTCGTGGGAAAAGGGCAAATAGTTCAGAAAGAGTTGAGATTTTGTCAGAGTGCAGATGTAGCTACCATGCACTTCTCCTGAGTGCCCCCTGGGAATATCTCCCTCTTCAAAAGAATGAAGAAAGCAATGAACAGATCCATTCTTTACATCCTGATTTCAAGATCCTGATTTTTAAGACTATCACATAAGTAGAAATTTATTATTGACAGATTTCTCATGGGTGTCTGTCTGAAATTCTATTAGATCTGGCTTGAAGATGGAAGAATGCCACGATCTTTGGGGGGTGAGAAATCCCTGTGTCTACATTAACTCCATCATGGAGATGTTCATGTGTTCTCTTCAGAGATGTTTGGTCCAGCACAGGTGATCCTATTGCACTTCTAAAGGGACACTAAAGATATTGCTGCTGTTTTTCAGGCTTAGAACAAGACAATACTTGGGATTTAGCTGGAGCTTCCTCTGTTTTCTACATCCTCCTCCTCTTCCCTCCATTATTCTAAATTATTTAGATGTCATTTCTGGTTGTATAAAGAAGCCCTTCAATCTGTGTAAAATGTGTGCTTTGGTTCTGGCTCCTGACAGCAATGGAATTGCTCTTTCTGGAGAAGGCAGCAGTTTATCATCTTCTGCCACATTTGTCACTGCCCTCTCTCCCTTTTCAGAGCATACCACTGAAAGAATTTGACAGAAACCAGTTTTGTGTTTCTAGGAAATGAATAATTTGCTTCTTTCAGAGAAAGTGGCCTTTTTTTATTATTTTTTTATTTTTTTTTCCCTGTAAAGGAAACCAAATAATAATAATAAAAAAGCTGTTTCACTGTTTGACACTCTGGGAGGCCCCTGTGCAAGGTCTTCATTCACAGAACATATCTGTGGCTGTACAAGTTATTTTCTTTCTTTTGTAACAAAATTTCTTTTGTAAAATGAGAAGTGAAACAACTCCTTCCTTCACAGGTTTGTTGTGAGAGTGAGAACTTTGAATCACTCATCATTGCAGTGGAAATCCTATGCATACCACAGACAGAAACAAAAACTTCAATGTGGTTGAATGTTGACTAAAAGTGAGGAGAAATAAATTTGTGCTTGTGTATTGTGAGAAACCCATAGGGATTTTAGCCAGGTGAAGAGATAATAAACTATTACCTGAAGCCTTCTCTGTGTGGAGTCTCAGCTGTGTTTTCCTCATGCTGGAGTGCAGCCCCTTTTTCATTCCACACAGATATGCAGAGGGCAAAGCTGGGACTGGGACTGGGGATTTGCTACTGGAGGGATCACTAAAACTTCTCTCCAGTTCTGGCACCCTGGATGGAAAATTCAAAGTGGCCCAACATGAACTGGAAGTCACCCTGTGCCTAAGGGAGCTGCCACTGCTCTCACCAGAATTCTGCCTGATTTCTGCAGCGTGGAGCTGGCATTCCAGACATTGCTCTGCAATGCTGAGGTCTATGGGAAAAAGTCAAGGAGCACTGTCTGCAGGAATTATGTAGGCCAGCCCAAATTCCAGCAGAGGAATCCCTAGATGATAATTTTTTAGAAGGTTTCTGATCTCTAGTGGTTAGAAGTCAAAATTAGAAAAATATCTGAGATGATGAATGGCTCAGAGGAGAACAATCTAATTGTTCTGACGAAAGCTGTTTTGTAGATTAAACTCAGAGCTACAGCACCAGCCATTTAACTCCTCAAACCCTCATTCTGCTCTTTTTTTTCTCCCCCCCTTTCTTTGATTATCTATTTTTAATCTGTTTCTGGACACACAGGTAGAATGAGCTCTGTTGCACGAAGTATTTATTATCATAAAGCTTTTTGTGTGCTCCTCCCACCTGACAGTCCATCAACACAGATTCCTTCTCTGCTGGTGTGTGGGCCTCTCTGCTGGACACAAAACCATGCAGTGCACATCATCTGTCTTTTTGGGGACTGAAGAGGGGAGGAGCACCACTGAGGATACTAAATATACTAAATAGATATTCTAAATGTAAAAGAATAACGTTGTAATGGTGTGACACCACGCAGCTGCAGCAGCTGGGGGTGCTGGAAGAGCTGCTTTGGACCTCTGGACATATCCAAGTCTATTGCTAAACCTGTCTCATTCCCTTTGGGCCAATCATTCTGCCCCTCCTCTTCATCTTCTTTGATGCCTAGGTATCACTACTTCTCTTTGTTTTTAGCATCTTCTTTCCCGTTGCTCTAATTTTCCAGGTCCTCTTTCGTCCTTGTGTGTTCTGGGTGTGTTTTTGTCTGAAGCACGCTGCAGATTTGTTTCTACAGCTATTCCTCCTCCTGTCAGCTTTTTTCACTCAGCTACAGGTGGTGATGCTGTTTTAAATATTCATAAAGGAGATGTAAGCTGTGGAAATAAAATAAAATAAAATAAAATAAAATAAAATAAAATAAAACAAAATAAAATAAAATAAAATAAAATAAAATAATAAAATAAAATAAAATAAGATAAAATAAAATAAAATAAAATAAAATAAAATAAAATAAAATAAAATAAAATAAAATAAAATAAAATAAAATAAAATAAAATAAAATAAAATAAAATAAAATAAAATAAATTTAGAAGCATTGAGGGCTGTAGAGACCAGAGATCCCCTCTCTGACTTACACCAAAAGAAATGAGCCTGAACTGGTGGTAACTTCATGTCATTGTCACAGTGAGGCAATTGTGATGGAGCAGGACTCTGCCATTCCAGGTGAAACAGTTGTGCTCTCAGCTGGGAGAAGTGTTAACTTGGCACCCACCGAGGGGATGGATATGGGCAGCATTTCACATCTGAACTGCTTCATTCACAGATCCTCAGTGGGACTGGGAAAGGAATTCCCAGCGTATTCAAATAGAAATGTTCTTTGAACTGTGTTTTTGTGGAGAAAAACACAAAATGGGAGAGGAGAAATCAGTGGAGTGGGCAACTATTGTTTAGTTTTGTATATTTCTACAACTTAAAGATCAAGGAAATCCTGAGGCCTGACAAGAGGGTTCTGTTTTTAAATAAGAAATTCACAAAATGTGTCAGTCTTCTTGTATTCCACTTGGTGAATGAGTCCTGATGCCTATATGATACTTTTGCTGTTTATTAATCTAATGTGACCCTTATAGAAAGGTTGCTTTGGACAAATGGCATCAAGACGTAAAATGAATAAACTCCCCATGAGTGTTGCTAACAATGAGAGCTGGCAATAGACAACATCAACTGGTTTCCCATGAGAAACAAAGCAATATCAAAGGGCTGTAAATAGCACTGCATTTTCTGTTTGCCAGATGAAGATGGGACATGTGGATGGTCTTGAATATTTTGCCCGTTTTGGCACATTCTCGCATTTTCAGTGCCTTAGCTGCTTGGTCTGAGATGTAAAAGACAAACTTTGCTGTTATGTGGTGACAAAAGCCTCCCAGCATCTTAAAACAGCAAAATCACTGTCATTCTTGCTGCTGTGACTGTTCTTCTGAATAAAAAGACTGATGGCATTTCTCAGTTTGTTACAACTCTCTCCCTCTAGACAGGATTTTCTGTCTTCCCCTTGCACTTTTGAGGTTTATTTTGGTTCCCCTGTCCTGCTCAGAATTTGTCATTGTACCTCCTCCTGCTTTTACAGGCAGGGAACCTCCCAAACCTTTTGCTGGAGTTTGGTTTTTAGACTGAGCTGTTGAGGAAAAGCAAAAACACAGTGAGAAGGATAATGGAATCCTCCTGAGTAGTAAGAATTAGGAAGTTTAGTTAATTTGATAGTCAAATAGTCACCCTTCCTGGAAAAGAAAGTTTCACTGAGAAGCCTCTCTGACTTCTCTATGTTCATGTAACCCTTAGACTTTGGCAGCAAACGACAATCTGAAAGATAAAACCATCCCTCCAACCATGTTTAATTCAAATAAAACCATTCTTACAGGGAAATTGGTGTAAAACCCAAGGAGGCTGAAGCTTTGCATGCTTAGGGTCTGCCAGTGCCAAGTTATTCATCTCACTGCCTTTCTCTTCTTTTCTAATCCAATTTTGTGTTGCCACAAAACAGAGTTAATGTTCACAGAATGTTTCAGCATCATGCTTTGGTGCTTAGATACCCACACTTCATTCTGTTGTGTACTGCTGGTCACTAAACTGTTGAGTTATTTATATTTTGTTGTGATGAGGAATAACATTTGATTTCCAAGGACCTTTTTTTTTTTTTTTTTATTTTATTTATTTTATAGTTTAGGCAACAATGGCTTGAACTCTGACTAGTTGCAGTTACATTTATTTGTGAGCCAATGTCTTTGAGACAAAACAAACACATTGCTTTGCCTAATGTGGTTATCTTTCCTATTCCAAAAAATATGCAAAGCATAAAGAAAAATGTTTTGCAACCCAGTATCCTCTTTCTCCTGTGGTTACTGTTGCATGGCAAATAATATGCATTATGGTATTTAGTTAGCTAAGCTTTTGCTCTGTGGTCAACCACAAATTTTCTCTGGAGTCAATGGAAGATTCAAATACTGGAGGAATCTGGATGTGAGTCAGCAGATACTGACCAGAGCTGGGTGAAAAATTATTTCTGTCTTTAAATTTTCATGGATTCTTCTGGAAATTCATTGGTTTGCATAGAAGGAGCGTGTTAAACAGGGAAAAGCAGAAAGACACACACTTTCAGTCCAACCTATTGTCAGATCTTGCAAGATTGAAGGTTGAAATGCCATTCTGTGCAGGTGGGGGTGAATATTGGCTCTTTCTCTTGTGAAAATGTGGGTGCATTTGCCATCCTGTACTGTGCTGTTACTGGTCATGGCTCTCTTTGTAGTTGCTCTGCACTGAATGAATAATTAAATAATTAATAATTAAATTTTCCCCTTTAATGGAAGCTGGAATGATTCCAGATAGTCCAGGTAGCAAACAATCCCACTCCTGAACACCCTTTAGGCTGATGACATGATGGTACTTACCTGAGATGCAGGATGTACGTGAAATTATTTTTACTTAATGAAAATATTTCTTCTTAATATTTTTAATTCCTAAGAATAATCAATTCCTTAATTCTCTTAACCTTAATTCTCTTTTCTCACCACTTAGCTTACGTTAAATTATTAACATAATTTAATACCTAATTATTAGATAGATCTTTCTTTGTTTCAACTGGAACTGATATATTTTCTCTGAAGATGGATATTTCTACATATATTTATATATGTAGATATTTGAAGCTGAAGATGGATATTTCTACAGAAAACACCCATTCCATTGATCTGGTTTGGGGAGGTTCTCCTACATTTATTATCAGAACAATTGCAACTGCCTCTGGATTTGTATTTAATATGAGTAATGGCATAAAACATCTGAAATAAAGTGTGTATCTCACAAAGCAGATGGTGAGTGAGAAAACAGAAGTTGATTATGCCCAACAAGATGTTGAAATGTGATGTGGAAGCTGTGTAGAGAAGACCTCGGTAGCAGAAACCTTCTCTGAGGTTGAGCATAATAAAAGTACAATGGATGTGTAAGATGGGTGAATGAAAAGCTGTGGGTAAAGAGGCTAATGAGGTAGTCAGCCTTTAAAAATAGGTAACCTTTGAGTCCTTGGAATGTGTGAAAATCCTGAACTGAGTCTTTGGATTATTTGTCTTTTTTTCTCTGCTCAGTGCCTCCACACTCCTGTTTGAGCAGAGAAAAAATGTGAGACCTTCATTGGTCTTGGACACCAGCAAATTCCATAAAAACTGGGCAAACCCCTAAGGAGATGTGAGCAAAAGCTGCTCTGGTGTGGAAGAGAAGCAAGGCTTGGAAGGATTAGCATGGCTCTGCTGAAACCTTCATTAACAGATCTGTCCAAAGAGGCTTTTTATCCTTCACACACGTGCACTTTAGTCATGCATACTTGTGTAGCTAGCACGGACCTCAGCAGCAGAAGACAAAATAATTAATGAAATTAAAATGGTACTCTGGCTATTTTTAATCAAAGAGGCGTTGGTTGGTGTGAGAGGAAGAGAATGCCTTAAAAATAGGTCGTATAGGACTGAACTAAATTTTATGACTATGTTCTTATTTGCAAAATCTATAAATACTTTTATTTTTGGGGGAGGGAAGGAGGGGACAGATAGGGGAGGGAGGTTAGGAGGGGAAGGGGAATGAAGTAAAACAAAATTCCTTTTTTTTTCTTTTAAAATGGAATGCTAACCAATCCCTTGGCAACAAAGGCTATGTTTATTTTTAATTAAAAAATAACATAGCTGGGTTGACTTCAGTTTTCCCAGCTGCTATTCTTCCATCACAACAGCTCTCTGGCCTCTTTTCCCTTGCTGATTTCTTTCATCATTTGCACTTAGCTTGTATGTGTTACATGGATTTTATGTAATATTTCCTACCACTGAAAGCAAGACTAACAGTCTAAACAAGTAGCTGGGGCTCAGTCATCTTGATTTTCATCTAGACTACCTGATCATGCCCTTCCTTTTGGAAAAGTTATAGGTGTGACCAGGATAACTTTATTTCTTTTGTTTTTTTTCATGAGCACATTCCTTGCTGTTTCTGTGGCTGCCAAGCGAGGAGAGGTTTCAAACTGGATTTTGAAGCTACGAGTTACCAAAATAAATGGAGTGGGTTTGGCAAAGCTCAGGTATCACTGAGCACACGGGTCTGAAGGCTGACATAAGCAGCTTGTGGTGGTTTTCCTCTGGATGATGGATTGCAAACTGCCAGGTTTTGTGTTGGCACATTGAGTGAAAAGTTGGAAAACAGATGTGCTTTGCCATGATTTCTCCTGCAGCTTCGTTTCCTCCATCCATGGGGCAGGAAGAAGCCAAGGTGATGTTGCATTTTTCAGCACTTGGTGACAAAGCTGATAATTCAAGGCTGGAGCTGATGTAACAATCACTCTGCTTTCCTGAGTGGACTAAAATTTCGGTGTTTGTGCAGACTTCTAGAGGCCCTTGAGTGTTCAGGTGGATCTGCTCCTTTCTGCAGGCATTTTTGAGTTAATTAAAGTTGAGATAGCAACGCTGCAGCCTTAAAGGTTTGTGTACCAGCCATCTCTCTTAAACCCTGCCAGCAGCAGTGGGAGAACATCAAACCTCCAGCTGTTCCCAGACAGTAGCTGGAATAAAAGTCTTGGTTTGTTGGGTCACTGGAAACACACCATGGAAGAAGTGATATGTATTAATCACCAATAATGTGACTACTGGGACACTCTTTGTGATGCCTGATTTGCAAGCTTTCCATACCTAATAAAGCCACTTCAATAAAGTTCTTTGCATTGGGTGTTGTTTTTTTTCTGCATTATTCCTGATTTAGTGGCAGCACTGTGATATTTTTCCTCTGTGGAAGTTTAGCTCTGTTCACCTTGCCTCAGTCAAAAGGTAGAAAGGCAAGCCCAAATTATGAATGCTTATAATTTGAAGAAATTATATCAGTCAAGCATTTTTAAAGCACAGAAAGTGAGATA
The DNA here is from genome assembly GCF_030490865.1 of Poecile atricapillus. Classification (NCBI taxonomy): domain Eukaryota; kingdom Metazoa; phylum Chordata; class Aves; order Passeriformes; family Paridae; genus Poecile; species Poecile atricapillus. Next base: position 4,738,781 of record NC_081266.1, on the reverse strand, counting down.
TTGGAGATTTATGGGAACAACTCCCAAAACTGATAGGGTCAGAGGCAGGAGATTTCCAGACAATAACAATAAGGAGTAGGAGGAAGAGGATCTGGGCCAAGACAAGTTTGGTATGGCAAGAATATGAACAGGAGTGAGCAAATAAACTGGAGAACAGTGCAGTGAGGAGGAAGCAGGAGAAGAGCAGAGGGAAAAATGAGGCAAAACCATCAAAATGTGATGGAAATACGGTGCATGAAACTTCTGGGGTAGAATGAGTGGATCTGAACCAGGTTATCCTGTGAGGAAGGTGATAGAGAAGGGATGTAGAAAGTGAAAAGAATCAATTTTCTTTTTCTTTTTCTTTTTCTTTTTCTTTTTCTTTTTCTTTTTCTTTTTCTTTTTCTTTTTCTTTTTCTTTTTTTCTTTTTCTTTTTCCTTTTCCTTTTCCTTTTCTTTTTCTTTTTCTTTTTCTTTTTCTTTTTCTTTTTCTTTTTCTTTTTCTTTTTCTTTTTCTTTTTCTTTTTCTTTTTCTTTTTCTTTTTCTTTTTCTTTTTCTTTTTCTTTTTCTTTGTCTTTTTCTTTGTCTTTGTCTTTGTCTTTGTCTTTGTCTTTGTCTTTGTCTTTGTCTTTGTCTTTGTCTTTGTCTTTGTCTTTTCCCTTTCTTTTTCATTTTCTTTTTCTTTTTTTCTTTTTATTTTTCTTCCTTTTCTTCTTCTTTTTCTTCTTTTTCTTCTTTTTCTTCTTTTTCTTCTTTTTCTTCCTCTTCTTCCTCTTCTTCCTCTTCTTCCTCTTCTTTTCTTCCTCTTGGAAGTTTCTGGCGGATGGTTCAGCAGGCTGGTGTGTGCTTCCTGTGGGAACTGGAATGCTGTGTCCTTCCCTTGTTTTTGCAACAAAGCAAATAATTAATAATAAATAAGCATTGGCTTATTTCCAGTTTCTTGTTTTGGCATGTAATGCATTATCCCTGGTAAAAATGGTTTATTTGAGATAGTACCTAAAGATTTGACAATAATCAAATAAAACACAGTGCTTGTGATCAACTTAATCATTTGTCCCAAGACTTTATAGGTGATCAGAGAATTGAAATCCTTTGAGCTGAGTGTTACTAGGAAAACACTAGATTGTCTTGGTAGGAAGGAGGTAAGAATTTGGAAACTAAAAGTTAGTCTGAACTAAAAGCTGAAATAAATCCAAAAGAAAAGAAAGTGGAACCAAATGTTTCCCTCCACAAAATTTGGGAACACTCAGTCTTTAGGGTTTAATTTTGACTCCTTTTACAAACCTTCCCCGAGGACTAACCTAGAAAATGGAATCAAACCTCTTGCCTGGTGGGGAGGGTGTTCTCCAGGGACTTTCTGCTATCCTATCTCCACAGAAAAACCCATGTGAAGGGAAGCCACAGAAGAGGTTCACATGAACCTTCCCTGCTGAGGGAGTGCCTTCATTTGCACAAAGCTCTTTTCTGAACTGTTTTATTTTTATGGGAGCTGTGAGCTCCAGGATCCACAAATAGTAACTTTTAGTGCTGGCACTAATCCTGTCAATCAAAATTCTTCTCAGAAATGCCATTAATTAAACTTCCCTGAAAAGGATTCAGCTCACAGAATTTTCCCTGCATTCCCCTCTCCTCCACCACCCATCCCAGCACTGTGTTTCCATTCAATAGCTGAAGATGACACAGAAGAGGAGAAAATCAGAGCTTTCACAAGAGACCTTTTTGTTGTTTCAAAGTTTTTAGCTTACTTGCTCTGTTTCTTTTGAGCAGATTCTTTTATTTGAAATGTTGAATGATGCTAGCAGCTGTCAAAATATGCTTTAAAGCGGGCAGTTTCCATTTACTGTCTGTTGGAAGAGACTATTCTCTGAATTATTACGCAGTATTCTTTACGGATTATTAACAATTTGGATTGGAGCTCGAAGCTTTCTGGAACCCTTTTCTGAAAGGGACAGCGAATTTGCAAGGAATTTGGGACTTTTTATTAGCAGTAAATAGTTCCCCTCAGAAGCACGTTCTGCAGCAGACACGCCTGCATCCATTACCAGTGATGTAGGGGAGCTTGTGTTCAATTCCCAGATTAAAAACAGGGATAGAGCAAGCTTTGGCTTTTAAATGTTAAGAAGTTTGCTGTTCCAAACACACAGTTTGAGAAGGGGAGTGCTCTCCTTCAGCTGTCTTTCCCTTGCTGTGCGTGTCGCTGCTCTGTTGGCGAGCGAGGTTTACGCGAGGACAAAGGGAATGGGCTTGGCCGGTTCCTGCTGTCCTGTGAGAGCAGCAGATCCTGTGTGGACCTGAGGAGCACAGCCCTCTGTTTATTCCTGTGGTCAGCAATGCTGAGCAAAGCAGGAAGAGCCTGGTTTTCTGCTAATGGGAATGCCACTGCTGTGTGGTTTAGCAAATGGCTTCTGCTTAGCAGCACAAACGTGGCCAAAGAAGGAAGCAAGTGCTATATTTGCATGGCCAAGGATGCTGTTCCAGCCCACATCTGCTCAGATGCACACATACTTCGCTTGTTAGCCTCTACTTTCAGGAATTACCATGCACAGATCTCAGAATGAGCCATCCCTAGTCCTCCTTTGGGCGGTGTTTAACCTCAGGAAGCACTTAGCTTTCTTTCCTGCTCCACGCCGGGATGTGCAGAATGAAACCCCGTGTGCAGGGCACTCATTGTGACTGAAATGTCTTCCTTTTTGTTGAGAGAGCATCCTTGTGAATGTAAGAGGAGTGACTTTCCTCCAAAATATCAGGGCATCCTGCTACCCAAGTCAGCATTGTAGGAATCCACAAATGGAGAGACATTTCTCTGTTTGTCCTATTCTCCAAAGAAGTATTAATCCTATTTGCCACTTCCAAATATCCCTGAGTAAAACAGGATTTATAAAAAATTAAGTAGAAAGTAGTAGAATGTTTAGTATGTCACTGAAGTGAAAAATGTAGATTTTAGAGGGTTTAATACATGGAGTAAAGATGGAGGGAAAAAAAGGTGTGGTTTTTAGCTCTCCTTCTCCATGATTCTGCAGTTTTTAGGAGCACAAAGAGTGATTGATTGAAAGTTAGTCACAATTTTAGTTACAAAAGTTGATATAGAAAACTTATTTGTTAATATATAAAAACAATACACCTGTCTATTGTTAATTGGGTAAAAAATGGATATAAAGATGAAACAGCCACATGGTTTGGGGCCATTTTGTGCCATCAGAGCCCAAAGTGAGCCAGGTTGTAGTGATTTGAACTTGTGCAGAAAGTCTGCAGAGACCTGCCAAGTCTTTGATAGCATCCTAATAAACACGAGAAACAAGATCCTGATGAGCTTTGGAGTTTTCTTCCTCACCCAGAGAACTGAGATAAACAGAACTCCCCATGAGGGAGGATCCCAAAGGACCTCAGCCCAAAGGGGACTGAGAAATCCAGGAGTGAAGAAAAGTACAGAAGAAGTGCAGCAGAATCAAGAGAGAAAAAACAAATTAAAAAGTTACAAGTGTGAGGATAATTAGCATTTTATGATGGTGGAGGGGAAATTTGTCATTTTCTGAAACTTTGGAAGTCGGATGAGTTTCTCATTGAAGGATCTTAGTGTGGCAGAAGGGAAGGAGGGAGGATTGTTCTTGACAAAATCTTTCCCCCAGGAGGTGGCTGCAGCCCTCTGGGAGGTAGAGCTCAGCCAGCTGTGTTCAGCAGAGCAGCTAAATGTGTGTTTTGAAGCCAGTGGGATTAGACTATGGTTTTCAAAAATTTAAAGATTATATATATATAAGTATATATATAAGTATAAATATAAGTATAAATATAAGTATAAATATAAGTATAAATATAGATATAAATATAAATATAAATAAATATATAAATATATATAAATATAAATATAAATAACTATATAAATATATAAATATAAATAAATATATAAATATATTATAATTTAAAAGTATATTGTGTTTTTATTTCCTCTGACCTGTCATTTTGTACTGATGAACTGCATGGAAGTGTCTGGGTGAGCAGCTCACAGGTGTCCACACCCCTCCCCTTTCTGGGTCATGCTGGGAAACAAATTCCTTGGGCACCTGTTTTGGGTATCCTGGTGATGGATGAGTCTGAGGCTTCTTGTCCCCTCTCCTGCTGGCAGCCCTTGTTTGCCAAATCCTGTATTGAAAAGCCTTCTTCTTGCACGTGGCATGTCCAAGGAAAAGTTTTAAGTGGTCCCTCTGTAATATCTTCCCAAGTAAAGAAACTGCATGACAACAGTGATAACATAAAAATCAAAAGGAGAAAAGTAGTTCTGGAAGAAGTGGCTATTCAAAGAAATACTTTGCCTAGACTATTTTTTAAAAAAGGTGGTTTTCTGCTGTCATTTTCATGACTTGAGGGAAAAGAAATAATTTGCACAACAGCCAATAATGAAATCTATGGATAAAAAATTCCTGGCTGTAACTGGGATGAGATTCAAGCTTAACAGCCACTCTATGGCTGTCACACACTGTGACTCTGTCACCATGGGAGTGGGGACAGATGACAACAAAAACACCCAAACCAGAGCCTTCTTAAAGGTGCCAGTGAAAGGACAGGAGGAAAAGGACAGAAATTGAAATTTAAAAATTCCATTTAAATGTAGGGGAGGAATTTATTCCTGTGAGAGATCAACACTGGAACAGATTTCCAAGGGAGGCTGTGGTGTCTCCATCCTTGAAAGCAGTCAGACCCCAAGTGGACATGGTGCTGGGGCAGGGAATTGGGCCAGGTGATCTCCAGAGGTGTTGTCTAACCTGAACTGTCCTGTGCTTCTGTGAAATATTTGCTATTTTTACAGACCAGAGGATCAGTCCTTTGGACTGGGTTATCTCCTTTGTCACAAAGAACATTCAAATGCACTTTTCAACTATTCTTTATGTCCCCACTCTCCCCTACTGGTGTAATTTAATATGTGGATTCCACCTTTGACTCAGGCATTCTGGAAGTCACAAGCTGCTGTAGAGTATTTGTGGGAAGCATTATCATGTGCTGTTCTACTCTGAACATCTGATATTGATCACTGCTGGGATCTGGTGGATAAAATGGAATTTTGTCCAACACAGAGTTTGATAACTGGGCTCCATAAATTTCCATTCAAAGCTACCAGGTGGAATGGAATCCAATTAATTAACAGAGCAGAAGGGAGTGAAACCATGCTTTTCTTTGTGTGGGCATGCAAAAATATATATAAAAATATATATTTTTAATAACCCTCCCCAACCCATATTTGAGTGTCACAGGTCAACTGCTGAATGACCTTGGATGTGATTTGATTTCCCCAGTTTCTATAATCAAGAGAGCAGCAACTCATGAATTTCTTAAGCCACAAAGTGCCTCTGATCAAGCATTTTTAAGGGCTTCTGAGAAAAGCATTTCTCTTGCTAAAATTGTATTTAATGGCTACTGTCCTGTGTTATCTGGGAATCCAGTGCCCATGTGAGCTGGAAATGGAGTGCTGGGTGTGTGCCAATGTCTGGGATTCTGTTAATGCCATTTCACAATGACACCAGAGCATGAACCCAAGGTTTATGGTCAGGGGAATTCGAAGGACTGAAGAATCAGTAAAAATGGTGACAATTTTCCTACTGAAGCTTACAGCACAAAGTGTGTCCAAACCTGAGGGATGTTTGTTGGGTTGCAGGGTTTGGATTTGTGGAGTTTGGTTTTTGACCTGGGCCTGAGCTTCCTTCACGCTGAAGATGTATGGAAATTACCTCTCTGTTAAATTGTTTGTAACCCTTCATAGTTAGCTTACAATGGAGTTGTGGTGAGATAGAAGCTCTTTTGGGAGGCAAACATTGTGAGAGAATATTTCATTTTGTTGATATCACAAATTATGTTGAGCTTGATTCAGAAAAGCATTGGTTTAGAACAGAGCAAATACAAGGAGAACACAGGAAAAGGTCTTCATGACTATGGGAAAGAAGATGTAAATATTTATGGGGGTTGATTTAAAAAAAAATTAAAGCATTTTAAAAATATTGAAGAATATTTGAATATTTTAAAGGAGACCAAATGGTTTCAAGCCAAAAAGGACTTCTAGACCCAGGATTCTCTAAAAAAATTATGTTGAGCTTGACTCAGAAAAGTGTTGGTTTAGAACAGAGCAAACACAAGGAGAAGAGCAGAAAAGCTCTTCATGACTTTGGGAAAGAAAATTAAAATATTTTTAGGGGGTTGTTTCCATTTTAAAAATGTTGAAGAGTTTGAAAGAGACCAAGTGGTTTCAAGCCGAAAAGGACTTCTAGACCCAGGATTTTCTAAAAGCATGATCTGAATGTCTTGAAGTTATTCCTGCTGAGAGTCAAGTGGGGCACACTAAACAATAGAAATGAGCAAAGGAAGATTTTCAATTTAGTGGAAAAGCTGGAATTAATTCAGTGACCTGGAAGGGCCTTGTTATTCACGAGCTGGAACTCTGGTCTGCTCTTGCTGTAAGCAGGTGTAACCAGGGAGAGGAAGGAGATTTAAAGCTCTTGGTTGTTCTTTTCACACCCTGGTAATCAGGGATGTCTTCTCACCTTCTTCTTTTTTCTTATGTGGTATATGCACAGTAATGCTCAGCATCAAGTGGGGGTTGAGATCTCTTGAATCTAATACTCAAACTCCTAATACATTGGACTAAATTCCTGGCTTTGGCCACCCCAGTATTTGCAATAATCTGAATCAGTGACAGGTGTCTTAAAACCTAGAGATCAGACAGTAAAATTGTTGTTGAAATTACAGAGCAGTCATTTTTACTGAGCCCTCAAAAGCCTGAGTTTCCAGTGAATAACCAGAAATGAATGCAAGTACCAACCCCATGCTATTATCTGCAAATAACTGAAATTAGGTTGATTTTTAAATAATCCATTTCCTCTGCTGGCAGCAGGATGTTCAATATGAAGGTCCTTGGTTCTAAAGAGAAAGGACCACGAGAGGCTTTCTGAAGAAAGGAAAAAAAAGGAAAAAAAAAGAGAAGCAAAGTTTTTATTTTTACTCTGATGTGTCTGTATACTACCAAAGAGGTAGCTGAAAGCAGAGCCTGTCTTTGTTTTTTTTCTCCTGTACCTTTACTTTTTAATGATGATTTCATTTTGCCTCTAGAAATTCGTTACTATGAACTCTTTCCCCAATTAGTAGACTTCTAAGTTTTATTAAACTGAATAGTTTTGTATCATCTACAGACTGTCATCTTACTGTTTATCTGCTTTTGGAGTTCTCTTTTGAACTTGTTTTATAAAGCAGGGAATATCCTATATCCTTAGGGGGGATGTGCTGGAAACGTGGTTCTGCTGTGAAAATTCACTGCTGGCCAGACAGTGTGTTTCATCTTCTTCTAATAACAAGAGTCTGTATCAGCTTCACTTCTGAAAGATGTTTCAGTGAGTGACTTGGTTAAGAGATCTCGGGAAATCAAAATCTCCTTTGGCAAATTCAAATTTCTAGAGCTTTTCACAGTGGGTTTTGTTGGTATCTTAAAACTTTTAAAGTTTGATTCAATACCTTAAAAAAAAAACAACTCAACTTTCCATGAGTGTCATTAAAGAGGACTTTGCCAAAGAAGAATGAAGAATGCAGAGTAATTATGTCTTTGCTAAATAAGGTTCTTTATTTTCTGTTTTTGTATAGGTATCACCTTGTTTTTCTGGAGTCATCATTTTGATCCATCAAGCAGCTGGTTTGTTACTGAAAAGCTCAGAATATTTCTTCTGATTGCCTTCCTGTGAGTATGATCAAAGAAATTACCCCAGACTTCCTTTCCTGTGGTATTCAGGGGGGTTTATTTGAGGCTTTTTTTTTGTTTCGTTTTCTTGTGTGTTTTCTTATTTCTTTGGAGGCTGATCCAAATTCCTCTGAAAATCAGTGGAGAACCCTGCAGCAGACCCTTGGCTCTTGTCCCTCTGGTGTCACTGACACCAGTGATTATTTTGTCCAGAACTGATAGTAGATTTAAAGCATTTCATGTGGAATTTTGCCTTCAACTCAAAATCTTTGTGTTTTACAGTAAGCATTTTGTCGATGTACGATGTATTTTTAGAAGTTCTGTTTCTCCACTGGATTTTAGCAAGTTTTTTCTTGCAGTGGGGGGTCTTAAATCACAATTACTTGTGTTGTGATCATATGCTGGTGTGCTGCTATCCTGTTGTGTCTTCTTTTTAGAGCAGGCAGGCTCTGAGAAGAATGTGAGAGACCAAGTAACTGTTTACTGACTATTTACAGCATGGAACACTTAGACATTTTTTTTTTTACAAACATTGTTCTTTCACTGCCAGAACAAGTGAGGGCTCACAAACCATTTAAAGGAAGTGTTTATAATGTGTGTAAACTTTAGCCCCTCAATATACGGAAATTCCAGGCTGGAGACAAACTCTGGACTGGCTCTGAGTTTAGGCAGTGCCTGTGACAGCAGAATGATGGCTCAGAAATATTATTGCTCCAGCATTGAGTCAGCTCCCTTTGGCATCATCTTTTGGGGGAGCAAATTTAGCTTTGCCTACACTTCTTTGTGAGGAGGTTTGTGCCAGTGCTGAATGGGCTGGTGATCCTTGCAGGCTCTTCTCTTCCTCGCTTGTTGTTTCGCAGTTCTGCGTTACTTTCGAGCCTTTTGTTGGGGGGAACTATTTAAAACTGAAGCCAGATGCAATCTGGAATTTTGTAGGGAAATGCTGGTGTTTCGAAATTAGGATTTCTTTTTGATTCAGAACCAGCCTAAATGTTCTAAAATTTCCCATGGAACACTTCTTTCCCATGAGATGTCTAGCTGTAAGTTCCCACATGCTTCCATGACTAGTGTGTTTATGAGGTATTGAAATTCCTTAAAAATACGAAACCAGGCTAAGAAGGCCATGCTGTCCAAAAGCAAGTGGGATCATCAATGTAAATCCTTTTTCCCTGTGCTAAGGATTGGATATTCAGAGAGCAGTGACTGCCCTCCAGAGTGTTTCTGACACCTCAACAGCTGGAGTTGTATTTGTAGACAGGTCTGAGCACGCAGGCTGTGGTGTTGAAAGAAGGCAGAGGAAAAAGAAAAAGAAGAAGAAGAAGTTTGCAGTCCCTGAAAACTGAGCTGGGGCTGGCTCCTTATTTTGGTTCATAAATTGCATCTGAAAATCCATCCCCCAGGGACTCAGCCAGCTTCTCCAAGGGTAGGGTGCAGGGTAAGTGTCACCTCTCTCATGCTGAAGTCCCTCTGGTGCCCAGCCCTTGTCAAGGTGACAAGAGAATTCCATCACAAAGAAGTAAAAGAGAAATCTGATCATATTTTCCATACTTAAATTTCCATTTTCACATGGCAAAGCTGGCTGAACAGGGGGATGGGTTTTAGGGGATGTGAATGAAAATGCCATGTTATTAGTTGCCTTTAGAAAATCATTAAAGCAAATGTTGTGGACAAATACACTCATTTGGAACAGGAAAAAACAGCATTATCTGGAAATGAGGTGCATCTCTTTATCTGAACATAAAATGCAGTAACAGTTTAGTATTATCATGACAGTCCTGTTAAGACTTCTGTTAGTTCTTGAGTACACTCAAACCTGATTCTGGAAGGCAATCTGACGTGCTTATTATGAATTACTTTCAAAAACAAGTGCTACCCTCAAAGGTTAAGGTTCAGAGTTACTGGATAGGGATGATTGCTTTTTATTTTCCCTTGGAAATGTTTGTTTTGTTGGAAGATGTTTGCCATTAGGAAACATTGTGCAAGAATGGGTTTGGTCAGCTTTTCTCCTAAATAATCAAGCCTGAAAGCATTTCTGTAAGAGTCTCTGAAGATGTTTTCTATGGTTTTACTGTGATGAGGTAAAGTTAGATGGACATAGGGTCTTCCTTCTCTCATCCATCCTCTCTGCTACTTGGAAAAGGAGGGGCAGGACTCAATCTAGCCCAGGTTTTGCTTCTGGGACCTCAGGTGAGCTCTGTGTACAGCTGGGCACATTTTGGAAAAGCTCTTTTGTGAGAGATGAGAGCCTGGTGGGTTTTGTGTTGTGTTGGGTCGCTGAGGAGGTGTTGGAGCTGTTTGGAGTGGCTGCAAACAAAGCTAAAACATCATTTAGATATAGAAAGTTATTCTTCATTTAAGGGTGAGCCCAAAGAAGTAAACCTGTTGTGACTCATTGTTGCAGGCTGTTCTCTGCCCTGCTTGTTGTTTTGCAGTTCTGCATTACTTTCAAGCCTTTGTTGGGGGAGTTTTGGATGAAGAATGTTTTTTATTTCCCAGGAAATTACAGCACCAAGGAATTGTAAAGCAGACACACTGAGTAGCTGAAGAGAAATCTACTTCTGATAAACCATGCCCTGTCAGACAGAGGTTAAAGAACATTTAGGAGGAAGAAAAAAATACTAAAAAAAATTCTGAACAAGCGGAAAGATGACATGTAAGGGCAGAATCACTGCTGTGCTCGGAGTGAAGGGAGTGGAGTTGATTATTTGCATTTTCTCAGCAGGTAGGGAGCAGACAGAGCTCACTGGAGAGGAGGTGGCAGGAGCATCAGACACTGGCAGGGAGTCCATCAGACAGCAGAAGCTGTGTCTTTGTCCTCTGTGCAATATTGCCCTTCTTAAGGGCAATGATTTAAGTCAGGAAATGCATGTGCTGAGGGAAAGAGAGGCTGGGAGCTGGGCTTCTTCTGTCTTCATTGACAACTGCTCCTCCTCAGCTCCATCACAATAAGATCTCCTTTAAAGCACTTTAAAGCTGCATCTCTGCTGCTGCTTTGAACTTCCCAGGGCCATTTTTGGCTTGGTAACTTCACAGAGCAGACCAACCTCTCTCTGATAAACAGGGCCAATTATTTAGAGCCCTGATAATAATTTTCCTGTGTGGCATTACACAGATTTCCCTTGCCTACAGTTAAGGTGATGCTTTCAGATCATGGTAAATGCAAATATACCCAAAATTTGGCCCAAAATTTCTGTGTAATGTGGAAGTGAGAAGCAGGTGAAATTTTAAAAGAGTATCTTGTCTGCAGCTGGTGTTTTATGCTCAGGTGGGGTCACCTCCAGCACAGCAGCATTGTTAGATGTTGATTTGAACTGAACTTGAACCCCCCAGTCTCTGGAAGTTCCCCATGCCTGTTTTCCAACAAAATCCTGATTTTTTTTTGCAACTTTTTCTCACGTAAGTGCTGTGGGTTTGGAACTGTTGAGGTTTTGGCCTCTCACTTCCACTGGAGTCCCTTTAAACAGTTAAGGCATTCTGCTACACGGGTCTTAAAATGAAAGTAGATGACATTTAATAGCCTAAATGAGAAACAGGTCTCCTGAAAATATAAGTGAAATTGGTCTTCCCTAAATTGTTGAGTGCTGACCTTGAAAAAGACCCTTACAGTCTCTGCAGGCAGACTGGAATTTTTTCAGGAGAACAGATACCCCAAACTTCAAGAGATTACCTGAGGCAGGGCTTTTTTCTGCTCTTATTTAGGAGAAAATTCTTTTCTGTTACACTTGGTACCCACATGTCTGTCTTAAAACACTATTTATTTGTCACTGAACTGCTGGAATAGTATTCTCACCCTTCTTCAGGATTTTTTAAATTTGCTAGTTTTAATGATTTATATTTAACATAAATTTTGGTTATGTGAACATGTTAAAGACTCTGTTTGTATTTTGAATATTGGGAGGGCTTTTTTTTTATGTGGGAGGCAATGTTTAAATATGTTTAGAGAAGGGGGGAGGCAAGAAAAGCTGTCATCCATCAACTGGTATTAAGTCCAACTTTGAAAGTTTGATACAAACTAAATCTGACTGTTAGTGCAGACATGATACAAATTAGCTGTGACTTTATGATACCAGCTGTTTCTCTGACAGGGTAAAAGGGCACATAACTAGAATAGCATCTTTTGTTGAATGCAGTGTTTCCCTTTGTTAAATGTGGGAGCCTCAGGCAAAGAACTCCTAGCCCATAGTTATGTGACATGTGCAGTCTGCAACATGTTCACGGAGCTCGGGGGGCTTTTTACTGATGGTTTTCAAAGTCAGGGTTATCATATGTGTTCTATTTTTGCTGGTTTTATCACTGAGAGACAAATCTCTGTCGTGTTTTTCCCCTGTGTTAAAAGTCAGGATAATCTAAGTGCTATTTTCCTTACAAGTGCAAAGAAAATCCTGAAAGGCAAAACCTGAGAAAAGTCTACAAATCCCAGTGTGAAATGTAATTGAATTATTCATTTTTATTAATTGTTCTCTCCATGTTTTGTCTTTTTTTTGTTGTTTTTTTTTCCTTACCAGAATTTTTATTCCATAAAAAGTCTATGTAGTCTCTAAAAAATTAACAATAAGCACTAACTGGGATGTGAGTGTACATCTGTGTCCCTGCTGTGTATCTCTGACCTTAACACCACACTAACCCTGGCTAACTCAGGCAGCAGAAAGTTGGCTGTAGCATGTAAATAAACTGAAACAATGGGATTTATCAAGACATCAAATTAATCTTACTTCTGCCACTGGACTAAGAGCCAGTAAGTTTTCGAAATTTATTACTACAGGTGCCAGACATACTCCAGTGGAATCAGTCAGGGAAGGGGCAATATTAATGGATTAAGTTATATAATACTTAATATTTAATTAGGAGCACTATGAGGAACAACATTGAGGCTAGAACTGCCCAGAAAAGCAAAATTTCGGCTGAGTATCTTTTAAACTTTCTTAGCCACTGTGAGAGATGGTAGAGCAAACAAACCCATCTCCTTCTGAAGATGCAGAAAATAAAAAATGTGGATGTGGAATTGTAGCAGGCATGTGAGTGAAAAGGCAGATGTTGAAAAATATTCACTTCTGCTTGTAAACTTCTTGGAGTAAATTTTAAAGATAAATGCATTTCAAGAGAAAAGTTGAGGAAGTAATAGCTGTTGAGTTTTCATGCGGTGCTGGTGATAATACGAAGCATAAAATATAAAATTCCAAGCACTGCTAAACAGGACTTGGCCATTTCTATTGCAAACATCCAGTTTTACTGTCTGACATCTGTTTCTGAAATTATGTGAAGTATTTATTTAAAAAGTCTCACCATGATAGTCCAAGTGACAAGGGAACATCTTGCTTTCATGAATGTAGAGTGGTACATCAGCAAACAGAGGTCCATACATGACATTTGAAGAACAAAACCCAGCCACAGGGAGTTCCACATTCTGTACTGATTTTTTTTGTTGATGCAGAAGTCCCCTTAGCCAGATTTCTCCTTATGGCTATATCCCTGCAAACCTGGAGTGTCTCCAAGGAGAGCTTGATGTATCCCTGCCATCCCTGCAAGCAGGCTGAGTGTGGGAGCACAGGGCTGCCTGTAGATGCAGCCCAAGTGAAAATGTGTTGAGATGCTAGAGAAACGTGAAAATCACAAAGAAGGACCAACCCAGAGGAAAAATGACATGGAGAACTTAAAAAGGTAGAATTTTATGTGCTATCAAATAAATGATAGCTGCAGAAGCCATCATCCCAGTAGAGTTTTATGACCATGATGTAAGATGGGAGAAGGGATGCTAGCCCTCAAATCCCAGAATTTAAATTAATCTTTTTATTATCTGAACATGCATTCTTTTTAATGAAAACAACTTTGCCCCCTCGTTTTGAGCTCTAAGCTATCGAGCTGTAGTGTTCTGAACTTCAGTCAAGTTGCCATATTCCTCTCCAGGATAATGACACATTGAGTGGTGAAATGATATTGGCTCTTTTGGGTGTTTGGGAGAGGGCAGACAACATTTTGTGGTCAGATGTTCCAGAGGCTTCTGGAGAAGTCTCTTTATCCACATGGCAGCTAGGTTATTCCTCCAGCTGAGTCACTCTGGGATTTATTGTTGATGATAAGGAAAACCCCTTTATTTTAAGTTCCCACTGTTTTGCAGATGCTAATAAAGCAAAATGACTCAAGAGTTTGTGTTTCACTCTGTGTTTCATTCTGTTACCCCTCTGGCTGGTGCACTGCTACCCTCGTGTTCATTTGTGTCTCAACCTGATCAATTAATTAATTTCCAGAAAATCTTTATTTGATATGGTTATTTAGAATCACACTCTGATTTTTCCCTTTGGAAGACTCTACAAGCAAAAACTGTTCTGTAGGAGTAAAATGATCAAAATTTACTCACTTGGAAGTGAGTAAACATTGAAGGACTTGCTTCTGCCAGTCAGTGACGTGCTGAACATTAGGTTCATTCTTATATAAATATATTGATCTTACAGGTTCTTTTCTTTCCCCCCTTTTTCTCTTTCTTTCAGTCTCTTACTTTCAATTTACTTTCATCTTTTAACTTCTTCCACCCAGCCCAAAGCAAAGATCTATAAGCAATGGTCTTGTTCAAAGTATGGAAGCTGGCTCCAAAACCAACCTTGCCTCAGTTTTAAAACCTTGCTTGAGGGAGCCAGAATCCCTTAAATGATTTAATTTTCAAGCAGTATGAATCATGCAGCGACTGCACAAACTCTGGCTAGAATATATGGTACATATGTTTGTTCTTTAGGCAGTAAGGAGAGAATACAGAACTGGAGGTCATTTGAGTTACAACTGCTTTGGGGGATTTTTTTTTAAATTTTTTTTTTTTTTTTTTCTAAAACATTCCTTCTAACAAATGCAGTTTAAATGGGTTTGTTTATACGGCGTGGAATTGGAAAGGCCCAAACTAACCAGGCTTTACACAATGTGGCCTTCTTCCAAATTAATCTAAAATATTTTAATCCCTCTGGAGTTTCTTTATCCTCTGCATCTGTGCTATATGTGGAGACACATTTTTAACATTTCTTTGAGGAAAATTACCTTTTTTTCCCCTCCAACTGTACTCAGCAAGGTCAATGGAGCACTGTTATATGCTATTTAAACATCTGAGATTCATCATATATCTGCACAACAGAAAGAATCATCATAAAAGGTCTAATGAATCCCGACTGCTAGCCAAGTGAGGGAGTCCCCTTACAGATACAGGGGATTAGAAACAAAGAATACATGCAGAACACAGGTTTTTACACTTCAGCTTTGGCAATTAACAGCTAAACTACCCCTCAAGAAGGGAGAGGGGAATGTTTGTGACCCCCAGAACAATTCTGGCAAGTCACACACCCTGCTGGAGCCAAATTCTGAAGTCATTGCATGGGCCTAGATGTTTTTTGGGAAGCAAAGTGGTCCAATCTCCATGTTTCTTGCCCCTGGGAAAGGAGATGCTCCAAGCCATGGGCAAGTTTCAGTGAACCTCAGCCCCTGCCTTGTTTTTAAGGCCTCCTTGGTTTTCTTGTTCAGTAGCAAGTTTATGGGACTGAAGAAAGTTTTTACTTCCTGGGAACTGAAATACTGAGAGAGGCCTAAAAATTTCAGTTTTTTGTAAAATTATTTTCCAGGCATTTCAAAAGCCACCACTACTCCTTCAGTTGTCTGTGATTCCAGTCAGCCTGCAATGGCCACAGGGAGCAGATACAGCTTGGATCTTTTAGGATGTTTTATCTGCAAGACTTCAATGTTGGCATTTTTATCTGAAATAATGTTATTTAGCTTTTTTTTTTCCCTTTGGTAGATGACATCCAGGCTGGTTTAATATCTGTGTTTGTTCTAGACTCACTGATCCTCTGAACCCTGCTAGATGATGAAGTTCAGGTAACTTTAGCACTGAACATCTGAAGGAAAGATGAAATGCTGAAGGCCTCTGTTCTGTGGAACCCTAGGGTTTTACCACAGTTGTTTTTTAATTCTCATCACTGAAGTCCTGGTTTGTGCCTTTCCCAGTTAGAAAGGGTAGGGAACAGCCCTGCTCTCCTGCAGGACATGATCTGTGGGATGGCCCCACTGAAATTGTCACCCCACACTGTCCCTGCTTTCAAGTCAAGAATCATACCTTCCTCAAACACATTTTCCCTATTTTTTCACATAGTCAGGGGTATTTTGGGACCATTGCAAGCCATACAGTAATGGAATAAATTCCAAGTGCAGCAGGAGACCACATTGGAGGAAAAACTCATTATGTGCCAAGGGCATTTCTTTTACTTTTTCTACCGGTACTGGAAAATATTCCCTAAATAATACATCTGGATGTGGAGGAGAAGAGAGGGAAAAGATGAAAAACAATCCTTTAAATTCAGTAGGAGCCTATTTAATGGCTTGTTTAATCTGCCAGCTGGCACAGCATTGACTTCTTGCTGCAAATACTTTAAGAAGACCTATGTAGTTCTTGGAAGTGAGTTTATATTAAGTTGTAGAAACTTAAATATGGATAAATTGGCAAGGCTGTTTTTTTGGTGCTTAATAGGAATCAAGAAACTGCTTAGTCATCTGCAAAGATATTTCTGTCTCCTTTTTAATATATATACCAAAATAATACGGATTTAAAGAAGTAGCAAAGATAGTAAAAATTCAGATCTCTTTGAAGTATGTGCACATCCTTCAGACTTTGAAATCACACGTATTCCCTATACAGCACTCTGCTTTGGGCAGCGTTTTTATAATGTTTGTAACATTGTTTTCTTTGAAATAGCCTTCTGAGTGTGCACATTATGAGTTTGTGTCTTCTGCAGCAGTCCCTGGCTAAGAAAACTGGTGCTATCTTCAAGTGGATTTTATTCAGTGTCTTGCAAGGGATATCACCTAATAGCTCCTCTAGGCTGTAGTTTGCATTTATTTTATATGACTCTAAGTGCTGATGATTTTGGATTTTAATTTGCTTTGTGTGAAGGTAGATGGGTGCAACTGAGAGCAAACTTGATGTGCAGTGTGATGTATATAATTACATTTACACTTTCTGTTCCTGAAAAGTTAGGCTGTACCAAGGTGCATGTTTTCTGTTTTCAATTACTTTCAGCAGTGGAAAAGCAAGGGAGAAAGGATTTAACAAGAGAGCAACCTGTCTTTTATGTTTAGGGACTCCTTTAACAGGATCTGAAGTGACACTTGTCAGTATTTACAAGCTGTAAAAGTTTTATTTGGTTCAGGTAAGCATTGGAAAATCTGTCTGTTTATTTATGATTTTCATATATGGTTTTCATTTTCTTTGTTCTCATTAAGAGTACAAGCTATTTTCATGCTGTAATTTTTTTTGGTAATTTTTAATAACAGTAACAAATTTTATTTGATTGATTGTCATTAATTAATAACGATCAAATTTAATAAATTATTATTATTTTTTAAAGCTCAGGCATGGGTTGTAAGAATCCTCCAAGTTTATCATGTGGGACTTTGGTTTGATTCTTCTGTCTACACATCCAGCTGCACCCTGTGGCTGTGAAAAAGGGGCTTCAGAATTTATACTGTGACCAGTCATGTGTGTCAGTCTGAGCTGGGTGGAATTACATGGCAAGAAGAGAGGCTGGAGGAGAGCCCATAGGGGATTTGGATCCTTATGGAAGGGGATTTAGGGAATGGTGGTAGGTAACATTCAGTACAGAAATTATTTTTATTTCCCAATCTTTTTTTTTGATGGATTATTTTTTAAATTTTTTAAATTTTTTTTTATTTTTTTTATTTTTTTGCCTCTGGACCACACAGATACCTGAGGCACTGTTCCTAAATAAATGAAACAATTTAAAAATTTATTTGCTTTATGCAGTGCTCAAGAGTAACCTTCTTTTGCCACATTAATACAAAGCATTTTTGTGTGTTTGTGTGCACACAGGGCAATCTCAGGTCTCACCTGCCTTGTTTATTTGACTCTGAGCCAGGCCAAAGCCTCACCACTGTTGTGTCTTCTGGTTTGGTGACATTGTTGTGTGTTTCCTTGTTTTCAGCTAAACTCAGCCTACACTGGGGGTGCATGATGTGGACTTTGAGGGATGTACATCTATTTTGTGACACCCTGTTGAAAGCCTTTGTGTTTTTGCTGCCCTGCTTTACCCCTTTAAAGCCCTTTAAAGCTTCAGCTTTCACCCAGAATAACTTGGAATTGCTGCTCATTAGAGATAAATTGATAGAGCTAACTTGGCAGCGAACAATCTGGGTTTCATTTTTAAAGATGACCAGAAGTGTGAGCTGGAAAAGCCCAGCAGAAATTTCCGCAGCTGGATCCATTCCAGGTGGAATTCCACAGATTTCCATGAAGTTCTGCCACTGAATAACTGGCCTTTCAGCTGCAATGTGTCTATCATGTGTTGTTTTGGTGTGAGTGTAGAGATATTGCAAGGGAAGAGGAGTTAAAGTTTAAAAGCAGCTGGCAGCAGCTTGAAAATTTATCATTTGTTTCTTCCAAGGAACTGGTTGGATTCAAAATACTCGGTGTCTCTTAGGGGAAAACCAGCAACATCAGCAAACCAAAGAACTTTAGGTGTCTTGGGTTTTCTTTGCTCGTATTTCTTTTTTCTTTAAAAATGCAGGGATGATGTCTAAAACCCAGTATTGTTGCTTGGTGTTGGCTCAACAGAGCAAGACCAGAGTCCCCCTCAACTCTCATTAGAGTTTATGATGTTCAGCACTAGGCAGAGCTGGATCCTGGAGCTGAATGTTTTAGCACAGAGAGAAAAAGGGTTGAAAACACAAAACCGAAGCCACAGTAAGCTGGCTGCATTTTATCTTCATATTCTTTTCTATTACTGTTTTATGACTGACTATGTAGCTTAATGTATCATGATTTTGTAGTTTGAAACACGTTCCAGAAAACATGTGGAGTTTGAAGCCTGGCTGAGTGAATATTGCTGTTGGAACCTTACCTTAAGATTTGCTCAAACGTTTCATTATTTTTAATGGCATCGCCTTAGCCTTTTAATGCAAGATGTGAGAGATACAGAGAAAAGTGTGCAAACAGAATGCTAAAGCATTTATAAAACCTGCTTGGAAACAAGTACCTTCAGAAACTGTGTTGGTGAAGCTTTTCCACAGTTGTGCATCTGCTTCTGCCTGTGTGATTCTCTTTTCCATTCTCTGTAATAGAAATCAGTGGGAAATTGGCATTGTCATTTAACAGGGCAAGGAGTGCATTCTCCTCTTTAATATGTATTGGTTATAGTTGTTTTTTCCTATTATGAAGAACAAAGAGCTCCTGGGTGGGAGTTGTTGGCCTGGGTGCTGTTTTTGTGCTCTTGGAGCCCGTGGGAGATGAAGCTGGGGCATCACCACGGGTTTGTCACAAAGCATGCAAGGAGGACTGAGTGCACCTAATCATTCTTGTGATTAGATCAGCAAAATGATGATGAAGCTCTTTGCTGGAAGAAGGTGATGATGAAGGTGGAAGCAGACAGAAAGCAAGGGTAACTAGTGGATGATGCCCCATGAGCTTGCTTCCCAGTGTGCCATTGCAGGAAAAAGTGAACACGAGTCAGAGCTCATTTGGGGATGATGCACTTTTACAAATGGTTTTGTGGTCTACAAAATGCCTTCTGTTTCTGTGTGTTTGGCCTCATCCTCACTCCCTGGCTTATTCTCACTTATGGTTAAACATTGGTAAAGGGAGATGAAGCTTTTACTGCACTTTGTATCTACAGCAAAGGCTAAGTGTTTCCTCAGTGATAAAGGTGCATGTAAAAATAACTCATTTCCCACAAGTAAGGATTGCAAGAGTAAAGGCAATTCTGCCTTTGCATGTGTGTGCACAAAGGTACAAGAGGATGAGGCAGCCTATATTTACAAAATCTGAGATTTCACCAGTTTCTGGCCTGCAGGGTATGCCCACTGAACTTTAATTGTGTGCATTAGATGAATCTGTGAGGATGGAATCCAGTCTGACTGAAGTCTCTGGGAAGTGTGCCAAGGATTCCAACAGGACCAAGGTTTCAACTCTAGTTTGTATACGAATAACATTTCAGTATCTTCTGATCTTTGGGGACAACATACTTGAAATACTTCAGAGGACACTTGAAGGGGAGAGTCAAGGGTCGATCCTTCTGCCATGAGAACCGGTGGCTGTGCCAGCAGCTTCCAGCTATGTCTCGTTCCTTCCTTCGTCTTCTAATGGGAAATGATAGACAAATGTCACAGAGATCAGGGCTGGGACTGGTATGTGCAAATCCAGATGTCAAGAGAGAGCTCTGCCTGGCCCTGAAGTCGATGTGCAGTAGAGGAAAGGAGAGGAAGGAAGCAGGAGGAGTGGAAATGGCAGTCAGCCTGCCTAAGGGAGGAAAGATAAACGGGGACTTTCCACTGGAGCTGGCTGGCTCTGAGATGAGAGCATCACCAGTGTTTGCTGACACCTCTGGGACAGTGCAGCTCCTGCCCTAGTGCTGAACTCCATCATAGATACAAGAAATGGACCAGCCACGGATCTTTTAGTTGTAGACCATGACACCTTAGGGTTTTAGCTTTTATATTTTGATATGTTTGTTATCCTGCAGTTCTTTGGTGCATAGCTCTAAACTCCACATACAGTGCCAGCTGCTGTTTTGCCATTTTGGTCAGACACAGCAATTCCTCTCCAGGCCTGGGAATCAAGGACACCTCGCTGCCTCAGGCCTGAGAGATGGAAACAAAAGTGAGTTGGGCGCAGGGAGCAAACTTGGGGTAAATGACTTCATTACCCGAAGCTGTAATTGGAAGATTAACCCACAATATACAAATGGACCAAACTTATAAAAGTATGAAAACCCATTGCATTTTGAGTGTAGCCCCTGGGTGGGTTTCATCTGTCCTAAATGTACCTGAAGGCACTTCAATAAATATAACAGCTTTTTATTCTCTTTATTTTGTCTAGCTTCTGTTTTTAGGTAGTCCCAACAAGGCATCAACCCAAGGGGTGACCTCTGGCAGGAACAAAACCCGGTAAAAATCTCCCTGTCAACATTTTATGTGGTTCTGTAGGAGCAGGAGCTGTCACAGGGCCTGGCACCTTCCAGAACATTTGTGATGCACACTTTGGTAACCTGTGCTGGAGGCAGGGTGGGTGAAACCTGCTCAGCACCTCTGCAGCTGAGGGCCTGGACCATGGCCTGGTCCTGTGGCCATCAGCAGTTTGCAAAGCACCAGCTGGGAATGTCTGTTCTATGTAATCACTGTGTATTTTTTGCTCAGGATGCCACAGAGGTGTTCACTAATTTATTCATCAGGTTTGCAAATGTCCCGCCAATATACATGAGCTTTTTTCACTCCCATGAAGGAGGAGATGGAAAATGTACTTCATAGCAAAAGCAAAGATTTTAACAGATGGGGGGTTTGATTTCCTTATTGAAATTATCTGTAAGTCACTGCCTTCTTCTCATAAAGTCATTTGTTTGGAAATACACATGTAGCTGGAAGGGAAATGTTCAAAGAACTGAAACTGGGACCTTGAGAAAACACCAAAATTTGATTTTCTTGTGCTAAGGGTGGTTTGCCATCGATGAGTTTCCCTTGGAAGTCCTAAGAAGCATGGTCAGATGAAACAAGGAACAGCTACATTGGAATAAATCTGTGTTCATGTGACCTAGTATATTTATTTTGCCTCAAGTCCCACATGAGCTATTCTGTTTGGGAAGGAATAAAGCTGCTTGATATGGGTTTGTGTGTATGTATATGTGTATATGTACAAGAGTTTATTTTCTGCAGTCAACATGAATACTTGGCCAAGTTTACAGAAACAATTGCAGATGTGGTTTTGCATGAAAGGAATGTTGAAAATGAATTTATGGAGCCTTACTGTTGGTAATATAAAGTTCTGGTGATATCGAACATTTTGGATTAAAGAAGGGGCATGCATGAGGTGTGACACAGGAGAAATCAATCCTTTGAACTCCACCTTTTGGTTTCAATGAAGTCATGCCTGTTTCTAAAAGACCTGAGTGACACTGGCTGCTTCTAAAGCAGAATTAATAGGGGAGCAATGAAAATAATTCCCAAATGTTTTCTGACAGATTTTAATAAAAAACACACTTATTTGTTTTGACTGAAGATAGATTAAGGAACTCTAATTCTCCCAGATATTGCAGTAGAATGTTTGTCATACCTGCATTTCACGGGTGCCAGATTAAACAAGTCACATTTAGACAATGAGTGTTGCTTGTTGAGTTGCTTCTAGCTTCAAAAGGGGCAATGAAGAGGTTATGTTTTCACTTCTGAGGTGGAGGAGGTAGAAGGAAAGGGCAGTGGTAGTCCTAGGGATACAGTAGATGTCATGGAATTTGGCCAGCTAATGCAAAATACCTTTTATGCTTCTCACTGACCAGTCCTTTGCTGACATTTGAAAGCTCCACGCTTTGACACCAGGGCTTTGAGCCACCTGAGGTGGACACAAACTGGAAAACAGAACACTTGGATCAATGGGGTACAAGTCACAAAGCTGCATGCAGCCTTGGTTTAGGTCAAAATGCAATGAGAAATTTGATGGGTTTGGTGCTAGGATGGACAAAAACAAATTGCAATGAGGGCAATAAGTTGGGTCTTCTGTCACCACCTGATCCTGCAGTGAAGACAGGAGCAACATTTAGTTGTGAGCACATGGGAAACCTTTGTGTAGCTGAACTTGGAAGGATCCTGACATTTCCACTGGGATTCTCCAGTGATTCAGGATGGGCCTGTGCTGGCAGCCCACCTCATTCACCAGCCTGAGACGCTTGTTGGGCTCAGAGAGGAAGGGGACACACCTGAGGCACAGCGTGCAGAGGTCTTTAGACACGATGAGAAATTTAGCAGAAGGTTTTTTCTTGTTACAGAGAAACTTAGGCCAAATCCCCTTGCTTCCCTTCAGGTGAGTGAGGAACTTGGGAAATCTGTCCTTGTGCTAAGAGGGAAGCAGGATGGAATGTGCTCGTGTAGCACAGATCCTTGAGCAGTACACAGCCGTGCTATATCAGGGAATAAACTTTTGTTTGAAGTTTCCTGGCTCAGCCAGCTTGAAGCTGGTGTAGAAGTTCAGCCTAAACATCTGGGAGCTCACGCAGTGCAATGGAAAGGTGGCTGGGAGGTCTTGAAAGACATTTCTGCTCAAAGACCTGAGCAGTAGTTTGCATTTTGCTCGCAGCCAGACTGGCTCAAAGGTTTTTAAGACCCCCTGGATGCTGAGTTGTCTCTGAACCCAGTGCTGGGAATAGGGTGAGGACAGTTTTAAATCTGAGCCAGAGCAGGAGGTCATTTTGCTCTCCACACTGGATTATACAATTATACGGTTGTGTGTGTATTTCTACTCAGCCAATTCATTGTTTGCTTTCAAAACGCATATTCCCAATGAGCGCTATTAATATATTTTGTCACATATTTGCAATTACTGTGCGCCTTCTTCTGATTTTCTACCTGGATGAAAGTTGGAAGAAAGAAGCCAGAATTTTCCAAGTCTCTCATGGGATGAGACATAAAGGGAGTGGGATTTGCATGTGTGGGTTTTGTTCTGGGAGGGATTAAACGTGGCTGTCCTCGGAGGAAGTAATTTTTAGCAAGACAGTGAAAAACTCAACAGATTTTAGGAATAAACCACAGTCAGGTGAAGATCAAACAGATTATGTGAAGTGAAGAGAGGGAATAAGACTCAATTATTGCTTTTGAAAGGAGGGTTTTTTTGGGGGAGTGATAATATTTTCAGGGCACTTTGCTGTGATTCTGATTCAAGCAATGTAGGTAAATTCTTCTACAAGTCCCTCTTTTGAACCTGGTGGTGGAAAACCCCCCAAAGTTTGCTTCAGATTATTTCAGTGCTGTAAAAGCTGAAAAGATGCTGAGGGTCTTGGTTTGAAGTAGAAACAACAAAATGATGAGTGGTGGACCTTTTCACACTGTGAGAGTAGCCCATATTCCAGTAATTTGCACAAAGGTGTGGATGCCAGGGGAATAGAACTGGTCTAGTAATTTCAGACATCTGGGTCTATTAGGTAAATATATATACAGCAACTTATTAAAAATAAAGAAAATAAGTATACAATCAAAGAGTAGAAAAATAAAATGTCTTTTCACACCTTGGAAGGTCACACAGAGAGACATTTTCACAGGTGGCTTTGAGGGCAGGCCCTGAAGGGGAGCTGGGTGGAGCATTACATTTTTTCCCAGGATTTTTTTTACTCATGAGCAATTTTAATCTTAAAAAAAGAAACATTAAAATGTGCACACTCCAAAAAATGGCTTGTAGAAAACACTTCTAATAATTGGTACCTACGTCAATAAGTAAAGCAATTTTTGAGTCTTCTGAGAATCTTAATTTTATACTATGTATAAAAAATGTGCATTATATTATATACATATATATTAATATATATATATATATTACATATTTTTGTGGAAATAGGAAGGATTTTTAGACAGATTGATGTTATTGTCCAGTGGTTCTCAGATGGCAGCTTGTCATTTTTAGGGAGACAGTGAACAGCACTGAACAGTTGACTTCCTCAAGTGAACCTTCTGGCTGATGGCTCCTTTTCTTGCACTAGCATGGCTTTGCTAGATAAATCAAACTGATGGCCTGAACTCCATTTCCCAAGTGGCTTCCTGATTTTTGAAAGAGAGATTTTGGACTGCAGGCCTTCTGAATGTCATGCAGTGGCTGTGCCTCAGTCCTCTGAGAGGAGACACTACATCTTGAATAAATAAGAATAAACCCTTGCTCTCCTCCTGAGATGTCCATCCATCTGATCTTCACTGCACGACAGAAAAGCACCCTGAGGATGGGGAAAATTTCCTGCAGCAGGACTGCAGGGCAATCTCCCCAGTGCTCCTGGGAAGGAAAAGAGGGGAGGAAGAACAGAAATAGTTTGGGGTTGTTGTTATTATCATCCTCAGACTTCCTCTTGAGGAAGAGCTTGAGCTTTCGGAGATGAGGGGTGGTGCTGAGGACCATGTAGAAAGGGGAGGGGTGGAGGATGGGCTGAGACATTTGGAGAGGACACAGGGACAATGTTGGTGCACAGAGCCTCGAGCAGCCCAGAAGAAAAGACAGGTGGAGAGAGGGATGTGCCTGGCTGGGTGGGAACTGATAAAGGTGCGCATAAATCAAAGCATGTCTGCTCTGGGGAGGTAAAGCAGGAAAAACTTTGGGATTCTTGTTCCTAGCATGTGAGTTGTCATCCTAACAGCCAAGTCTTTGTTTAAATCCCTGGTGGTGAATGCTCCACAGACCAAATGCTGCTGCCTGGTCCAGTCCTGGCCCCTGAGGACACTGGCATTGCACAGAAACCCAGCGTGCTGCTCTGAATTTCTCCTGTCGTGTACCATGACTCCTTTTTGATCCTCGTCTCCCAGGCAGGGGCAGCCACATCAGTCCTGCAGCTCACAGGTCCTCCAGTAATGAAACTGGGGACAGGTTTAGCTGCACACATGGGCTTTCTCCTTTCTTGGGAAAAAATGGAAGATTTGCTGTTCTGGGTTCTCAAAGGACCAGAACAAGGACCAGAACAAGGAGCTGGTACTGAGAGATTGGCAAAAAAATCTTGTTACAACTTGCTTTTTAGATATATGGCCTAACTGAATTAAAATAATAATAATAATAATAAAAAGGTAAGCAGCAGCATTGTAGTGTCTCTATCAGATTTACAAAATTAACATTTCCTTTGAATCTCCACAAAACAACTCCAGACAAATGCGAGGAAAATCACATCAACAGCAACAAAAATTTAAATCCCCCAATCTGGGAACAAATCAGAAACAAAAATACCCCCAGGGAAAGTAAACTAATAAAATAACCTTCACAAAACCCCCGCCCTCAGCAGTGCTTTAATCCAAAAAAGGGGGCAGAAAAAGCCACGGATTCCCTGAAGCCAGGCAAGGCTTTGCTGGTGCCAGTGATTTTATGGGGAGGGCACTTGGATATAAAGCCGCGAGACAGATCTCGCTTCAAATAACATCCAAAGGCACCTGGGCTCCGTTTCCCCTCAGCTGCCAGCAGCTCCTGAGCCACCCTTGGAACTTTTAGGCTTTCCCTGTGGAAGGACGGGCTGGGAAAAGTGTTTTTTTTTATTTTTGGGGGGGTGGAAATCCTTGGAGTGCAGCGCCGGGGCTGGGATTGCAGAGGAAGCTGAGGCCTCCAGCCCTGCACAGGAAGCAATCTTAGAGCAGGCCTTAAATGCCAGATTCCAGGCAGAGTTTAACTAACCACTGACAGCTCTGTAAACAAAGCAGGGACAAAAAGAGAACAGCTTTCCCTTTTCTGGTAGTCATTTTTGGTTTGGGGGCTGCAGGGGAATTCTGTAATAGTCGGCTTGATGGGATATAAACCGAGGCTGGGAAGGCTTTGTATATGAAGAACTGTAAAGGGGAAAATACTTCATGGACTAAATCATAAAGAAGAAGGTAGGGCACAGGCAAAGTGCGCGGATTAATCGCCAAAAAAAAAATATATTGCTACTTTTTTGTTCTTTGAGCAGGATCTGTACATAGTTTGACTTCCCCTGAGTGGAATTTTAAAGCAGTGGACTATTTTCCTTGTTTCTCTTTTCGGTCTCTTTTTTCTCCCCCTCCCTTTTCTCTTTTCCTTTTCATTCTTTTCTCATTTTCTCTTCACTTTCCTTTTTTTTTTTTTTGAATTTCTGAAGGTGGGGGTGGGAGCAGCTGAACGAGGGGGGGACTAACTTTTGCAGAACTTTTAATTTTCTGTGCAACTAAAAAAAAAGAAGAACTCTCTCGTGCAGTGCTTTTACTGCTTGCGGTGAAAAATTGGAAGCTTAAAGTTAAAAATCCTGCTGAATTGTTGTTTTTTTGTTAGTGGAAAAGACCTGTGACGTTACAAATAGCTAGGCTGCGGCTAGCAGATGTATACAGTCCTTACTTGAAGCATGTTGATTTAATTTTAACTAGGAAACTAAACGCAGGCAGGGCTATGTTTATCCTACAAGACATTTCATTAATCTTGTTTATCTCAACAATACTGAGGAAGTCGAGGTTTTTTGATGGAAAAAGAAAATAGTTACAGCGCTGTTAAGGCAGCAAAACAAAACTAAATGGACTCAGTTGGTTAAATGCCTCCCTTGTGTTTTCACTCTCATCTAAGTGATCATCTCCCTTTTAGATTTGGATCTTTCCAGAGCTTGGAACGCTTAAACGCCCGCCATGGATGACTTTGAACGCCGCAGAGAGCTCAGGAGGCAAAAGCGTGAGGAAATGCGCCTGGAAGCAGAGAGGTGAGTTACTACATCTGGAAAATGGTGCTGGTGCCTTGCCTTTGATTAGCAGTGCCTATGAGAATTTCTGCCTCAAGTCCCAAAGAGTCCTTGTGCCAAAAAAATATAAAAAATAGCTTTAGCTAACGTTGTGGGAGAGATGAGGAGTGTGTACTGCCTAATTTCTTTAGAATGCTGTAAATGTCTGGCTTCTGGTTATTTTGCTGCATGGATAAATGTAAACAGCAACGGTGCTGGAATATGGGCACGGGAAATCATAAGAAAGGAAAGCTCATCCTCAGATGCTGTGGGAGTGCTGTGCAGATGGGATTGTGCTTGCCAGATATTTACATGTCAGATATATCTACTAAAGATAAAGTTATAAACTGAAATCTGATATACACTTGGTATATGCTGTATGGCATTTGTGTGAATTGTCTGCCTGTACTGAGCATTGCCTGTTGCTTTTTATTCATTTACAGTCACTTTATGTGGGCAACAAGAGCAGCATTTGCTGTCAGTTGTTGCAGACTTACTTTGGTGAAATGAGAGCAGAATTTGATGTGGGTATGATGATGTCAATTTATGAAAGAAATATCATGAAAATATCAGGAATGACATTTCATTAACTAAAACCATTTTACACCTCTACAGTTCTGTTCACTTTAATGAAATTTCATGATTTACACTGGTGTAAGTAGGGAAAAAGGCTTCATTCATTTTTGTAATGTCTTCAGTGATAAAAAGATTTGATTATTTTATTAACACTGCATTGATTTAAAAAAAAAAAAAAAGCTAGGTTTAAGCACATTTTGTTCTCATTTTTGTATTTAATTCTGAATAGGGACTTCATTTTTGTTTCTTCTTCTTCTTTAAACAAAGCTGTTAAAGGAAAGGCTGAGACCTGAGGGTTTGATGGGAATAGAGGCCTTGGGTGGTCTGTGGAGGATGTTAGGGGTTGTAGTTTGGGAGTTTCTGTAGAAAAATACCTCTTAACTTCTCTTTGAAGACCTCCAGGCTCTGGTTGAGCACGCAGAGGCTGTGGGGTGAGCTGGGCTGTGTGCTGTGGCTGGTTTGGGCAGGCAGGGACAGCCACAGGGCTTGGGGACAGTGAGCTCTGTCCTTGCCATCAGTGGAGCTGGAATCCAGGACCCAAATGTATCCCACCCTGCTGATGGGAACTGCTTTTTCCATATCTGGGGCGCTTTCTTGGGGTTTAGAGTGGTGCTCTCATGGAGGGGGGTAGCTTGGCCAGAGAAGAAGGGTTTGGGCCTGTGTCCCTTTTCCTCCCTGATCACTGCAGATGCGCTCCGTGCCCTTTCCCACACATCTGAAGGCTTTCAACAATAAATTACTGTACGCTAAATCTTGCTGTACTCCCTCTGCTGCTGCCAACTTCAAGCATTCAAGTACAATGAGTCAGACCCCTTAAAAGTCACAAGACTGCTTTAAAAATCTCAGGATCTTAAAAATAATTTAGTCTGGACTTTTTATTTTTGGTTTGCCTTAACAATAACAGAGCCTGATTCTCGAGTTCAGATGTGACTCCGGGAGCTGGGACCTCCCAAATCCTGTCCCAGTGAGGGCAAGGTGGGGCAGGAGATGAGCTGAGCATCTGCCCCCATTGCAGAGCTCACAGAGAGGGAAGGACAGCAGCACTGGGGCAGTTATTAACATATGAATATGTGATGTTGCATCGGTTTTGGCAAATTCAGATTTTTAGGGATTTTGGGGGATCATCTTCAGCTATAATAATTCGGCCACAACATGTCATAAGCTGCAGAAATCTGCTTTCCAGGCTTTCACAAAACACTTTCAGGTGTTTTATGAAGTGGGTTGTGCAGTCCTAAAGCTCAGCATGGAGGTTGGAAATGCTCCTCCACAAGTTCTGAGCAGAGGCCATTTCCCCAGCCCTCCCATCAGTGGGCTGCTGTGGGGAATCCAGCACTGGTTGTGAGCATTTCTGCTGGGAGATGGACAGATGGATGTCTGTGTGGGCTGGAACACGCTTGCCAGGTCTCCCATGTGCTGTTTGGGCTTTGAGTAGAGCAGCAAACCCAGCAGTGCAAGCAGCCACATCCATCAGCAGAGTTTGTAACTCCAGTGTCGTGTTTTGCCGATTCCTGGGATGAGTATACATTGAAAGCCCGTCTTTCTAGCTGGATGCCCGTGCCCAAGAAAGACTGAGGGGTGAAAATGTAGCAGGATGGACTCCTGCAGCACCTGCCCAAGAAAGAGTGACTTGATATTATCATGCCTTCACTGGAGCCAGAGCCATGTTAGGACCGGTGAGGATACAGATGCTGTCAGATTCCCGAGAATCTGTGATGCTGGAGCCGCTGATGTCCAGCTATTTAATCTTTGGGTGTTTAGTGTAAGTTCAGTTCTTGAGGTCTGGTGTGAGGCTTTGTGTTTTGGGGCTTTTTCCCATTAGGAATCTGTTGGAAATGATATTTTGTTGTGCTGTGTAGCCCTGGCATTTGGGCTTCGTGTGCTTAGAATTCGTTTTGTCTTTTGAAGACCAACATTGCATTTCACCCCTGGTATGTGCTGTGGGTAGCAGTTCAAGCTGTGGCAACTCAGATAAAAAAATTGCCACCAAGTCAGAAACAAAGTGGGTTTTTTTGCATTTTAAGATCTTATAATTTCAAGGTATTCCAGACGTTCTGGATTCCCCACACTGCGCCCACCCAGAAATTTTGTCCAGCCAGATTTATTTTTTTTTTTTTTTACTATTTATATTTGTCTGGATCTCTGGAGGCCTCTCAATGTGTTTGGAGCAGCACTGCAGACCTGTCTAGGGGGCATGTTTCCAACAGCAGACATATGGGACTTTGTCCAGCTTTCTCCCAAGGCTGTCAGATTTATTGCGTGTGCTCAGCCTGGCGGGGACCCAGCAGCTCGGGTACCTCAGGGGGGGAAGGAGACTTTTCAGCCACAGCCTGGGAAACCCTGGACAAAGTATGGCAGTGCCAACTTGTGCCCATCTGGCAGCATCTGGTTTGTACTGATCACGTGTGAGCTTCAGGGAAAAAAAACAGCCTTCTTGGGGTGATGGGATGTGCTACACCTTTAACTGCTCAGGGGCAAAGGTGAGGCTTTGTCCTGCTCCCCATGGGCAGAGGGACTCCTGTGCCTGGGACTGGTTTTATAAAGCCCTGAGGTACCAGTCTGGAGCTGGGAAGCTTTGCACTGATTTCAGCTTTGGATTAAGCCCTCCCTGAGTTATTCCAGGCAGCTGATTTACGAGGCAGTGGCAGAAGGAGCTGGATGAGCTCTTCAGGGTACATCCTGTGCTGCAGTGTCAGGGCTGTCACCCCAGCCAGCTGCACGTAACTGATGGGAAGAATCCCATGTGGAATTGGAGCACAGGGGACTGACTTCTTTCAGTAAGGGAAAAAAACAAATACCACCTGCTGCTCTGTGCCTCTTCCTAGGCAGTAAAAGATGTTCCCTTGAGCAAAACCCTTGGGTTTTGTCGTTTTGATGTTGTAACTGATGCTGGAAGAATTTAGCCTGGAGCTGGGTAGAGTCTGTGTGTGCCTGGAGGGGTGACAGAAAGCATTTCTGAGTGTCTTGCTGGTCCACTTCAGTCTGCTGCAGCTGCACTGAAAAACTGAGGTGAAATACTTCTTGAAATGACAATGGACCTACTTCCTTGACTTCAGCATAACTGAGAGCAAAAATAAGCCCCTTAAACTCTCAGAAGAATATTTCTCAGGTTAATCTATTTAGCACTTAAGTCTCAATTTTACAACTGGCTGACTTGTCATTGTACCAGCAATGAATTTTCACTTCTGCTTTGTGGCTGTTGTTATTATTGTTGTTTTGTTTGTATTTGTTTTTTAGTTTGTTTGATTTTGTTTGGTTTGTTTTGGTTTTTTTTTTAATTTTATTTATACTAGGAAGCTGATCCAGTTTGTTCCATTGTCACATCATCACTGCTGCAGACTTTTGGAAGGTCTCAGGGTCATTGTCAGGCTGGCCTCTGTTTAGGTGAAGCTTAACTTTGAATCTGAACCAGAGTTTTGCCCTGTGTCGTGCTCTTCCCTAAGTGATTGCAGATCATGTCATGGGGAAGGAGAGTTGTTGGTCATCCTGATGTGAAAATATGGCAAAGAGAAGGGGTTATCTAGATTAATTAGATATTAAATAAATCATCTTTAAAAAGGGTATTTGAGTAGGACATAGAGAAAATCACTGCCACAAAGCTGCATGGCTCCTAATAGAATTAATTTAGAAAGAGAGAAAGGGAGAAAGAAAGGGAGAAAGAAAGGGAGAAAGAAAGAGAGAAAGAAAGAGAGAAAGAAAAGAAAAGAAAAGAAAAGAAAAGAAAAGAAAAGAAAAGAAAAGAAAAGAAAAGAAAAGAAAAGAAAAGAAAAGAAAAGAAAAGAAAAGAAAAGAAAAGAAAAGAAAAGAAAAGAAAAGAAAAGAAAAGAAAAGAAAAGAGAAAAGAGAAATATATTTCTTTATATTTTAAAGAAAAGAACTTGCAGATGAGGGATGGCAGGAGCCTGCAGGAGGCTGAATGTTTCCTGGGATAGTAAATTGCTTAAATGCAATTTTTGCTAAAACAAGACACATGGTTAATCCCAACTTGGTACAACTGAAAAAGAAGTCAAGTGAATTTCAGTTTGGATCTGTGAAGGTGTGTAGAGGACCAGAGAGAACCAGAAATTCCACATTTTACTGTTCCTATGGAGGCTGCTGTAGCTCTGGCAGCATACAAAGGACAGATTCACCAAGTTAAGAAGGTCAAACCTGCAGGGTACATCTTTTTGGAGCAATGAGAAGCACGTTTCTTACCTTCTGAGAGGTGAAGACTGGACACATTTGTTTCCATGGGATCTTAATGTTTCTGGTAGGGCAAGGAAGTGCCATCCACAGAAAGTAAAAAATTTCCTTTTCCTGTCCAGGACAGTGAGGGTGAGTGTGTGTCCATGTTAGATCAACACTGAATGACCACAAATAACTTTTGAAGCTGTTTTTCATTCCTGCACTGGAGTTATCCCTGGTATGGGGTGTGCATTAGTGAGAAATGTTAAACAGAGTTGAGAGCTTGGGAATGACACAAAAATGGTTCCTTTCTGCTTTCCTTTTGCTTGAAACACTAGGAGCTGCCCATTTCTTGTTTTCAAGCATCTGGTTATGTTTTTATTAAGAGTTTTCAGACACTATGCCACAATTCAGGTTTGTGTTGAGGGAAGGAGAATATGATCCTAATGTAAGTTTTCAATGAGTGCATGTTTGAACCTAAAAGAAGCTGGCTGCATATGTGTTCCATGTCATTTCCCAATGTTCATGTTTTATTTCAGAACTCCATTTCCCCAAAAGTTAAACCTCTGTCCTCCTAAAGGTTGTGCTTCTGTCTATTCCAAGCCTCTTTTGCTACTACAAAAAAAAAAAAAACAACCTACAGCGGTTTTATCTCTCCATGAATTTCATATAATCCTGAAGTTGCAAATATTTTGGGAATTTCTATTTGTCTTTCTGTAAAATGCTCACTTTTTGCTAGAGCTGAGACATGACATCTTCTGCCCAGAAGATAAATATTGAGGCACTGAATAAATAAGATTAGAGATGCGTGAGAGTTGAGAACAAATTGAAGTGGAATGCTCCAGCTGTTAACCTGTCTTCACAGCTGCCTGGAATTCCAGCACTGACAAGACATATTTGAATTGTTGGGATGGGTTTGGCCCTTCACACTGAATCTCTCTTGTGCAATTTTTGGAGTTCATTTCTAACCCAGGCAGAAAAGCACGACCTGGTGGCTCATTAAAACCTTCTCTACTGCAGTCACTCTCAAGTGAGAGTGGATACTAAAGAAATCTTTGCTATTGGAGCATTTCAAATGCCCTGGAGGAAATAACCAAATGTATGGAAAGCTCAGTAGAATTCAGAGCTAATTTTTGTGTTTTTCAGATTACATTTTCTTTAAAGTCATTACAGAGAAATGTTTCATAAAAACAGTTTTGTTCTTCAGAGTGAGACATACAGAGTTTAGATTTCACTGAGCTGAACCCACTGCAATTCCTAAGCAGATAACAAAATCAGCTCCTTGGAATTTCATATGATAATCCAGATTATGGATTATAGCATATTAAAATCACTCTGTAATCTGTGTACTACCTGTACTATACCAGACAAGTTTTTAGAAGGATGGCTCCAATCTAGCACCCAGACAGCTGGCAAAATGCCCCATCTTTCATCTCTTGGAAACACCAAGGAATTTTGGAAATTGTTGGTGGAAAAGAGGCCCTTCCAATCCTGTAATCAGGTAATCCACATGCTGGCAATTGAAAATCTGCCCTTTGTTTCCTCCTATAAATTTATTAACTTTAACTGGACTGCTGTCCTTCATGAGCTGGATCTTATTTAAATATCTGATAAATACAGGTGTGGAGACAGATTTTTTTTTTTACTTATTATTGATAATTCTGACAAGCATGCCTGCTTAAAATGGCACCATGTGAGGAGCAATATAACATGGAACTTGATCATGAACTTTTCTGAATTAGACCAAAACTGGTACCACACAAAGAAAATTGTGAGTGAAAAAATGTAGCTGATATGGTACAAATAAGTGTCCATGGCTTTCCTGCTATGTTTATACTGAAAAATTATATTTGTTTAGTGTCTTAGATGCAAATTGGCAGTATGCAGTCTGTTAATCCAGGGCAGAGTGCAGCACTCTTGAATCTCTGTCACCTTCAAACAGTGTAAACCATATCAACCACCACAGTTTCCTCACACAAAAGGCTTCAGACACTTGAAATGCAAAAAGGCTGCATTAAGTGAACGTTGGCCTAAGGTTGTGAAGGCACAGGGCCTTCAAAAACTTCCTGTGCCATCCTCAGCAGGGCACGTGGCTTAACTTGTGTAAATCCACGTGGCAGAGACCAAAGGCACTGCTCCAGACTGACTGAGAATAAAAAAGGTTCTGTTCTTGGTCCCTTTGTCAGACTCTTAGGCAGGGAAATCCCTATATTTTTATATTTTTTCCTAGACAATAAGTATGTAACTGAGCTCTCAGCTGCTTAGTCATTTTCCATGTGCCTGATATCCACAACTAGTGCAAGTGGCAGAGTTAATTTAATTCATTGTATAAAGAATATACTGTAGGGTTTTATTTACATTTACATTTATCTCATCACACAAATGCATACACTTGCAAATCATTTGGCTGGAAAAAATCCACATTAACCCTTCTTTTGAGTAAATAAGGCCTTATATTTAATAGTGCTCAGCAATCAATTTAATTTTGTGTAAAGTAAAGCAAACGGAATACTGTGTTGTTCCCATACAAAAGAAGTTGATGGTTGAATATCCCTGTGTTTTAGGA
Organism: Poecile atricapillus; assembly: GCF_030490865.1. NCBI lineage: Eukaryota > Metazoa > Chordata > Aves > Passeriformes > Paridae > Poecile > Poecile atricapillus. The sequence goes on along the minus strand of NC_081266.1, from coordinate 4,704,600 downwards.
AAAGTTTTAAAGAATACTCTTCAGGCAAATATGTTTGATAATTTACCTGCAGTAACATATTCTTTAGGCTGCATGTGTGTTCTGCAAGGATCTGGGCAGAGGAAGAACTAATGGCAGGCTTTAAAACTACAAATTTACAGACTTGGACCGGTATCTCTTAGTTATTACATTTAAATACCTTCTTGTAAGAGAACAAGAACATTGTAGAACTTATTGCTTAATTATGTTACTATTCTTCAGGGCTTTCTGGGCTCAGAGTGGTAGAAGTTATTAGACATGAGAGAAAGTGCAGTTATTGCCCAGCTGTAAGACTCTTTAGGGAGTGACATGAAAATAAATTTATCCAGAGCGTTTCTAGGAGCATCTGCTCCTCAGTGTGAGTTTGCATTTTATTAATGTCTTTATGATTTAATATCTGAAATTAAACCAGATAATCAGAAGAGGAGATTTCCCTTTGAAAAGCTGAGGCCAATTGGTTTGCAGGGATAACAGATGAAATGAAGTCAAATGCTAACAAGTTTCACACACGAATAAGCAGAGTTATGTAAACACTCTCAGATTGCTGGCAGCCCGGGCAAAGCCATCCCTTCACAGCTCAGCTCAAAGAACCACAGAGGAAAAATGTGATTTGCAAATGAAACCCCAAACCGATTTCAACTTGCAGGAGCATCTCATTTGGTCAATTAGCTTCTGCATTTTTGGCTTTGTGCCTTTAAACAAGGTTTTAATTACTGAAGATAAATGTTTATGAGCGGCTTTATTTCTCTCATCGTAACCTCCTTATTAGCTCGTGCTAAAGAAGGAAAATTCCTCTTGCCAGCAGATTGTCCTTGCGTGATCAAGGGCTTTCATAGCATGAAGGAAGTCATCAGGTGGCTGTGCTTCTTGGACAAGTTAATTCATCAGCACACAGCTCAAGAAATATCCCTGGACAGGAATAAGGTCAGTGGGCAGCTACACCTTAGGAAAGAGATTTGGTGACAGCACAGAACGCTGGCATGGAGCCTGAGCAGGGGGTGACACAAGTGACACAGATGAGAAGGAATAATTGTTGTGTTGATGCTGCAGCTGAGCCCTTCTCTGCCTGGGGAGCAGCGAGGGTGATGGGAAGTGGAAAAGTGAGCAGGATGAGTTTCTTTTTGTTTATTGGAAAGTATAAACCAGTGGGCAGTGGATGCGACAGTTAAAGGTTAGCTTCATCTCAGCTGACATTAAGGAAATATAAACAGATGCTGTTTTGCTCCTTTTTATGTCAAAACTTGATGGCTGGTCCAAGTAATCTTGCTTATTAATAGTCTTTTCTAGATAGTCTTGAATAAAAGGCCAGCAAGTTTGTCATGCTGACAGAAAATCAAGGGAAGGCTGCAACTCAACAGCAAGTTGTGACTGTCTTTTGGTTTGGGATTTTGTTTTCTGGGTTTTTTTTAACTCTGATATTTTTCTGAAAACATGCCTCAGTTTCCTTTAAGGTAGGGTGTGACCCATTTTCAATGCAGACATAATTTAAGCAAAGAGCAAGGACTGCTCTAGCAAAGTTATCTTCTGGGACTGTGTTCTTGTTCTGAGACCAGAAGAGGTGCTCTAAATTGGTACCCAAAAGCAGGGCTTCTTCAAAGGTTTGGTTAAATTACTTCTTCATACTCCTCTTCCCTCTTCCATCAGCTTGAGACAACATTTTGGTGTGTGGATTTATTGAATTGAGCAAGTAGTCCCTTCTCAGTGAGCCTTTGCATGATCTAAACCTGCTCCATGGCAAACTTTAAAGTCAATTAAATGCACAGAGTGGAAAGAAACCAAATCACCATGAGTCCATTTACTGCTTGTCAGCTGAGCCTCTCACAAGTCAGGTCTTAGTGTGAAACAGCACGGGAGGGTAAACCCAGCCACATTTGCACTGGGAGCTCTGCACAGATTCCATGCACTTGGTTTCAAACCAGGTTTGAGGTAATTTTCTGCTGTTTCTGTAGCTGTGCTGCACTTCCCAAGTCGCTGAGAACATACACAGATTTGTGTTCACAAGGCACACATCTTCCTACCACAGGACAGGTTTCTATGCCCAATATCTCAGAGAAATATGTCTTTTGGGGTTGGGAGGATGTTTTTGAGCAGAATTCCAATGAGCAGACAGTGTTAACAGGAGCAAGCTGGTTTCATTTATAACACTGTCAGCCTTCCAGTGATAGGGAGAAGATCAGATACTCAGTGTATCAATCCTGGGAATTTCTAAAAGGCAGTGTTATAATTATAGTGGTGAGAAAGATATAGGGCTGAAGTTGGCTCCAGAGCAAAATGCTTACTACATATAAAGAATAAAACTTTTCCCATCTGTGTTTTTTAGCAGAGAAAAGAAACAAGGTGGCTGTTAGTGAAATGGCTCTTTAGGGAGGGGGGAAAAACAACAAGCAACAAACCTTACAAATTTGTTTTTGATCTTCACCTGAATTCCAAAACTGTCAATCAAAGCTTAGCCATCAGATTTACACAGAAATGTTTACACCTGGGACGTGAACCACCACAAAAATGTATTCCTCCATTCCTCCCACGTTTGGTACCTGTCACCTCCTCAGAGGACCAGAGCACAGCAGAGACTGGAGAGGAAAATCCTTTCCCTAATCCATACACAGAAGGGTTTTTTGTCCTTGTGCCTCCTCCTGAGATGATGATACCATTGAACTGGCATGTCACACCATGCCATCCCTCAAGATGAAGCCCTCAACCTGCAGTCTGCTTTGTCCCTTTTTCCCACATAGAAAATGTTTGATTGGTTAGATATGAAAAAATAAAATAAAATAATAATATCATGTGTATTTCCACAGAAATAGGATGACTGTAGTTTCTTTAGAATATGTTTCTTTCACTGGCCTGTGATCACCAAGCTGAACAGTCCTCACAGCTTTTTCAAGCTCATTTTCACAAAATGAGAAGCTTGTCCTGGGCACTGCTGCTGGGATCGTTCCCGAGATTCTCCAGCAGCTGCTACTTCAGTGTCTTAATAAGGCAGTAGCAGAGCTGGGAAGGACAAGGAGATGGATTTTCTAAACACTGGCTACACATGGATTCCTTTTATGGTCCAGCTTGCACAGTGGGGTATTCCTCTGAAGGTCAGAGACACGGATAACAAAGTGCTTCCCACTGCAGCTTAATTTTCTGAGCACAGGCATCATGTGTGTGGTGCCACATATCCAGGCAGTTCTGAGAAGGAGAAAGAAATATTTGGGTAGGGAAGTGTAGAGAGAAGGGGAAAAGCAGGGCCTGAAGTTCTGTGTATTTTGCATTGATGCTGTTGCTGCACTCACTGGGGCTGCAGGATGGATTTGTGACCATCGTGTGGAGGATGTGTGTGTGTGCTGATGTTTCACAAAAAAATATCCCTCAGGATCTCTTCTGTAGGGTTTTAGGTCATCCCACAGCAATACCAAGGGTAAATTTTCATGTCTTGGCCATGAATTTGGTTCTTCCTTCTCCCAGCAAAATGAGATAGAGGGCTAATGACCTTTTCAAACCAGTGAGTTATGATAGCTGCAGGCTTTGTCTGTGCTGGAATGCCACAAGATGAATTTGTTTAAGGAAAAGGTTTAATTCCACCCCCCCCTTCCTTCCCCTTCTCTCTTGTACAAGCTAGAGAGTCTTTTCTCTCATTAGCATGTAATCATCTTAGACTGGAGGATTGAGTAAGTTCCTTCAGGGCTACACTCTCATTTCTCACCCAAATTTTTGATGGAATGGATGAGTCATTTCAATATTCTAACGAGAAGGAATATATTGGTGATTAAATTAATATGAGAAAACCTCCTACTAAGCAATGAAAATATCATCTTGTTTTTTCAGGCCTGAGTATAAGTGCAGGATATACACAAATTAAATGAAGAAAATATATCTTCAAGGCAAACCTGAAATGTTTAGGCAAATTCAATGGACTTGTAATCTAATTTTTCGTTTACTAATTATTATCAGATGGGCTAATACAGTACCTAATAAACTATGAAGATAATGAAAGACTTCAGCTGTGTCACCAGCTCTGACACTGAGGAAAGAGAAGCGCTTGAAGGTGTTGTTTTGGTGACTCATATCTTGAAAGTCTAACTCTCTTCATCTGTTCCCCTGTTGCTTTGCTGGCTCCATCCTGATTTCACCTATCGTGCTCACATCACACTTCCAATGAGATCCTGATGTACTGCCTTTGATATCATCATTGGTCTTGCATGCTTGTGGTTAATGCTGGCTTTGGAGGAAATGTGACTTCTCAGTCTGCTGGCTGCGTGGTTTTGCTGGATATAATAACTTGCTGGGAGGAGATAAAGGTATAAATGCACAGAAGTGGAACAAAGACCACAAATTTAGTTGATGAAAGCTTTTAAAATCCTGTCCTGGCTTGAAGATAACAGAAGAATTCTGAAAATCAAGCAGACATTAATGAGTATGTTTTAAAGCAGGTTAGATGGAGGAGGAAAAGGTTGGCTGCCAGTTAAACTCATTTAATTGGCCATGTCATACATCCAGAGCTGTTCCATGTTAAATTGCATTCTGTGTTTCAAGGCTTGCCCTCGTTTCACTCTGAATCCTGTTTTTGGTGGTTGTGCACGCTCAATAATGACTCTGGATTTGAGGGATTGGTGTAACAGAGCAGGAATCATCTGTCCCATCCTCATTATTCTGCTGGAAGAAATTCTGGTAAGATGTCTTGGTGACTAGGAATGACTTTTCCATCACCAGCCCATCTTCATTTATTTATTGGTTGTTCTTCCCTCAACTTGGGCTGTACCCTGTCATCAGTTTTGAAGCCAAATTCTTTATAGAAGTCAATAGGGAGTCCTGCGCAAAGGGAAATGACATAATGCTGCCCTTTAGTCCTACCTACAGAGAAGCAGACTTGGGAAACATACACATTTTCCTAATTACCAAGCTCTGAATTTACAGCATGTGTTCATTTTCTATTGACATCCGGCAGCAACCCAACACGTTGTAAATTCGACCGTTTGTATTCCAGACAATTGTTTTTAATAAAAAAGATTCTGGATGTTGTCTTTATTTGGCTTGCATATGGTAAATGTTGAGGTCTTCAGTCCTCTGAGGTAAAGAATGTGCCATTTTAATGGGCAACATGCAGTGTTCTTAGCTAAAAATGTTTCCTTGTCCCGCTGGAGTGCATGATTTTGTAGGCTGCCACCTTTTACACAATCAGTAATTCTCCAGCATTTTGCTCTAATAATAACTTGTAAAATACTTTTGATATGAAAGATACTTCTGTAAATGTAAGCTGTTGTCATGTGAACTGTCACCTTTCACAAGGAAAAGGTTTCTGTGTTCATGGCCTGCTCCTGTAGTGCCTTCAAGCTGTTGTTCTGCAGCACAGGATAAACAGAGTTGCAGAATGGGTTTAAAGTCGAGACTTTTCTAATAGGACAACCTCTTTGCTAGTTAGAATCCAGACTCTTTAAAGCTTGAATGCTTGATTAGATGAAGTAAGGATGTAAGGATACTGCTTGAAAGGTAGCCTGAAAGTGATTCCTTCTGTTGGGGACAGTAATGCCATTTTTTTTCTGCTTTTATCCTCCTTTTAGCACTGTAGTGCCTCTCATGCTGAAAGCTGCTTTGTACATCTCTGTGACCACAGCATCTGGCATTTTGTCAGTTATTTACTAAATGTATAAATGCATTATTTATGAATTTAGTAAATATATTTAATTTAATTAATAGTGCATATATTTTACCCTTTTAGCAGGGTAGTGCTGTTCCTTTGACTTTCCAAATGGGGAGTGAGGAGGGGCTCAGCCACAAACCTATCAGAGGGGATGTATTAATGGTTTTTTTTGCTTGCCTCTTTGCTTTTCAGACCTTCTCCAGGCTGCAGAATTTGGAGAATGATGTGCAGACCATCCAGGCCCACAGTTTTTAGCACCTGTACTTTGGCACAGGCCACTTTTAGAAGGAGAAGCCATGAAAAGCAGCCTTAGCCATAGACTTCAGGAATCGTTCTCCATAAGTTTTAAGGTCTTTGGAGGAGGTTGGCCCACCTCTGTTACATTTAATAAGAGCTCTGTGTGTGCTTTATTGCAGGGAAAATTGCAGGTGGAGCCACTGCTTATCTCTGGCACTCAGTGTTGGCTCCTGGATGATGACAGGGAGATGTTGCAGTGTGTCTGCTGATGATTCCTGGCCAGGGAGGGTGATAAGGTGGACAGCCTGATAATGCTGGACTCACTTCTTGGATGGAGAGATGGCATGAGGTGATCTGCATGGGCTTTAATGGAGAAGCTGTGTTCTTAATCAACCTTTTCAAAAGCTGGAGATTAACACCTCCTTGTAACCCCTCTCTGATTTATTTTGTAGGATTTCACCTCTGCAGATTTTGTTTGAGGAGGCTGAAGGGTCTTGCAAAAGCCTGTGTGAGCTTTAGAGTCACATCTTGAATGGTCAGTGGACAGGGAACTTTAATGTTGCTGAGCATGTGTGTGAGAGGAGGATGTGGGAGACATCTGGAGACTTACTCTGTCCAAAACTAACAAACATGATGCTGCATTTTTGGGAAAGCAATCAGAAAATAGGGCAGGAGCAATACCAGACTTTGACTGAAGGTACTTTTCTGCTGTTTGTGAACTGGATTGATCATCTTGGACAACAGCTATGGTGACCATATCAGATAATTTTTTTTCCCTGGTTTTGTCTTCCTCTTTTACCTTTTTTTTTCATTTTTTCTTCTATTTTTATTTTTTTTTCTCTCCTTAAACCAGAGCCATGACCCTGTTTCTTGTAAATGTGCCTTTGTCATCATGGGTTTTGGCAGACATAACACATTTTACCTCAAGCCCCATCTTTGATCCCTCAGTGGCAGACCTGGGAGTAGAAGCCACAGGACCACATTGCCTCTCCAAGGCAGAGAACAGCTGGGACCTTCCTCACAGAACAGTTTGCAAGCTGTAATTTTGGGTCTCTCATAAACTGGGGCAAATGCAACTTCACCCTGTAACAAAGAGCAGTTTCAAAAGGCACAGAGCTGCCTGCAGCCTTGCTGAGGCAGAGGAGGGGAATGTGGCAGCTGAGCCTGTGCATTTAGTGAGTGTTGGCAGCAGATAATAAATTAAGACTCTTTGGGGTGAAAAAAAAAAGGTTGCTTATGTAAACCAACTCCATTTGTTAGCCTTCCTCCTCCCTAGCCTCTTTCCCCATTATTTATCAATTAAATATGCTGAGAGTAGGGAGCTGTTGACCACGAAATTGGGGGGGTTGTGGGGTAATAGTTGTTATCCTGTTCCAAAAGCTATAAGATGGATACCAGAAAGAATGAGAGTCAGATGTAGATGATGCTGTTGAGTTGCCATTGGTAGAACAGAATGTACTGTACTATCCAGCTATGGTTGTTGCTGTGTCTAAAACCATAGAGCATGAGTGAAATGTGGATGTCAGCCTGGAGCACTTGTGTGGTTTTATAGGCTCCTCATTACGTTGCTAAACTGTGTGTGATAGATTAAACTGCCATTGGAATTCCATGTCTCCAAACAGCTTATTTTGCTGCACAGACTTTGCTTCCACTGAAAGCTGCTTGCAAGTGAAGAGAGTCTTATCTTTCAGGCACTCCAAGGTTTGCTGCTCCTACTGTCAGCAAAATTCTGATTGACTTCGTTACAAAACCTGGATGAATTTCTCCTAGACTTGTTTTTCATGAAAACCTGGATGGCTAGGAAAGAGTGCTGAAAACTGGGAATGCTTACCCCAAACCCCTTTTTCATGAAATTGAAGGGGAGGGGGACAAATTCTACATTTCCTGCAAGGTAATGTAGCTCTGGTTTTCTCCAGATGGAGAACATCCTGTGAAGGTTCCATTTAATTATTTCCATTAAGAAATAGGGGTAGAGGCCTTGCCTTCACTGAGCTGTGACCCTGGTGTCCCTAAATTGTGTTTAGTAACTCCTCTTTTACTGAAGTTCAGATCAGTGTTTTAACTTGGGCAGTAATAGCACATTTTACTGGGTGTATTTAACTTCAAATCAGTGTTTTTCAGTATTATTTGGACTCACAAATTGGAAACCAACATCAAAAACTTAAACTAAATGTGAACTTGAAACTGGTTTAAGCTGTTACTCTTTTCCTGAACGGCAGCTCAGTCCAAATAATGACTTTAAAAAGTCTTTTTAAAACTCAAATATTAACTTGAAGGAGCCAAACTGAAACCAAACCAAAGCTGAGCTGAAAAGCATAAATTAGTTGAACTTTATGAGCAGAGCTGTGCTGCAAAGTTGCTTACACATGTGCAGGGAAGGGAAAGACCTCTGCTCTGACATTCTTGCTGTCTTAATTAACACAGGGTGTGCACAGCTGATTGACAACAAAATGGCAGAAGATGCAGTCAGGCAATTACAGATAACACAAATTGTGGTCACAACTCATCAGATTGAGGCCTGTGGAGGCCTTGGCAAATGTGACCCAGACACAGGGGATGCACTGGAAGTTTTATGGGAAGACCTAGAAAAAGAACAAAGCAAAATCTCTCAGCTATTTCCACACTCCAGGATGTTGCTGTTTACCTGGGCCAAAAAAAGGAAGGACAAAGTCCCTTGGGGGAGTTAAGGTGGGGCATTTGTGACCCTCTTGGACCCATCTAGTGGGACACATGCCCTTTATCACGTACAGGTGTGGGGATCCCTTACCAAGGTGTGCCTTGTCCCAAAAAACCCTTCCAGCAGTGTCTGCAATCCACTATCCTGAGTTATCTCAATGAAGCCTCCCATGGATTTTAAAAGTATATTTACAAGCAATTTTATTTTTCCTTGTTCAAGGCTGAAGGTGACCAAAACAATAGGAATATATGCTGGCAAGTACTGGGAGAGGTCAGAGCAGTGCTAGTTAAAAGATTTAAAAGAGGAAGAACATGTTAGGAGGAGTAAATTTTTAGAGCATCTCCCATGAGTTGAGCTGATGACTCTGCCATGGGTGGTCCTCCAGAGGTGCAGGATCATATCCCATCTCCTGCATTGTCCCAGGCAAGCCTGGCTCCAGACTGAGAGAGCTCCTGGGCAGTCAAGGCTGTGCTGAGAAATTTTCACACTCTTTATTTCAGCTCAGCACCTCGCCATGCTCAGGTGTCCTATTGCCTTTATGACAACGGTGATTTGGCCTGGGATAAATGTACCAAGAGCTTCTTTCTTCCCTTCCCTGAGTGCTTAAAGCTCCATTGTCAGCATCCAGGAAAGCCATGTTTAGACTGAGCTGGAAACAGGTACCAGTATGGCTAGCTGACGCAAGAGTGGTTTATTTTCCATTTTAATAGTTCTTTAAACAGGTCCTGCATTTGTATATAGCTCCTTTGTTGGAATAAAAATCTTTGTTGGAGGCTACCAGACAGCTATAAATAGCTGTCGTGAGTATTTATGCTGGGGATAATCTCAGGAGAAGATATTTTTAACTTTGCACATTGTTTGGAGTAGGAAATTCTTTTAATGCCCACATTTTCCATTCCCAGTGCCATTAGCTTTTCCCCACCCCCTCTCATGATGCGTGCCTTGCTCTCTCTTTCTCCCTCTTATTTCCTTTAAGGTTCAAGGTTACAGCCAACCCACTCCAGAGGCAGACTTGAGTTGATTATTTTTTTTCAAGGAAAAGGCTAACTTTGGCCTTTTGTGAGTGTGTGGGAATTTGGTTCATTTCATGGGGCTATCAGAATGTAAACGAGATATCTCACCAGGCTGTCCCTGTAAATTGGGTAATGAATGGGAACTTTATTTCTCTCCTGCATGGAACTCATGTGCTTGTTACAATAACAGTGGCCAATCTATTTTACACTCCCATAGGAAATATTTGACTTTTTTGGGGTGAGTTTGTGAGGGTGGCTGCTTGTACCGATGCTTAATGCTGGACCAGGAATAAATAAATAAATGAAAAAGGTGAATAAAGGCATTATGCTGTTAAAAATACGGTCCATAGCAAAGCTTGCTATTACACAAGCCAATATATAATTCCAATCAACAAAATCTTCAAATATGTGTTAAATTGAAAGTGAGGTGCAGACTGTGGGTCAGGTTTGACAAAAAAAAGTGCAGTCTTTGAGAGAAATTCACTGTGAGGCAATCTAATCAAACCTTTTTTTTTATTTTTCACAATTCTCTTTAGCCTTACAAGAGACTGACACATGCTCAGCCTAACAATTAATGGGAATTAGGTACCTTCTAGACAGGGGAGCCTAGAGTGTCAGTATAAAGGATTATTTGACAGCAAAAAATATGTGAGGTCTGTCCTGTACATAGAGTCAGATTTTAAAAGCTATTTCAATACCTCTTGAGATTTGCCTTTGAAATCTCTTTTGATCTCATGGGGCTGCCCAAAAGACAATTTGTGTGCTCTTGAAAACCTCACCCAAGCTCCCTGCTCCTGTCAGTAGCCCTGGAGCATCTGTGTGAGGGGATGGTGGTTTTTTTTAGGAGATGAAAGATCTTTCAAGCCTCTCTTTCTCTGCACAGTTGATAAGGATTTGTGGTCTGTAACCTACCTGCCTGTGTTTGTAAAACAGTGCTGCTGACTTCATGGGAACTGTATTTGTGTTTTGGACAGCCCGTGTTGCTGTGAATTTGGCTGTTTAATTTGTGTTTGCCACATAAATATGTAGGTAGATGTGTACTACTACATACCCTGCAGTTTTGTAATGCTGCTGTGCTGGAGGCAAGGGCTGGTGGCCACACAGCTCATTTGCTACACTAATGATTAAAGAAAATTAATTGTGAGGACAGGAAAATTAAAAAAAACACAAACCCTTCACTGCAGACTGCACCTCTGTTTGTCCTGCTGAGTGAGCAATGCCATGATCACAAAGATCAGGGCTTCATTTCCCATCTGTAATGTGGTTTGCCAGAAGATCAGAGCTTATTAAACATGACTATTAAACAGAAAATTCAGCCTTCCAGGCTATGTAAATGTTAGAGAAAGGAGCTTGGTGAGCAGAGAGAGGCTGAGTGCCCAGATACCTGGGGAAACCATGGCCCCTGCCAAGCAGCAAAAGGGTTGGGACCTTCTGCACAAAGGCAGCTGATGACCTACAGGCAGTTTTATTTTAGTCTTGGAAGGTCTTTTCTGAAAACCCTCAAGAACCCACCTGGATAAGAAGTATAATATGAAATAAGCAGTGGGCTCAGCTCCTGCCCTGTGCAGGCAAAACCCAGGAGAAAAAGCAACAACCAGATGGAAGCAGGACTTGGTGCTGTGCCTTGCTGCAGGGTCAGGACTGGCCATGCTCTTCCAGAAACCCTTGGGGGTCAGCAAGGGGAAAGGTGATGGATTGCAGCCACAGTGATGTCCTGAATCCCAAGGCAGAGATGGCAGGGTGGGTTCCAAATGGAAGTTTTCTGCCTGTGCCACAGCCTTGACTCAGAGGTGGCTTTGCTGAGTTAGCTTGCAAGGGTGCCAGGTGTAATGAGTCCACTGAAACCTGGCTGCAGACCTCCAAATTTCTTTAATTCCCAGGTTATGGGATGCAGTCAAATGATTTCTTTCACTGTTACCTTGCCCTTCTTATCTGATGAAACTATGGCTTTATTCAGCCTCAGTGTTTTTCTCCTTTCTCTGTTGTCTAGAATGTGACTAGATCAAATTTCTCCCCTCTGTCATGACCATTAGTAGCTTAAAATTTTTATTTTTTTATCCTTTTTACATGAAGCTTTTTTCAACAATAAAATCTCTCCCAGACTGTAGTTATATAATATTCAAGGTCACAGTAATCATAACAGAATCTACCTCACTTATTAGGACCGCAGTCATGGAAATGAAAATGCCCCAGCAGGATTTTTATTTTTTTTTGAAGGATTTTGCTACTGCACACATAATCCATGAAAGATGATGCCATTTTTAGGCCCATTGCATTGAGCTGTTTAGTATCCTAAATTTTTTAGTTGTGAGGTAGAAGTAAAAATCCTTTGGGCTTCTTTTCCCAGAGCCTGAGGGAAAACAAAACCATTGTAACTACAGAATTTTTAGATATTGCTGTTGTATGCACACTAAGTGGCTTTGAATCCAAAAATCAGCACTTTTATAGATGTGCAGGGTTTTCTCAGAGTCCTTTTGTGTTATTATTCCTTGTGTTGCCTCTGTGTCCTCCCTGCTGTTTTCTCAGCACCACATCCTCCATCTCTAGCTCAGTCATCCTCACAGGAGCTGTTCATGTCAGAGGAAAAGTTTAATGTTCCTTTGGTGGTTTCACTGTGGGTGGAGGGATGGTGACCCAGGGGAAGCTGACCAGCTGTAAAACTCATGGAATTTTCTTCATTCATATTTGCCTATTTCTGATCTTCTTCTTCCTCTGTCCTGGGAATGGCTGGGGATATATTTGATCTTTGAAAACTGTGAGGCAGTATGTGATAGTTTTCAGAGAATGCCAAGAAATTTGGTGCAAATTTCACTGGAAGAAGAACTCGTTGCCAAAGGGATCTCCTCTTCAAGCGTCTTCTGATATGAAAATACCACTAAGCCCTCAGTATTGAAAAGTTTGTTGTAAACAAAGAGATGTGTCCACTCCCTTGGTGCTTTTGGGCTCCCCTCCATGAAGTAAACACAGGATGTGATTGCCTGGAGCCCTGTCATCAGTGAAGCTGCACTGAGACCGAGTTTGGCTTGATCTCTGTCAGGAGCTGTCTAGCACAGCTCCTTGCCAAAGCTGACTTCAGCAGACACACAGGCACTGATCAAACCTCCTGTGGAAGTCTTCCAAAGCAGTTAGACCTGGTCATGGTTGATACAACACTTAAGAATTTGGTAAGAATTTGTGCTGCAGACATTCTTCTGTGCCCAGGCTCTGTGGGGAAGAGCAAGGAGGACTCCTTTCCTCGGTTAATGTTCTCTCTTTAGGATGAGCTATAATATATCTCTGAAATCCTTTGTGCTCCCTTCAGCACAATCTAGAAATCTGCAAAAGGTTTTTCATTGCTGTTAATCCAGATTAAACCTTTAACTGCTGTAAAAATAGCAGCACTTAAGGAGCAGAAGTAGATGTGTGCCTCCTTAGACCGTGGTGTGTCACTAAATATCAATATCATTGCCACGTTCTCCCTGGCAGCGATATTCAGAATTTATGTGGTGGCTTCTAATCCATCTGTGTGGGCTACAACACTTGGACTTGTGTGCACCCATTGCTGTCAGCAGGATTTAAGGAAGTTTTGAAGAGCTTCGTTGTGTTGCAGCCTGAATGGTTTAGAAGTGCCCCCTTGCATTTCTGCAGGAAATCTGCACAGGATTAGACTCAGGTTTTAGTCAGCTCAGCATGTTTTCATCAAAACAGGCCCTCTTTGATTCCACCAATGAAAGTATGGAGGGCCTGTGATTTCTGGTGGTGCACAGGTATGCTGGAGGTCACCTGAGGTGTGGGGAGTCTTCCCAGTAATGCAGCAAGGGGACAGCGTGCTACACAGGGGATGGAAATTGCTAGAGAGCAAAAACGCTGCCAGAACAAGAAATTTTGCTAAGTGCTCTGTGTTGAAGTGATGCCTGACTCTGTCATCCTAGGGCCTCGGCAAGATGTTGCAAATTCCTTGAAATTCTGTGTTTAAATCTGAAAGTACGATAGTTTCTTTGTAGTGTTCGTGTAATTTGATGGTAATTTAAAAATTATTTTGAAAAGGTCTTTGGCATCAGCAAAAATATTCAGATCTTAACTTCAAACTAAACACAGGCTCTTGTAAATATGGACAAAGGTAAGGGCACCATAGAGTATCACAGTAAGAGACCCAAGACTGTGCCAATAGTTGTTAATTTCGAAGGAAGCATTAATTTCCTTTTCCTGTTTTTCAAGAATTTTATGTGTAGGAGAAATGCCCCTGCTGCATAAACATTTTTAAAAATAATGGCTTTAAAGGGCATGAACGAGAGCCTGAATCTGAATGTTTTTCTAGTACTTAAAGACTCTTTGTTTAACTCTTGCTTCCTTTTTCTTTCTTTTCTTTTTAACATAGCTCTAATATGGCTGGAGCCAAGATCCAATAATAAAATAACAATAATACCTGCCTGTCCATCATAACCTGCCCTCTTTGCCTGCCTAATACTTCAGCTGAAAAGGAAAAAAGAGCCTAAGCTGGAAGAGGAAAGGATCATTCTCTTTCCTCTGTAGATACAGGAGGGCGATTTGATCCCAGGTTTGGGTTCACTTCTCACCATATTTCCCTTGGGGACATTTGTCATCCTTCTTCAGGGAAAAAAAAGAAGCAGGAGGTGATGTTTGTTTCTGAGAACATCATTTGGAGGTGGCAATCAGGTGTGCTGGGTGTGTGGACTGCAGCTGGCTGCCTGGATAAATGGGGATAAATGTGCTCACATTTGGTGTAAAGAGGTTAAAGCAGCCCCACAGACCAGGGCTGGAGCACTCTTCACTGCAAGGTGAGCTGACATCAATTGGTGTGGAATACAGACCAAGCTGCAGTGACTTCACTGGGGCTCCTCACCATCAATGACACCTTCTTAAAACTGACTGACAGGAGCTGCTGCATCTGCTGGAATAAAGGGAAGGTACAGAATTAATGAAATTCTTTGTATGTGTTTTTGGGCTTGCTGGTGGGAAGGTGGGAACATCTATCACCCAAACCAGATGAACTTGACCCACCTGGGACTTCTCATTATATAATATATATAAATAATTGTGAGTAGGGGTTATCATTGTAAGCACAGAGCTTGTGTGTGTGCATGAAAAGAGCTGCTTGTATCTCTAGACAAACAATTATTTCTGATCTCTCTGAGAGCTCCACATACAAATGGCACTTGAGCTTTGTGTTCTTCCCCTCTGGATGAAAGCTACCCTTCTTTAATCAGTATTTGCAGGCTTGAAATTACCATCCTGTGCCTGTTTTGGTTGTTCTTTTTTTTGTTTTTATTTGGGCAGGAACTGAATACTTTTCATAACTTTCAGAATCTCTGCGGTAATTTTTGGTCGGGAAACCCTTTTACAAAGTTCTAGCTCCTGCTTTTGGAGAATTTCACACAAGTAATTATTCTATTATATGTTGAAGATAATAGATAGGACAGAAAGCTGAAAGGAGCTTGTTGGAAGCGGTGTAGGTAGAGCAAGCTGTAGGTCAAAATAAACCACAGCCCTCTCTTTAGGCTCCAGCTGCTGTTTACCTCTTTTTAATAATATTTGCTCTTCCTTTCTCTGTGACATTTTGGCACATCATGTTACCTCTCTCTCTCTTTGCCTCCTTTGGGCTCAATTCTCTGTGGATACAACTTTTCTCTAGTTTCCCAGCCTTCTCTGGGCTGAATTCTCCTGGGATCCTCCCTCGTGGGGAGTTCCACTTATCTCAGTTCTCATTATTCGAAGAAAGCTCTCGAGCTCGTTAGAATTTTGTTT
This sequence comes from Poecile atricapillus, assembly GCF_030490865.1. NCBI lineage: Eukaryota > Metazoa > Chordata > Aves > Passeriformes > Paridae > Poecile > Poecile atricapillus. The sequence continues at coordinate 4,689,287 of NC_081266.1, read as the reverse complement.
CTCGTGTTTATTGAAGGATCTTTACAAAACTTAACAGGTCTCTCCAGGCTGGTTACAAGGTTAATCTTTGCAATCTGGTACATTTCTTTCTTCTGATGGTACAAACAAGGCCTTGTGGCACACTTCGTGTCTGGTACACAAAATGGCCCCGAACTACGCAGTTCTTTTATCTTTATACCTATTTTTATCCAATTAACAATAGACACGTATATTATTTTTCTTAATGACCCAATGACCCATCACCTCTGTGATGCACTGCAGCATTTTCTATCCAATCACTGACTATTACCCAAAAACCTCTAGGAGAGGAACATGAATAAGAAAGAAGAAGGGACAAGGGACAAAACCCTAAATCCTCCATCTTGTCTCCTGTTCTCTAAACTATTTTTTTCACCCAGTGATTTAAGAAACTTTCTAATCTACACACCTACACTTTCTTATCTAACTTTAGCATTGTTTTCATGTATCACTATGAAAACATGCTCATGAATTTCATATAACATGAAATTCAGTGTTTTCTTGAATCTTAGAACTAAAAATTAAAAACAAGGGCACACAGTCTGTTTTTCAGGCTCCAACACATCACATGGATGGGCACCACATTAATTACTCCTTAATTCAGCAGGTTTAGACTGTAAACTGTAACTTAGGAGGTGGTGGGGGTAGGAAAAATATTCCTTTGGCCCATTCTCCCACTAGGACAGGGAATGGAGAATGAGAGAAGAGATGTTGGATGTTGGGTTCATGGCTGGGATGCTGCCTGGCCTTTCCACACACACCATGCAAGACTGGGCAAGGCTCTCCACTCCCACTCCTTCAGCTGTGCTTTTAAGGAAGGATTGTGAAGCATCTGGCCCTCAGCTAGAAAGTCAGAAGGCAGGAAATGCCTTTGCTCATAGCGTTTGCCAACTGTGGTTTCTGGTATGTTGGTGGGTGGGTTCTCAACGTGTCCATCTCGATAAGAAAATGCCTAAAGCCAGACCCTGCTCATCGTTCATCAAAGGATCATTTTCTCTATCTCCAGTTTCAATTAAATGTGGAGTTTCTAAAAACAAAAAGGCACCCTGCTCCTCTCAGAACCATGTTTAACCTCTTAAGCCTTGGGATGTGCATCAGGAGGGGCTAAATTGCAGTAAGGGATCAGGGCTTATCTTCCCAGTTGAATCAATTTCTCTTGACTTTCTCCAAAGATTTTTGTATCCCCTGAAACTCTGCGTGTCATACCATAGATGAGAGGTCTTTTTCAAGAAGTATTTTAGAGGGGGAAAAAAAAAAAAGATAACAAAATGTCATAATGCTTGAAAAATTGCCCCTATTTTGTTTTTGAAAATTATAAAAATGTAAACATAAAAAATAGTCCCCTGTCTAGTGAATATTATTATTCATATTTTTCCTGCTAAGGAAGGATGGAGAAAGAAAACATCCCATAATATGATTGGGTTTTTTGAGAGGTATATAGCCTGGCTGTTGTGATTTTAAAAGTACACTTATAAAAAATGTGTTTGGGATTCAAATGGAAGGGTGTGGGCAAAGCTGGGTTTTGGAAAAAGACTGTGCTTAAGAAGAATGAATTTTAAGTAATGCTGATAGGAATAAAATAAATAAATAAAATAAACCTTGGCATTTGGAGCTGAAGGGATTTTTCTGCTTTCTTTGAAATTCTGAAATCCTTTCTTAGCCTTAAGCTCAGAATTTCACAGCAGAATTACACAGCAGTGTAAATAAATGAATGCTGAGGAAAATTGCTCTCAGGTATTAGAAGTGCTTGCAATACTGCCAAGTTTTTGAAAATGCTTCTGACTTCTTTCTTCCAGACTTTTCTGAAATGCTTATTTGAAACATGGTGTTAATGTTTTTTTGAAGAGTTCTAGTGAATGAAAATGTCTAGTGGCCATTTTAGTGAGGTATTTTTAATTATTCCCATGGAAACTGAAATGTCAGAAGCTCTCTAGAAGCAAAGATGATGCCCTAGGAGCAGGTTTGTCTTCAGTTGCCTGTGCTTTGGAATGATAGAAAATTCACTTTATGAACATAACTCTGGAAGGGTAAATTCCTGTTATAATTTTTGGCTGATTTTTGGAGGAAGTTTGTAATACTGTATATGCTTTAATCTCTCCTCTAAATCCTGTAAGGGTTCCTGCAGAATCCTGGAATCCCATGAGGTTTATTCATAAATCCCATGAGGTTTATTCATAAAATAATCTCCAGTGTGACTCTCTGAAGCCATGTCTCAGGACACAAACCATCATCAGGGCATGAAAGTGTAGCCACAGCTCTAAAACTCAGGCTGCAGCTTTTGGCAGGTCTTGAAGGGGAGGTTTGCCACTTGAAAAAGGAAATTATTATTCTTTGTAGATAGTGGTTGATATTTCTCTATGCAAACTGGACTGCTACTGACTCTCTTGATAGTTATTTTATTTAAATCTCCTTGAAGACAAGTCTGTCAGCTGCTTGGGGAAAAACTACATTTCTCTTAAGCCACTCAGTGTCAGTTTTTTCCAATTTTTTTGGTTTCTATGAGGAGCTGAGTTTAAAGGGAGGAGATTGGTTAGTGGCAGGTTGCAGAGAATGCAGACCCAGCCAGAGAGAGCTGACAAGGATTTTTTTAATGTTTGATGGTGGCAAAGGAGATTTTCCTGTTCTTTGAGGAGCAAAAGAACAGCTGAGGTTCAGACCCTTTCTTGCAGCACGACAGAAACCCCTACATGCTGGTGCAAATTTGGCAAAGGTCTGATTTCATAATCTGTATTAATAAATTATTTTAATAAATTAATTATTTCAATTATTTAATAATTAATAAATAAATTATTATTAATAAATAAATTATTTATTGATAAATCTTTAAGAACACTGTGCAGTGAGATGGGAGAACCAGGAAATCGTACAGGGATGCTGATGCTCGTGAGAGTGGTCAAGCTACTGGGTTTCAAAGGTCATGAGAAGGAAGTAATTCAGTATTTTTCAGTTTCCTTGAACACAGGTGAACACTCACAGTTGCTTTTCCCACCATCATCTGCAGATGGGAAGAAAATCATGGGCTTGAGAGCAGGCTCAGAGCTGTCCTGTCCTGATGGTGTAAGGTATGGCCATAGAGACATTTTCCAGAAGCTAGGAAGTAGATATGGAGTGCCTAAAAAGAGTTGTTCACATGGTGTTTTTACAAATTACAACAGGTTCCAGGTACTTCAGTGCAGAAATAAATACTAGCACTTGGGTACAGAGAAATAACAGATTTTATATATATATATATATATATATATATATATATATATATAGGTGGGTCTTTAATTATTGGAGTAATTTAAGCCCTCACATCGATACACCCTTGATGCACATGCTGTGATGCAATTACTGAACATTTATCACAGAATCAATAAATAACAAAAAATAATAAATTAATTTGGAAAAAGCTTCTGAGGTCGAGTCCAGCCTGTGACCACACATCCCAGGGAACCAGTGTTTGGTGCTGAGTGCCACATCCAGTCTTTCCTCACACACCTCCAGGATGGGGACTCCACCAGCTCCATGGGCAGTCCATGCTGATGTTTCTGTGAAGAAATTCCTCCCAATGTCCAACCTTAACCTCCCCTGGTGCAGCTTGAGACTATGTCCTGTGCTGTGGTGATTTAATTTTAATTTCTTGATGCCCTTTTATGTCTATTACCGTGCAGTAAATCACTTTTTTTTCCTCTTTTGGAAGCCAGCACTGGCTGTACGCGGCAGAGCCCCAGCTGCCTGCAGGGGCACAGAGGAATTCTGCCGGGCAGGGAGAACTTTGCTCCATGGGCCAGGTGCAGTGGGGTTTGTAGGTTTTTTTTTTAACTTTTCCCACTGTTTTCCTCTAAAATGTCAGGCATGAGCTGTGGCTGGAGGCAAGAACCCAGCCTTGATGGAGCAGCGTCCTGATCTGATATGACAGCCCTTGTGGAAGTGTTCAGCCTCTACCCTTTGTTGCTTTCAAGAGGGAAATCCCATTAGATTGTACAGATGAGACTGGAAGGTTTTGTGTTTTAGATTTCCCTAAGACAAGAAGAAAGTAAAGAAACTTTTTTTGAGTGTGTGTGTGGTTTTGTTTTGGGCTCCTTCAAGAAATAAGTGCTGGAAAAATAGATGTTATCCTGTTTCTTGAACAGTCCACAAAGGTGTTACACCCCTGATGTTTAATGCCCTGTTTGGTTCCTTTCTGGAAGGAGCAGGTTTTCTGCACAGGGAGAGGAAGTTTGATGTGCTGCTGGCTCATCTTGGGAACTGCAGATGGGTTGGGGTGGGAGGGTTAAGGAGATTTATCAGACAGCAGGAGCTGTGAGTCTCAGTGTAGAGACTGGAGAAACCTCTGTGGTGAGCCCTGGGAGTGAGGGGGTAGCAGGGACAGTTCTGATCCACTCTGCCATTTGAATGGAATTTGAATGGAATTGAATGTATAACTAGCCCCTAATTTCCAAAGCATTTTTTTTTAGTGTGGGTTTAGCAATCTGATTCCTGTCAAACCCAATGACTGTCATATTGACGCAAATGCCAGGCAATATTTAGAAAATTTGGGAAAGGTATTTTGCCAAGGAAGAGAAAAACCCAACCCCTCTGTTTTAACATGCATTCCTATAGGAATCAGAAATATGGAAGAAAGGGAAAAAGCATACTGAAGTGTTGACCATTCTAACAAAAATCATACTGTACTGGTCTTTTTTTGGAATGTTTTTTTAAAGTTTTCCACTGGCTGGAGGCTTTTGAAGGAAAGAAAAGAAAAGACTCATCTTCTGTCTTGAATTAACTTAGTTAATGATTAACAGAACAGTGCAGTATGTGTGGTGCCTTTTAATTAAATCAGAAGAGACATGATTTGGACAAGATTTTAGTTTCACTTTGAAAGTTATTAAATAAACTGACACTGTTTGCTCTCCAAAAATTCCTGGGAGCATCCTGTTAGCTGGTAATCCCTAGTGAAATAAGGTAAACCAGTGAAATAAAAGCTGCTTCTAAAACACCTGAGGGCCAGTGCCAGATATTAAAAATGACTGGTCCAATCAGACTGGGGCATAACTGCACATTAACCTGCATGAAACAGGGGCCTGCTCTGAGGATCCAGTTTCAGTTCAGGGATAACAAAGGTCCAAACTGAGCAATTTCTGGTCAAGTTTGCATTTTGAATACCTCTGAGCTGTTCAAGTGGCATAAGCTGTTGAAGAGTTGCTGCCTGTGGTGGAATTTGGATGGCTTTTTGCTAGCTGAGTTTATGTGAAGTGAGATCCTGACTGGGGCTTGGATGTTGCTCACCAGTAAAATTCAGAGTATCATAAGACAGGAGCTTTTGCTACAGGAACACAGCAAAATTGGCTCAGCAGGAAATGTTCCTTTCCTCCCAGGTCTGTGTCCCTGTGCTCACTTTTATATAAAAATCTCCCAGCAGTGAAGGATCAAACCCAAAGCCTGGATGCAAACCCTGGCTTCAGACTGGAACAAGTGGATGCTGGCATGTGGTGGCACCCAGGGGTGAATAGAGCCAACATTTCACACTTTTCTGTTGTTTACTGATCTGTCTGTTAAGGAGCTGTGGCTGGGGCCTCCACCCATGCCCTCTCAGCAGTAAAATCAAGGCAGAGCCTGTTTTGCCTGGAGATGCATCTATCATCTGTGTTTCTATCACACCTACCACACTGTGGCTCCTTCTAGCTTTTGTGGCCAAGCCTGAAGTGAGGAGTTATCTTTGCAGCATGCCTCCAATATTATAAAAATAACATTAATAATCTCACATAGAAACTGTTGTTGAAATTACCTATTGCCAGAAACAGTTGGGGCAAAGAGAACTTACATCTACGTTATTGGCAGCTTTCTGTTTTGTGGTATCATCCTACATGGCTGTGAGCAGAAATCCTACAAGTCTGGGCTTTGGGTGTTATCCTTCCCACTGATAAAGCTGAAATTTATTAATAGCCAGTATAATTCAGGTATAAATGAGACACAGCAAACTACCAAGTTTGAAAGCCAAAAGAATAGGTTGCTTTTTATTGCTGTGAGGGTTGCCATGTGTCCCTGAAATGCAAAAAGCACAAAAGAATGGGCGTGGAATTGAGTGGGGAAGCAGTGGCCCTTCCGTCTGCTGCTGGTGGTGGCTGAGAGAAATTCTTGCTCAGAGCAGGAGGACACCAGAGTCTGTCCCTCACCTGTGGCAGTGCCAGGGCACAGGGAGAAGAGATAAAACCTTTGTGATTGCTTCCCTCTTACACTTTCCTCCATTCCAGTTGTCCAGGACCAGACAGTTCTGTATCCTGGACACTATTGTTTGCATCTCCACGTTTATTTGAAAGCAGTGAAAACATGACATAAAGCAGAAGCTGTGCTTTGGTGGAAATGGTCTCTCACACCCAGGAAATATCCTGCTGCTTTAATTCTGGATTGTGCATTTCACCATAAGTGACTGATATTCATTCTCTGCAAACACCAACAAATACATTTTTCTAATCAAGTTTGAATTTACCGTGACAGTTCTCCTTGGAATAAGATTTTAGCACTTGTCTTGGAGTTTGTTTTGTTTACTGTTACAGCCATACATGCAGTCAGTAACTTTTCCATGTGGAAAGCAGGATAATATTACCTCAAAAACTGAGGACAGTGAGAGAAAATTAAATTCTCATCCTTGTTGAGGACCAGACTCCTGCCTGCACTATCCAAATCCATCCTGTCTCAGCAAAGCAGGCATCAGATGGGATTGAATGCTGCATGGACTCTGTATGGGTCTTATCTGCAGCTACCTATTTTGGAAGTGTTGATAATTTTGGGCTGCAGGCTCTTGCATTCTAATGTACAAGGCTCGTGTTCCCAGTCCTGCAGAACTTGTCTGTGCAAACAGTTCTGTTCTATCTTCTGATAAGGCATTTGCTACCTGATAATGTGTCAGCGTGAACACGCAAATTCTGCTTGTGTGTGGCTCCCTGATTTGCACATGCAGATGCCCAAACCTACATATTTCAGTTTCAGTGTGTATTTTAATACATAAACCCTCCTAAATTTAATGCATACATAGCTGGGTACTCCCAGGTTTCATTGAACACATTGAAATTTTTGGCATTGTTGCTCTTTATAAGCACCCAGGTAGTTATAAGTATGGGCTAGATTTTAAAAGTGAAGGGAAGGATAGATATCATAGCTGTAGGATGGATTCTTAGTTTTGAGTGTATTATATATAATATACTATTATATTCTTAGTATTATATTTCAGTATTTCAGTAATATATTTAAATATTGTATTTCAGTATTCTTAGTATTAGATTTTCAGAATTGAACTTACAAGTGGGAAATGGCAGAGTCTCTGTTACTTGAGATATTTACAGCTTGACTTGGGAAAAAAAAACAAAACATGGTAAGAGACAGCCCAGCATTATTTGATGATGAAGTGGATAGTGTTGTTTTTGTAAGTACTCAAGAGATACTCCAAGAGATTATGTATGAGCTGCCAGACTTTACCTTCAGCATGTGATTTAATACACAAAGTGTTGTTCATCTGTGAAATAAATTCCCTGCTCACATGCCAGTGTCCTAGAATGAAATCTCCAAGGGTGGGGAGTGCAGATGCTCTTTGCCCTGTGAGATGCATCCACTGAGTTCCCTGCAGTGAGCTGCATTGGGGCATTTCAGAGCAGACCTTAAAAAACCAACAGAGTTTGTCTACTCCATGAGAACATGAAAGAGACTGTGGCATCTTTCATTTTCCCAGGGAAGGAACAGTTAAAAATATTCTTCAAATAAGGAGCAGATGTTAATGTCATTAGAATGGATTTTCATAAAAAACAGAGTTCTCTTGCAAAGTGCCAGTAGCTCCGCAAACTTCTCTCCGAGTCTGCCTGCTTATTTCAGGCTTGTGGCACAGAGAAGGGGCAGTGCAGGGAGAGATTTTTACTGTCTCTGAAAGCAGTCAGGTACCTTTCTGTAAGCTGCCTCTTTTAAAATTGCCTCAACATGGACTAAAAAGCTAAAGGAACATGGAGGTATTTGAAAAGCGGGAGGAGTGAGCATCACAGAGAATTCCCTGTTGACAAATAGGTACAGAAAGGAACGAGCTAGATACAGAAAGTCATGGTCTGGACAGTGCTTATACCTCTGTCAGGTTCTGAATTCACTATCATTTAAAAAAAAAACCCAAAGATTCACAGTCTTTTTTGATCAGCTCACTGAAAACTCTGCCTTGCCTGCAGGAATGGTTAAAGTAAAAATAAACAAAACATGAAGTGGCTCTCTGGATGACCTCTGGACATTCTTATTGTTAGTATGAGTAGACATTGGAACCTCCCAGTAATAATTTCCTTTTGGAAAGCTCTCATGTCTCCTTCCTCCTCCTCATTTTACTGCTTTTAATATTCAGAAAATAGGAAAGGCCCTGTAGTTGCTTTCCTTGTTGCCATAGATGAGCTTACACTCTCCTGGAGCCACTTGCCTTGAGTTCATTGGCACAAATGACACCTCACAAGTGCTCTAGTGTAGTTAGCATTTGTTTGCTCTGGTTTTTTTCCCTCTTTCCAGTGTCTTCCCTAGGGGTTTTGGTGCCCTAGATCTCTGAAGCATCAGGGCATAGGAGGAATGCAGGTTGAGACCGGTCTCCTGCCCCATCGTTTCTTTGTGCTTTGGATGCCCACATGAATTTTTTAGATTATCTAAGAGGTGATTTGCCTCTTCCTGCTCCATATTCAAGATCTTCACCTCAGGGCCACAGTGTACCAAAAGCATCCCTCTTGGCTGAGTGGCAGTGTCACAGATAACACTGCAGACAGACACTGAAAAGGTTTGCAAGTGAGATTTGCCCACCTTATTTCTCTTCAGTTCCTCATTTGCAGGCAAAGCTGGCACATGCCTTGAGGATGAGCATGGCCAGAGATGCTCATTGCTGAATCTTCAGGCAAATGAATTCTGTTCTCAGTAGTGCTGTAGAGGTATGGGAAAGAAGATGAAATTTGTTGCTAGAAGTCTTGAAATTAAACGTGGGCTGACAGTGTGAAACATTGTGTTTCATCTGGACTGAAGTTCTCTTCCAGAAATTCGTAATTCAAAGCAATATTTGGAGAAGTGAAGCAAGAAAAACTGTGATCCTTGTGACTATCCAAAGAGGAATATTTTAATATGGTTCTGGAGTCTACAACAAGTGGAAGAGTCTTCCCCTGTTTTTAATAGCCAACAAATAGAGACATGCATGGTAGTACAGGCAGATGATCTGAAAATCTGGAACTATTCTTTGAGGATGTATAATGTAGTGTTTTAGAGGGCAGTCAATTTGCTTTTTATTTATATATCCTGAATGAAAAGAGTTTTGTTGGTGAGCACTTGAATAATCGAATTTATTCCAGGATGGATTGAAAAGAGTGTAGAGCAATCAACTGGAATAAAAAGACTCTGTAACACAGTAGTAAATAGAGAGCTGTATTAGAAATCTGTAGGGCTGCCTTGAAACCCAATTTAGGATTTCATAAACATCAACCCTTACATCTGGCATCTGATTAAAATGTGTATTTTTGAAGAACAGTGATACAATCTCTGTTTAACTCACGCTCTTCCAGAGAGAAGAGTTCTGCTTCTGTAATTCCTCAGCAATAGAAATTACTTTTCCAGGAAGATTAATTATGCCTCCCTTCTCACCAGCATTTTTCAGGACCTCATGTATTCACACTGCTTTACATGCTCACCTTCCTTTGAGGGCTGGGTAAAAAACCAACAATGGCCTGTCTGCTGCACCCTCATCTCATTTACAGATCCCTCTGCAATCACACAAGTGGAATTCATCTTTTCCTCCCTTGGCAATCAGCACAATTCCTTGCTCCAGACCAGAATTCCAGTATGTTTTATACACCAAAAGAGGGGTGTACTTTAGAACAAAGGGCTGGGTCTACACAGGGTGTGCATGAAGAAATAGCAGCTTGGTGGGGTAGTGCAGACCTGTTTCTGTGTGTGTAAAAAAAGCCTTGTACATATTTGCAAGAGAATCGTTCATCTGTCTGTGAAGCACAGGATTGTTACCTTTTCACAAAAATCCTATCTTGTCAAAAGTGTAGAGAGAGGCTTTTGGGAGGAAAAAAAAGATCCAGTTATTGCCTATGGGACTTAAGCAGAGCATAAGTTAATATTGGTGTCATAAATTAATATTGGTGTCATAAATTAATATCGGTGTCGTAAATTAATATTGGTGTCTTAAATTAATATCAGTGTCCCGAGCAAAGTGCAGCCATAGGATTCTTGAAAGCTCTGAGGAAAAAAAGAGCCAGGGTTGATGCTTCCCTGGCCTGGGTGCTCACTCCAAGGTAAGAGTGCCACCTGCTGAACCCACACATTGCTCCCCACAGACAGCAGAGATTTCCCTTTGGGGTGCAAATCCATCCACACCCACTCCTGTAATTTATGAGGGTTAACAAGATCACAGCCCGGGGTGGAATAGCTGCAGGACTGCACAGTGAGTGCAGTTTCAGTTTGCTCACATTTTTGGGCTTTAAGGGGAAGGGGGTTAGAGCCAAGCTTGTGAAACTGGTGGTGCCTCCATTGAAATCACTGCATTTCTGTTTCCTGCTCCATTCGCTGGAATTCATGGAAGAACACTGAGGACAGTCTGCTAGGCTGGATTCAGCTCCAGCCCTGGTTTTAATCCTGTTGTTAAGCCAAAGATGGTTTTACCTTGACTGCAGCTGTGCTTGTAGCAGCTCCCCACCTCCTTGGATTTGTGTTTGGCAGTCACCCTCAGTCCTGAGCTGTCCGATCCAGCCTGACCTTTCACAGGTTAGACTGGATGCAAGTGCCTGCAAAACGCTTGGGCACTGATTTACTGTCAAAGAGAGGACTGTTCCCTGGACCATTATTTTATATCTGGGTCCTCTCATCTCTCAGCAGGCTGGAATGTGCCTTTTCTAGGAGCAAATGCTTGCAAGGGCACCTCTGTGCAGTGCTGAGGCTGCTCAGTGCTCAGACGAGCTGCCCAAACAGAATTCCTTCTTGTGAAAGCTGGATGGGAAGCAAGAGTTCATCAGGCAGCTTGAGCAGCTGAGAAATCTGCAGGAATTTCTGTAACTGAGGGCCCAGCAATGACGAGGAGGATCTATTAGAGAGAATACAGTAAAAAAATAAATGGAAAATCATATGATCACAGAGCAGAGGGGAGGGGGATACCAGATAGATAATGAGCTTGAGAACAGGCAAACACAGAGTGTCATTCCAGGAGCTACAGGACCAACCAAATGGTTAACCTGTGGGGTGGAAAGAGCATCCAATGAGTCTCACATGCCTGAAAGGATAATGGCATTTTTATTATCTCATTCCACGCCCTGATCATCCGTCCATTTGCTCCCTGGAGCTGCCAGCAGTTTGCAGCGACTCAAACACTGCAGAACATGATCAGCAGATCCTACTGCAGGCAAAACCTGTCCAGCCTTTCCAAGTGAGTTGCCAGTTTATGGTATCTGTGTGGATTTATCCTTTTGGTGCTGTGTGGGAGGGAATGGCAAGGGGAACAGAGTGGTGTAACAAGCTGGGGAGCTGGCTGGGCAACAAGCAGTGGATATAGATTGGATTCTTTCTTTTTTTCTTTTACACTGTGCTCTGTTGCCTAAAATCTTTGCATTTCTCTTACCTGAACTGCAGAATTCAAATTGCTCAGTGGCAGAAGAAAGTGTTGGGAGAACTGGCTGCTAATTGGAGTTCTGCTGGTGGAAAGTTTGCAGGAATTTCACAGTTTGTGTGAAAGCTTTTGCATAACTCATATTTTTAATTCACAGAGTAAATAAAGTCCTCATGGCACATTCATCCCTGAATGTGGAAGGGAAAGCAAGAGAAGAAAATCAATTAGCCTGTGTAATATTTCCAGTAATATAATCTGCTTTATTCCTGTCCTGTATTGTTTCGTTGGTCTGCTTTATGAGCTGATGGGTAGGAAACAGGACAGTGCTGTTTCTAAATTGCTGTGATTTCTATAAGGGTTTGCTTTAAAGCTTGGGAGAGGTTTTTGAAGAGCAACTGGGATTTCTATGCGTGTTTTTTACAGCTTCCAGCATGAAATCCAGTGCTCTTGGAGGGAGAGGGAGCTCAGGGATTTCCCAAACTCAGCCCCTCCAAGAAGTCCCTTCCAGGAATCTGAAATCCTTCATTGTGACTTCAGAAATTGGGCAATAAATAATAACTGAGAGCATGTCAGATGACATTTTTTTGTGTGTGTGTTCTGTGGTGAAATACAGCCACAAGCCACGGTAGCCAGCCCTCCCGTACCTCTGCATGGGAACAGGGAGCTGCTGTGGGGGAACACGGAATTCTCTGCCCTCAGTGCAAGGGGAAAGGAAAGGAAGGGGCAAAGCAGGGGAAATTTGGACACTTGAGTGATTAAATGAGTGGTGAAACCTGTGATACCCAATGTGGGGAGCTGGCCCTGAGTGCAGGCTGGACCTCTGAGGTGACCTGGTCTAGTCTGTGCTGGACCTGGTTTAGTGAGGTGTCAGGGTCTGGCTGCTCTGTTTAAAACACTGTTAAAAAAACTGTTTAAATCCTTGCTGGGGGATACTCTCCTCCACTCCCTTTTGGGCAGGAGAGGGAACTGGCAGTGTGCTGCCTTCATGCTTGGAATATCTGATGTGTTGGGGGAGTGCTGGGAGCAAAGCTTGAAGTGATTTCAATGAAATCAATGAAATTATATCTTAGTGAAAACAATCCTTTTCTCTTGAAGTATGATTAGCTACTGTCGTGTTCTTTTCCTGTATCTTGGGTCCTGTAACAGCTTCTAACAAAAGCAGACACACCTTGAAAACCAGGCATGGGTTTCTTTTGCTACAGGAACACAGCAAAATTGTTCTTTTGTCAAGACTCACGGTAGCATGCTTGGGGAAGAAAAGCAAAGTTCTCTTTGGCAAGGACTCTGGAGAGAAATCAAATGTGTGGCCAGAGCTTGGAAACTGATTTATTCCCTTGTAACAAACATCTCCGTGACCTCAGGCCAAAAGAGGGAAGACACCTTTAGCATTACCCAGAAAAGCTTCTTCAAAGCATTGCTCAGAGAAATACATGATGAAATACTGCCCTTCCCAGGCTGAGGAATAACGTAATCATTCCAAGTGCTCGTGTCTTCTCAGGAGATTGCAGTGGAAAAGAAAAGGAGTATTAAAATCCTTATAAGTGAACTCTCTGGAGACTCTCCAGGGAAAAGGAGGAGGCTGTTATTGCATTATTTTGAATGAGGTACAATGTGATTGTTAACTTCTTGCAAATGTCCTCTAATGGCCCCTTTATATGATCATTTCATCTGTGTTATTTAAAGATATTTTCTATGCTTTCAGTGGACTTGTGGTATTTGCAGAAAATTTTGTAATTGCTAAATAGCTGAGTATAATCCTGTTAGCATTTGATACACTAGAAATTAAAAGCAGAAGCTCTCAGCAGAGCCAAGAAATCATTCCGGTTGGCCTGAAAACATGAAGTCTGTTTAATAAATGTATAGGGATTGGCTTGGCTCGCTGTGCTGGACACTAAAGTGTTTACTGTGCAAGTTCCTAGAGAAAGCAGAAGTTCTCTTTGCCAACAGGTAGAATATTTTCATCCAGCAAATGATAACTTCTGTTCAAACTTCAGTTTGGTTGTTGGGAGCTCAGATTTTTTTGCAGTGTTTTCTTTGTATTGTGGCTTATCTTTTCTGTTTCTTGGCTGGATGTTCAAGACTGATATCAGCTAGTTTTTTAGGAGAAGAGAGGGGTTTAAGAGGACTCCTCCACAGATAGCAGTCGAGTTGGTGGCATCTGGGTAATTCTGCTCCAAAAATCGATGCTGTTAATCTTCACTTGAACCTCTCTCCTTTTTCTGATCTTCTCTTTTGACCACGTATTTCATTCCTGTTCCCCAGTGGACAAAGGCCTGAATCCCTAAATTCTAAAAGCCATTTTACATTTTGCTATTACTGAGGTTATACAAGAAGGACATAATGTAACTACAAACAAGACACACGAAGATGTTTGCCCCTAGTGAGGTTATTTTTCTGTTTTGGAAGCAAAGAATCCCAGTCTCAATTTCTGAAAGTGGCTCTTCCCCAGCAATGACAAGTCTACATGAAGAACTGAAACATTTTTGAGTGGGAGTTTCTGTGGCAGAGAAAGGACAGGTCTACAGGGAAAACTCTGAGATTTTGCAGCCATTCTTTTGCAGTGAAAGATTTTGGTTTTTTTTCAGCATAAGAAAAGCATTGGCTCAGGAGCACAAATCTGGAGTGGAGTTTGGAGTATGCACCTCAATCTTAAGACTGTGAGCATCAAACATCTAAAATTTTGTCAGAGAACAAGTGACTTGGGAGAGTTTAATGAAAATTCTGAGCTAAATTCTCCACCCTGTGCAAGCCTTGGTTCAAGCCAGGAACTTGCTGTGAATCCAAATGCCTGGAATGAGCTGTTAGAACGGCTTCTGATGATAGGTAAATTTAGTAAAACCTCGAAAATGTGGGAGAGTTTTTGCCAGAACTCTTTCAGAACAGTTCAGAGCAGAGTTGGTTATGAGTTCATGTCAGGTTTCTGAAATTGGCTTTGTCTAAATGAAAATAATAGGAAATGCTTTTTTTAATGATTTTTTTTTACACTTTCTAGATAAGAAATTACTGAGTTACACATTTGCAGTTTTTGTAAATAAAAAATTCTGACTTTTTTTTTATCTTTTGATTCCAATTGACCTTTCAAAGAGAAAAGTAAAAAAGAAAGAAAAAAAAAAAACTTATATGAAGGATTTGCTCTCTTGTTCCAGGCTGAATTATAAAAAACCAAAAACAGCCCTGAACATTTTCCATATCACTTCACTCTGACAAGGGTTTTTGCTTCTGCTTCAGCAAAACTAGAAAATTCATTGTTTGTGCAGATCTAAAATCCAGATATCTCCTCCACAGCCACGCTATTGGCATAGGTGTTCAACCAGTGCTGGATGGGGGTGGTAGAGCTTTATCCTGCTTCTTCATACCCCTGCCTTCCCTTTCCTGCTCCCCATCCACCCTGTTCCCAATTCAGAGTAAAACAGGAAAGACTCAGGGAAATTCTCTGGTGATTACCTTTTGCTTTTCAGTTCATATACTTGTATATATGTCTGTAGAAAGCAGGTGAAGTCAATTATGTCCAGTAAATTAAATCCAATGCTTAAAAACGCAACCAAGAAAAACACTTCCATCAGTCATTGAAATAATTGAATCACAGGGGCTCAACTTTCTGTACCTTTTCATTCCACCCACGTTTTACTTTGTAAAAAAAAACCCCAAAACATTAAAAAACCCCTTTCTTGCACTATTTCCATGCCCTGACTATTTGATTTATATTTTGGGATGTGTAAGCTCTTAAATGTAGTGAAAAAGTCTCCTTGAGTTCAGTAAGGCAGCTTGCATGTACAAGTGGCTGCAGATCCAAGTGTATAATTATATATCTGTATAATGTTAGCCTTCATGCATTTATCCATTCCCATTTTAATTCTCCATTTCATAAAATCTATGATCAAATTTTGGAGCCCGAACTAAGCCGATGTCGTCCCTTTTAATTTAGGACTCAGCCCTTTTATTCTCCTCCTGTGCTTTACTTTTATTAGCTGCTTTCTTTTTGTGCTGATGTGCAGCACATATTGTTAAAGGCACTTATTAGAATGGGAATTTTACAGCGTGGAGATTGTCCTAATAAGGGAAAAAAAGCAGCCCTTTATTGGTGAGGTAAGAGAAATCAGGCAGTGGATAATATTTTTTTCTGCTGATTGAGAAGGATAAGGTGCGGTTTGGCAGGTACCACATTGGTTTGGCATTTGCTGACACGGCTCCTCTTTTCTTGCAGTTCAAATCCTTTGCAGAGCAGACAGTCAGGGAGGGCTTCCCCCGCTCCCCCTTTTGCCTTCCCCCTCCCCTCTTCCTTCTCTTTTTCACAGCTGGTGCTGTGAAATCTCACTCTGACACTCAAACTGGATGTGGCAATGAGGCATTTTTGCAAGTCCAACATTGCAATATTGTAATCGCCTTTTCGGGGAACAGCGAGCACATTGGAAAACAGTTTTCCATGTGGGTTTTACCTCTAAAGCATTTAAGCAGTTTGTGAAGCTGTCAGAAAAAAAAAATCACACTGTAGTCCAAGGTATTTCAATACAATTTCTCTCTTCTCCAAAACCCACTATTGAACCAAAGTACAAGGTTTTACAAAGTACAAGGTTTAGTTGATTGTTCATCTGTTTTTTCCCTTCCAATTACTTGGGTTGCTCACATTGAATTCCAGAGATGAGCAGCACATCCCAGGCTTTAGTACAGGCATCTGAAGTCAATGCAGTTCCTTGACTTTTAAGCTGAATTATGGTGAACAAAGTTTCATGTGATGGCAGAAGCTTGTATTTTGGGTTTTTTGTTCCTCAGTCTCTGTTTATCTCTTGGTTAAAGAATACTAATTATTTTATTTTATCTTTAATTGGTGCTGCTTAAAGTCACTTGAAATTCAATTTTCATCAGGAGACTGAAAGTGATGTAAAGTGGCTGCTCCCTTTCCACCTGGTGCTCTGGTGTGTTTCTTTGATTGTAGGAGGAATAATGGTTAACTTAGTCACTAATACCCAGTTTTCTCTGTCATTCTCTTGCTTATTTTCCCCTGAATACTGTACATTTGCTGGCATCACTTGTGAAGCAATTTTTTTTCCTCTGCTCCCCACCATAGTAATTCTAGAGTACATATCCTGTCATTATTGAGGTTAGCTTACTGTAGGGAAAGGATGTGAAACACAAATGGATGATAATAAAGCAGAAAAGGAAAATAAACAGCTTTGGTAGCAGGGGTTGGATGTACCAGTTCACATTAAATAAAATATATAGATGCACCATGAGGTGTGGACTACTCCCAAAAGCTTAATGAGCAACCCCTTTTGGGGGGGGATTGGTAAGGTTTGGGGTTTTTTTGCAAGATGCCTGTTTTGTATTCAGACTCTTCCTCAGTCAGCATTTCTCTTGAAGACCAGGGACTTGGCTCACTTTGTCTTCTTTTTTAATTTCCTTCCACCACTTTTCCATATACCTCCACTGAGCAGCAGTGAGAAATACTCAGCTTCTTGTGAGCAAGGCTGACCCCAGCAGAACCTGGCATACCAACTGGAGAGGATTAACTCTCTGCAAGAAGTTTCACTCTGAGCTCTGAATCTTTTTTCAGATCACTTCCAATCTGCTCTGTACTTCTCTTTAGCCAGATCTGGTCCTGCTGCGGGTCCTCGAGGCAAATGCTGCCGTCTTACGGAACAAAAAAAATCCAAGATGATTCTGGTTCCAGACTGAACATTCTTCAGAAGTATCTCCTAACTGCTCTGCAATGTACTTTAAAAAATGGAGAAAACAGCCCCTGGGGAAGCCATCCACGTGCATTTGTTTTCTTTCCCACGATTCTTCTAGAAATGTGGAGGCCTGTCCTAGAGGTGTGTCCTTGGGACCAACGCACGTGACAGTACAGGATGTAAAACTCTGCCTTCTGTTTGCTTTGCCAAAGCCAAATTGCCCTCAGGCCCTTTTTAACCATAAAAATATATTACATGTTTCTGAACAGGAGGTTTTTTGGCTTGCCAGATTCCATCTGCAATTCGTTCAGCCCTGGAGTTGCTGCAATGTAATTACAGAAGTATCTTCTAGCATCACAACTATTGCTGTCCTGGCTCGTTCCTTACTACAGGTTTTTGTTCTTTGGGGGTTTTTTTACGTTGTTTTGTTTTGGATTTGTTTTTGTTTGTTTGTTTGTTTGCACTTTTATTATACCTGATTTCGTGGAGTTTGTGACTCAGTGAGGGATGGGTGAACCTCACAAGCTCCCTGCACTGTGGGTTTCAGCATCCACAGATGATGTGTGTCACCATCATCACACACTGACCTGGCTGTGGTGGAACCTTTGCAGTCCCTTTGGTCATTTTCAGGTTGTTCCTGGCTTTCCAGCTGCCATGAGCTACAGTGACATTCTCCATTGCCATGTGTTTCCTTTCCCCCTTTTTTTTTAATTTTTCCCTTTCAGTCATCTCTTGATAGTGTTTTATTTGCTTATCTTGCAAAGCCCAAGTGAATTGTGTTCCGACCTTACTGTATTCTCTTGCACGCTGATGTCTATAAAAAAAGAATCCCATTTCAAATTAGGGTGTGTATTTTGTGCAACACTCATCTTTCCTCTGTGAAGCCTGAGGGTTTTTAGGATTCTGTTTGTCCTGCAAGAGGAAAATCACTGGCATGTGCTCTGGGTGTGTAAGATGGTGTTGTGCATCTTGGCCTTAGTCATCTCCCTCCTCCTGGAACAGGAGTGGTCAGACACATCATGTCAGCAGTTTTCTTTCTCAGGATTGCAAAGAGCTAGAAAATCTAATTAGCAGAGGCCACATCTGTTTCCAAAACCAGCTAAATTTTTACTTTGGTTAGAAAGATGAAGTTTGAGGACTCATTTTTTCCTTGTTCCTCTGTTAAATTTGCCATGAAGGCCATAGCAAAGCAGTTCTGTTGCTCTCTAAAAACCTTGCTTTTACTCAAGGTCTACCAAACTTAAAAAACTCTCTTAATGCTGCAACAGAGCTATCTTGGTGTTCCCATAGCCCTTACCTGTATGGCTGTGAAATCTTCCCACTGACTGCATGTGCACTTGTGAGAATTTGCAACCCTCAGAACAAATATTCCTTTCTTGGCATTTTGGAAAAGCCATGGGGTTAATTACTTACCTGAATTCCTGCATCCTTCTCTGTCTTTCAAAGTCTCCCAACACCCTGTGAAGTGCTGAGGCAGGAGACAGCATCTCCCACCCAGCCCTATGTTTATTTATTGCCCCTGAACAATTTTGAGTGGTGGTATTTTGGTCAAACATCCAGAAATCCTGTTTGTATATGATCACAGCTATGCACCAACACTGGCAGTCGGTCTCTTGATCATCCTGAGCTGGCAGAAACCCCCCTAAGTACATCCAAGAGCACCTCACTGGCAGAGGATTGCAAGTGTTTGTGTTTTCACACAGGAAGCTGTAGCAGAAGAGGAGCCAAATGAAGTCTTTGAAACCCCACATTTGTCAGCATGACTCTCAGCATTTTGAATTAAGAGCAGTCTTAACTTATTTTCCAATTCAGAGTATTGCTAATTTCTAGACCTTTTTGTTACCTTGTAGCTGCTAAAGATTTATCTTCTTCAGATAATTACCATGTTCTTGTTTACTCAGTAATTTCTGTGGAAATGTGGTAACAGGTTGGACCAAACTCTGTGTGAGTAGGAATTCAAATTCTCTTATGCTTGTCCTAATTCTCTGTTGTGCCAAGTATTTGTCATTATTTTTTTTGTTGCCAAATCCTTGCTTTACAAATGCTGTACTTTCTCAAAAGTATATGAAATATAAGTTTGCTATCCAGTGCTTGGATTTTGGCCCCTCCCAGTGCCTTTTGGCTGCATGAATTAAATTCAGCGAGAGATTTCGTAAAAGGATAAATGGAATTACATCTCCCTTGGGATGGACTTGGTGTGTGTCTGTGAATGGTTACTGTGGATTTCTGGCTGGGAAGAGGATGAAGAACTTGGGTGGAAGATGAGGAGGACCTTGGATGAACCATGGATGATCCATGCTTGGATCAAGTGTAAGGTCTGTTCTCTGGTGCTGCTTCTAAGAATCCATCTACTGTACAAATGCCTCCAAAATCCACCTGCTGTGCAAATGTCATAGAAATCTCAGTGACACCCCAAAACACTCTGTCTTGCAGTCCAGTTGAGAGGGGAGAAGCTTTGACTTCGAATCAAGACCAAGTTCCACAAGAGCTGGTGTTGGAGGGGTTGGCTGACATTCAGGTCAGTGCCATGGACACTGTGAGACCAGAGAGGGAGCAGTGACAGCTGTGGCACACAGAAATCTTCCTGTGTGACTTCCTACAGTTTCTCTAGGACTACAACCTCTCTGGTTTTAGTGGAGTGGAGCTCCCCAGTGGAGCTGGGCTTTTCTCACTCCATCCTGACCAAGTCTGACAGAGCTTTCTGTACCTGTTGAAGCTTGAGAAGTAGAAGGATGTGGCAGCAAGTGGCCTCCTTCTTTCCCAGTGGTGGGGTGATGACCCTGAACCCCACTTCTCATACTTTCAGGCATTTAAGTGTATCTCACTTCACAGCCCAGTGCTTCAAAAGGTTCCAGACTGTCTTGAGCCTTGCTGACCCCTGTGAAAAGTCCAAGATGCTTTTGCAGTGACATGGCCACAAGATCCCCTGGGCTAAACTTGCTTTTGGCCCTTGCTTTCCTATTTCCCAGCAGGCACACCTCTTTATAAAAAGTGTAGACTACTGACTTGGAAATACCTAGCAACAGAAGGCATTATTTAAAATGTAGAGGAGAGACAGGCCATCACTTGATCAGAGAGAGCTCAGGGGAGCGTGTCTCTTTGTTCTGAATGCCAGAAAAAGGCATTTCAGGATAATTCTGTCCGTGGCTTTCACGTGCTTTCAAGAGCAGCAATGGAAGTCAGCACAGTGCAGCTGTTGGGGATGGGACTGGGAGGAAGGAGTGCACATACCTACAACAACTCCTTGCTGGAAGAGCTCCTTCTGGATGCAACAAGTTTTTGAAGCAGGTGTGAAGTAGTGCAGCCAAAAGACAACTGTATCTGCTCTGTGGTTTACACTAAAAGTAGTACATTCATCTATATATCTCTTTTTCCATTCCATTAACTGGCATTGTAATAATAACAGCACACAGAAGTCAGAAGGGTTGCAAGGGTTGCTCAACATTTGTAAAACATGTTGAGATCTTTTGATGGAAAGAATTTAACAAGTGCCAAGAACCATTGGTCTGCATTCACTTCTGGAATGGAATGGATTATACCAGAAGCCTTGGCTTGAACATCTGTGGGTGTGTATGTTTAATGATGAATTTTTTGATTACCCTTTCTGTAAAAATGTCAGTTGAATCTGTTAGACGGCTTTGCTTCTTGGTGATGGAAACTGCTCAGGGCTTGTCTCCTCTCACCTTTGGGATCAGATCCTCTTTTGGCTGCCCTTGCAGTCTGTTTCCATTGGCTGTATTGCTTTTTTATCACAGCAGCTCTTTGCTATCCTTCCTGTCTGGATGCTTACCTTTGTAAAGTGTTTTCCAACAGCTGTTACTGACTGGCTTCCTGTGTGGAACTGCTGTTCCAGAATGAAACTGAAATTATCAGCAACAACTACAAAAAGGCTGCAGTAATAACTGTTGGGGTTTGAAAGCACACTGTATAATGCAGAAAAGCCCCTCACCCTGTCCCTGTATCTCCAAGGGGCAGTTTCTCTGTGTTAGGTGCCTCTTTACTATGTCCTTTTGGAAGTCTCCAAGTTGTGGGCTTTTTAGGGCAAGAAAATAGTTATTTTCTACTGATTCCTGTTTTTTATCTGGATACTTTCTGTGAACAGCTTGTAAGTTGTGAATAATTTATTAGTGAGTCTTTGAAATGGAAGAGGTTTCTGTTGGATGCTAGAGTTCTGTGAAAAGGGTTGTTCCCCCTCCTTTTTTTAAAGAGCAGTGGCTTTTAGATTTGTATTTGCAGTGTGATTAATCAGCTCTCATGAGCTCAGTCAGCTTTCCAGACAGTATCTCCAACACTGAGTTTGGTAATTTCTTACGAGTAACTTCTCTGGAATAAGGATTACAGTGAAGCAATATGAGAAGAACAAGCACATCTAAGGGAAAACTAATTGAAAGTTGAAAGCCAGGGTATTTTATTGTGTTTATGTGGGTGTAGTTACAATGGCTGCATTTCAAACTTCCAGCTGTTTCATTTGCACAGTGCTGTTACATGATGTCTGCAAATTGTTGTAGCATTCATGTGCTGTTCAAAGTGCTGTACGTGACCCTGCAGATCTCTACAGAGTTGTTTTATGGAAAGCTCCTTTACCACCTTCCATGAAGGTGAAAGACACATCAGGATTTGCGTTCACAGGGATGCATGGAATGTATCTGCCCCTAATCCCGTTAGCAAGTGATGGGATCTGCACTAATAATTCCTCTGCTGTCTCACCAAAAGTGTCTCCTGATCACCTGGGCTGTTGACAGCAGGCTTCTTAAACACCTCAGAAAGAGAGAGATGCTTGCCCATGTTAAAAGCAAACAGCCATGAATTTCCCTTGAAACAAAATCCACACCTGCACAGCATCCGTGAGTTGTGTGCATGGGGAATTGGTACCAGAAAATCTTGGGACATCTGATTTTCATTACATTTTTTTTTTTTTTCCCATTCACCACATGTAGTACTGGATGTATTTGTAATGCCACATTTCCCCTCAAGTGCTTTATTTCGGTTAGCATAAGGGTTCACAGTCTGCTCTGTTTTGGTGCATGTTCTGGTCTTGCATTTCATCTGCTATCCTGTTTGTGGCATTTATTTCAATATTTATTCTGAAATAAATCTGTGGTATGTTAAGGCTGTGTCCTCCTGGTGCATATTTTAGGCTGAGAAGAGCGGATAAAAAAAGATTATTCTATTATTATCTGAATAATTATCTGGTAAAATTATTTTTCCAGACTCCCTGTGTGCAAACACATGCCTTGTACTTTGGTCATCAGCACAGAGCTCGCTGTATTTCTGAAAGCTTCGGCAGACATCCTCAGGGACCAGTCTAGCTCTGAGAAATTGTCATTTATTTACAATCTCTAATCCCCTGGGAAAGACAGAGCAGTTTTGATGTTTCACAGAGGCCAGAGTAATGGTAACACCCATACCTTCAATGGAGCAAGCAATAAAAGCAGGGTTCTGACTGTTTGTAGGTGTTTCAGAGCACAGAACGCTTCAATTTCTGAGTGATGTGTAATCTGGGTAGTCACAACCTGCTGTGTTACAGTTTCCCTTCTCTGGGTCATGGAGGGTTTTTGGACAGCCCTGTGAAGCTGGCTGGGTGTTGGTGACAGCCACTTGCCCAGTCCTGCTGCTTTGTCCTTGATATAAATCCATGTGATGCTGTGAATTTTCTTCCCTTCACACTCACCTCTAGAGTCCTGACTTGTGGTTCTTCATCGTACCCTGCAAAGCCTGGTGGGCAAGAGCAGAAAATGCAGGAGTGCAAGAGGCAATTCTGCTCAGAAATTTGAAAACCCAAGCCCTGTTCCATCTCCAGTTTCACGAGTTTCTTGTTTTGTCAGGGTGGATGGTGTATAAATAGATGCTGGAAGTCGATTGTGAGTAGACTGGGCATGGTGATGGAGGAGTGGGGTGTGTGACTGAGATTGGTTTGGATATTAATGTTTCATTCCTCAAATAAGTGATTCTCTGAGTTAACTTTCATAGTCTTTCTCCTTACATGATATTCAGTGGAGAAAGAGCAGGCTGAAATTAAAGTCTCATGTGGATGAGACCTTATCCCCACAGTCCTGCACTTCCTCTTAAAACACAGCGCTCTTAAAATGCAGCAATCTTCTTAATCTTTATGAAAGAAATAAAGTCCCAGCATTGGTTTGTTAAGAGGCTCTCTATTTCCTAGAGTGCTGCATTAAAGAAGTCTTCAAAGGGTGAAAATAGATAAGCAGATGAAATTGAAGGCTGGGTTTCCAGGACAGGAATACATACATGATTTATTATAATTCAGTTTGTGCTTTTTTGAAGTCATCAATTTGTTCTTGTTTGAACAAATTCTGATTCTTGTTTGAACAGTTTCTGAGGATGTGTTGTGCTGCTTTGGGATAAAAAAAAAGTAACATCAGAAGTAAATATTTTTTTTTAAAAAAAAAAAGTGTTTAAATTATATTTTTTCAAAAAATATTGCCTGCTGCAGCTACTGGGCTAAACTGCACATTGAGTTAGATCTTAATTTTGGATGCAATCAGTAAGCTAGCAATTTGAGGTATAAAAGTGCCTTGAAAGCCACATTAAATATAGCAGCCCAAAACCACAAGAAAGAAAACTTCTTATTTGTCTTTGTAGAAATTGTGGATTGTACATTCTAGGGCAAATCCTGTAGAGCCTGACTTCTGCCTCAGCCAGGCAAGATGCCCATTGTTCTCAAGTCATGTGCCTGAAATATTACTTACTGGGTAAGGCTGTGGCATAAATTATTTCGGATTTTATATGCAATAAAGCACTAGAAGCTGGAGGTGGTGGCAGCAAGCAATTTGCTCTGGAGTCAACAAATCCCACATTAACCACAGTGGTATGCACGCTGATTGGGTTTTGCTCCCGCTTTTTCACGTTTGGAAAAGCAAACTTGTTGTGTACACTCTTCTGCCTGTTCACCGTCTGCCAGGGAAACAGAGATCTGGGTGAACTCCACCAAGCTCCAGGAAAAACAGTAAAAAATGGTCAGGTAGAAGGCACTTGGCCACTTATTGTTTTCTGCTCATTTTTTTTTTTCTTTTTTTCATGTGAAACACCTAAATTGGAAGAGATTCGATACGCTGCTCTGCTCACCGACAGGTCAATGCCATGTCTATTGTTATGCAGTAAAACTGCAGAGCATTAGGCTTCACATATTGAGAGAATTACTTTCTTCCCCCTGGTACATTTCCAGCAGGCACTTTTATCTAAATATAATATAGGTCGGAAATTTGACATTGTTTCGGTAGCAGGAGGGTTTTACCCTTCATGTTTGCAGCCGATTTATGCTGAGGTGATTTACCAGAGCTATGTGGCTGTGGTTGGAGAATCTGCTTGCACTTCATATTACGAAAACAGATCATCAGTTTTAAGCCATGAGGAAAGGAGGGGTGGGGGGTTGGAAAGAAAAAAGAATGAAAAGGAAAATAGGCGCGTGCATGAGTCATTCTGCCTTTGTGCGAGCGGTGCCGTGGTGGTGCAGGCTGGATCTGACTGCCAGGCCCAGGTTTAGGGCTGGAATCTAAAACCAAAGGAGCTGAGCTGTTATGAGCAGGAAAAAAAAAAAAAGGAAAGATGCAGGGCATTGGAAATCTTGGAATCTCCTAAAGTGAAATTTACATTTTCAACGGAAAACAGTAATTTGGGAAGCCAAGATCTTTCTGAGAGGCTTCAGTGCCATCCTCAGCAAAGAAATAAAATCTTTGGATGGTTTTGGCATTAATTACTTGGTAGTCACCAAGGATTTTTTGCTGTCAGTATGGAGTCCTTTTTTAGCCTGCATATCACTTTTTGTACTTCATTCTTCGATGTGGTTTCATTAGATTTCAGAATCACACTGTTTGAGGGATGAGTGTACCTACTCTTTCCTTACCTGTTAAAAAACCTAAATGTCTAAAATGTCAAAAAAAAAGAAACCATAAAAAAAGTTAAAAAAAGAATGTACACAAACTGAACCTCTCTTTACCATGTTTGACTGTTTTGTCATGTAAACAAAATAACAGCCTCCAGCCAAGTCCTTAACCAAAGTCAATAATCCAAAGGTTTTGCTTAGCTGAAACAACAAAAAAGGTGTTGTTAAAATGGCCAGAAGTTTTAGCCTTTAGGTGTTTTAGATCAAGGTTTAAGGCAGAAGAAATGCTTCTGAAGGTACAGCAGGAAATTAAGGATGCCAGGTCTGACAGAGACAATGTTCTTCTGAAAAAGTATTTGATAAGTGGTTATCCTCCAGAAAAAAATAGTAATCCCTGAAATCTTTGGAGCTATGAAAAAGAAGAAAGTATATTGGAAACACAGTATGAAAATGAAGTGAATGAGAACATAATACACTGAAAGGTGCATCAGTCTGTTTTGGCCCGAGAACTGTGTGCACATCTGGGTGATTTGCCTGCTCAGGAGTACAGGCTGTGTGCCTGTGGAGAATGGATGGATAAACAGAGTAAAAATATTGCTGAGACAGAGATAAGTTGTGAGCAAAATGAGAAATGTGTGCTGTTTGTAAATGGAAGGCTGTAGTGTTTAAATCCAGCAGGTGCCACCATATAATCTGGTCCAACTTCCCATACATAACTGTTAGTGGAATTTCACCATACAATGAACCCCAAAATTGGGATTATTTTGTAGTATAACTTCCAAACAGGCATTCATCTTAATGCAGAGATGCAAGAGACGGATGTACCATAATTTCTCGTGTATGTAATTATCCCCACTGTTCAAAACATGTGCTTAATTTCCAGTTTTAATTTGTTTTCATTTCCAGCCATTGGTTAATTTTATCCACTTGTCTCTCCTACATTCAATCTGAAAAAAAAAACAAACCATGGTGCATGTCAAATTGAGAAATATGTGAAAAATATGGGTGTTAATAACAGCATTCATGCACAGCATTGGACTGAGAACTGTGGTGGCATGTCTGCATGTCTCCAGCATAATCCCCTGTTTTCACTCACTACATCTTCTTGAAGCATGAGAATTTTGGACTGAAATTCTGCTCATTCCCTCATAAAAATGAGTCTTCTTGATCAGGTCTGAGCAGAATGCTGGCAGCTCTCACTGAATGATGGGGGGAATGATTAGAAAAAACAGTTTTCCCCACAACTGCCCCCCACCATTCAGCACATTTTTAGATATGACTTGAATGAAATACAGCTGAGATTGACACGCAAAGCCCTCTGTGGAATCATGTGTACTTGGTATGGTTTGCTTTTTTTTTTTGGAGGTGAAGATTGATCAGTTGTTTATATTCAGGTTTTTATGTGCCTATCATAACACAAATTAAGCAAACAATAAAAAGATTAAAGACATATGTAATCATAAACAAAATGGGACTGAATATCAACAGTGACACAAAGAACGCTCCCCACTGGGTGTTTTAACAAAGTCCATCCTCACCCCACCCATCCTTTCAGGAAGAGCCTGGGTAAACAGAAAGACTTTCTAAGAGCACAGAAGGCCGACAAATTCAACTTTTATAGACTGAGTCTGGCAGTGAAGTTTGTCATTGAGGACATTTTACTGACATCCTCCATCTGACATAAATTTGGAGACACAAACCAACAGAAATCGCTTCAGCTGCTGTGGTCTCACCTAACAAAGGGCAGAGGTCCTGGAAGTAGGTTAGGTCACAAGCTGGAGGTGCAGCAGTTTGGTACAGGATGAATGATCTCATTTCTTGGGGTGGACCACAGACAAAATCAGTCTGTAATACATGTAAAAGCTTCAGGATGACAAAGTAGTGTGGGAAAGAGCTGGATAGGTGCAATTGTGTCTAATTGGGTCCACGTTGTGAGGGCGCTGCTAAGAATGAAAGGTGTTTCTGCAGGCCTAAAAACCAGATTGACATTCAAGCAAACCATGGAGGAAAGAAGAGGCAGATATGAGCTGCCTGCTTAACTTAAAAATCTTAAAGGCTTTTTTCTCTGTTTGGAATTTTTTCATGTGTTTCTGACACTCTTGAAATGGAGTCTGAGTTCAGATCCACAGCAATTCTTTCTCCCTGCCTCTTCTAGAATGGAGTAGTGTGATCCAGTCAAATTAGGCAGGTTTTTTCCACTCCTGTGAAAAATGAAAAAATCTGGATTCATCAGGTTTATTTATGACTCACTGAGGGCAGATTGTGCTACAAATGATAAAGTTTCTCTTTAATCAGAATACACACTGTTTAGAATGGGGACCAGATCTTGCCCTATCTTCATAAATTGCCTACTGTAGCAAGCCCATGAGCTTGATCAGGAAATTTCAGCGCTGTCATAATTCAGACAATAATAATAATGTTGTAGAGCTGGGCAAGGAGTGCAAGCAATGCACTCCAAACCCAAAGTGCATTAGATAATGCTCGAGCTGATTTGTGGTTTCAAGTGGAAACCAGTTAAAGCTGGATTGTATGAAATGGTTTCAGCCCCATAATCATCCCAGCTATTACCAAGTTCCTTGCTGGGTTATAACTTTACATAAATTCAGTGTTTGGTGTAAAATACAGAGTGCTGTGTTGCTCTGAGAAAGGTCTGAAGCAAATGGCCACATGTCCTGTGTTCCCAATCCAGCAGATTTATTTTTCACTCAAAGTCTCCCCCCGCCCATTCTATCTGAGGGCAACATTTTTAGACTTAGATACTAATGAGATTTGTTGTTGAGCTCTTCAGGTCTGGGATTTCAGCCCTTGAGAGCTGGCACTCGATGATCCTTGTGGGTCCTTTCCAACTCAGAATAGTCAGATATTCCACAAGAGAGTTGTATCAGCAGGCTTGGCATACCTTTTTTTACCATCACCTCTTTTGAGATCATGCTGTGTTGTGGTCTCAGTGCCTGAGACAGCTGGAACAGCTGATTGTGGAGAGATGCTTGCCTGCAAAGCCATGTGAAAGGTGACAAATGGATGTCAGTTTGGTTTCATTTAGCTGCTGGGTGTGTGCTGGGCAGCAAGGCTGCTCTCCAAGGGTGGAGAAACAACCCAGGCCAGCGTGGATCATCAGATTTCCATCTGTCTGATAAACAGAGTTGAAATCTTGGAGAAATACTTTTTATTATTTATTTACTCCTCATCTGAGGAATGTCAAAAGATGTAGGCAATTGGAAGATAAACTCTGAAGAGCTCCCAAGTTGATTTTGCTTGTGGTGGGCTGCTGCAGAGATCTGTAACAGTGGCAGAATGAGGGTCACTCTTCACACTGAAAGCAGTGTTAACATAATTGTAAGGAAAACAAGAAACTCTTAAAAAAACTTCAACTTTTTGTTCCCATGTTTAATCCCATGTTGTTCCCATGTGTGTATTTACAGATTATTGGGCAGATTGCATGAATGTTGGTGAACAGAAATGAATACTTAAGGTGATTCTCATGGATGGAGCCCATACCTGGTGTATTTGCTGGCTGTAGGAAACTGCACTGATATGGAGGAAGGCAATGGATGAGTTTAGAATCATATTAAGAGACATTTTCAGCTTTCTTAACAGATGATCTATGTGATAAGTGTCCAAGGACAGGAAGTACATATCTGTTTAATGGATAAGATTTTGTGGGAATTTTTTGCTTAGGGTATTCTTTTCATTTCCTTTTTTAGTTTGCTGAGCAACTGGTGCTTTAAAAAAGGCATTTTAAAGAGGCTTTTAAAAGCAGTTGTTCTTCTTTCTGTGGAGGGGTGTTCTGTGTGGGTACAGAGAGTGGAATGAACTTCATCTTTATGTGGTCTGCTCTTTCTTGTGGAAATTAAAGACCCCACTGGTTTAGTATTGTATTCTTATCCTTTCTGTTGTAGACCTAAACAAAATGTTGATACCCCTTGGAGTTGCTTAAAAATGGCAGGTGATTCCCTGCATCACCTTTAGGGCTTTTAATTCAGCTCCCTCCTTTCTTCCTCATCCCTCACTGTGATCCCTCATGGCTGTGCTGCTCATGGTTTGCACTCTCTTTGAGAAGAGTTGTTTCTACAAAGGGAAAGGTTGCAAGCTCTTGAAGCAGAGCATGAAAATAGCAAATTAAATTCTTTGGTGCACTCAGGATGAAAATGCTGTTCTAGGTCTGGCAAGTGGCTCAGCCATATTTTACACTTTAAATTCTTAAAGTAAAATTGGGATAACTGATTGCTGGTCCTGTACTTTCACCCTTCTTCCAGCAAAGGAGAAAAATAATGTCAGAACGCGGTGATGGGAGAGGTTTGGCCCCAAAGAGTCTGATTGATGGCTAAATCAAAATGGTTTAGTTGCTTTTAATGTTAAAATATTTGCAATACAAACATTATCTGTACTTGGTTTTAGTCAGTGAAGAACTCTGGGGTTTTTTTCTGTTCATGGCTGCACTGCTAACTTAAATATGTGACTATGTAAAGAAGAGAGACTCCTTAACCATGATGTATCAGACCACTGCCAGAAGCAAAGTAAATGAATGTCCTGACTGGGTCTGGCACATGTTGGCTTCCAAATTCACTTTCCCTGCTCAAAAAGATAAGAGGAATGCAGGCCTCTCCCTTTATCTCACACAGTAATAACCTCAGCAAAGATTTGAATGGGACACAGGATTATTAGGATTTTAAGGTCCTTTTCAAGTAGGATGAAGCTAAATGTAATCATCTGTTGGGTTAGATGAGTACAATGGGTTCTCAGCTGTAGGCTTTCATCACAGCAGCGATCTTGTGTGATTTGGCCTGGCAGGGCTCCGGGCTCACAAAAATTTTGTGGGCGTCAGATGTTTGGCACTCAGAACCAACCACTGAGAGCTGCTGTCATACTTGTGTCTCCCTGCTTTCTAGTCTTTGAGCTGTAGAATACTGTCCCCATTTTCAGAGTGTGATATTTAGGGGAGGCTGATGAAAAGCTGCTTTGCTGAGTCCAATTCCAGCTACGTGGGCCTGAGCTGCTCAAACACAGCGGTGAGTGCTCCTACAGGAGCAGGCTAGGAGCATGTTTGCTCAGCTACAGAGCTGGGCTTTTATAGATTTGGTGTTTTCTAGGAGCTAGCTGACGGTGTGGTGTGGCTGCTGCCTTCACAGGGACTATTTTCTCAAGTTTGCTTCTGAGAAACAAAAGAAAACCGGGGTTTGAAATTATGCGCCTCAATTTGACAGCGTATTTTCACTAGAGCACATGGAGCAGGCACTGTAGCCACGCTCTAGAAAACTGCTTTTTGGGATTTTTTTCAGTGTCCAATATGCAATAACACCTTTGTTCCCCTTTCCCTGTTGCAGGCTCTCCTACCAGAGAAACGATGACGATGACGAAGAAGCCGCCAGAGAACGTCGCCGGCGGGCTCGGCAGGAGAGGCTGCGGCAAAAGGAAGAGGGAGATCTCTCAGGAGAAGTAACAGAGAAATCCGAGGTTAATGCCCAAAACAGGTAAATGTCTGATGCTGTTTCCTGTTCAAGCCAATGGTAATTTTTGTTCAGAGCAGAGAAGTATCTGGAAGAGGTTTGCTTTGGTGCTTGAATTTGAAGTACTGGGTGTCGCCCTGAAAATTAAGCCTTCTGATAATGTTTTCACAGTTTTAGTTACTTTCCCATGAAAGTCCTATAAACATAAGTTGTTTATCACATTCCTTCTAAGAAACATCTTTTTATGGACATTTCTCATGACCAGTGTGCTTGGGAAGGTGTAACTTAATTATCCAATCCCTGGTCATAGTTGAGACTATAAATACTGGAGTCAGAGAATAAAAGACAGTTTTTTGTTCTGACATTGAGAGTGTTCGTGTGAAGCATTTCATGTCTTTTGTGAAAACTGGGTTTGTCCATCCTTAAAATGAAGAAGGACTTCACACTGAGGGGATCACCCTGGCTGTGTCTCCATGGTAGGGTGGGAGCATGGCTGACTCTGGGCTTGAGGCCATGCTCATGGCTCATATCCAGGTGTCCTCAAGGCTGTCTGTGGGGTGATTCAGCTGGGGCTCCTGGTGGTTTCAGATTCTCTCAGGCCTCACAAAACACCACATCTTTGGTTCTGCTCACAGGGGTGATGCTGTTGTGTGGCCAAAGAGCTGGGTGGCAGCCAGTCCTCAAGCTGTGGCTGCAAAACGCCTGCAAGGTGCTGGGTGTGAGCTCTGGAGCCAGCACCGGGCAGGAATAAAGAGCAGAAAAGCTCATGGGAGGAGGTGACACTTGGAATCATGGAATCATCAAAGTTGGAAGAGACCTTGAAGGTCATCAAGTCAACCCAGCAGTGCCCCTGTAGCCCCTAAACCACGACACCACATCACTCATGTCACCACCCTCTTGTCACAAGATGAGTGGCCTTCCTGTCTGCCCATCACTTTAGCTTTAAAACTAAATGTGACACATTATTGGTGTCACAAATAATACACCCAGATTTCCAGTGGCCATAACACAATTGATAGAAGAAACCAGAATTGTGATGGCAAGTGCTCATAGATGCTGAGCACAAGAAGTGATCTATTTCAGGCAAGGAGAATGGATATAGATTAGCAAAACAGCAGCAGAATTTTGAATTTTTTTGTATAACCTGTTGTGTTTGTGTAGCCTGTTGTGTTTCCCAGCCCAAGAATGATGTTACAGCAGGATCTTTTCCTCGAAACAGTGAAGTGCATGTTGTTGTTAGAAAGAATTTTTTATTTTTTTTTTTTAATGCAAACCTTTTCCTTCTACATAGTGTGGCAGGAGAGGAAAGCAAGCGCTCTACAGATGATGAAGCTGCTTTGTTGGAGAGGCTGGCGAGACGGGAGGAGAGACGCCAGAAACGTCTGCAGGAAGCCCTGGAACGCCAAAAGGAATTTGACCCCACGATCACAGATGGGAGCTTGTCACTGCCCAGCAGGAGAGAAGTAAACAATGTGGAAGAAAATGAGACCACGGGGAAAGAGGAGAAGGCTGAAACGCGCCGAGGACGCTGTGAGATTGAGGAGACGGAAACAGTTACCAAATCGTACCAAAGGAACAACTGGAGGCAAGATGGGGAAGAAGAGGGAAAAAAAGAAGAAAAAGACAAGGAGGAGGTACAGGAGGAGAAACCAAAGGAGATCCCCATAGAGGAAAATCAGGTAGATGTGACAGCAGAAAAATCCACAGATAAAGAAGAGGCAGTAACTGTAAATGCAGAGGAACACAAAGCAGAGAATGATACAAATGCTGTGCCAGAAGGGACACAAAGTGTAACTGATGCTGTAGATAAAGAGAAGCTTAGGAATGAGGAAAAGGCTGAGCAAGAAAAGAAAGAAGCAGAGGAAAGGGAGAGGTTAAAAGCAGAGGAAGAGAAGAGGGCAGCTGAGGAAAAACAAAAAGCAGAGGAAGAGAAAAGGGCAGCTGAGGAAAAACAAAAAGCAGAGGAAGAAAAGAGGGCAGCTGAGGAAAAACAAAAAGCTGAGGAAGAAAAGAGGGCAGCTGAGGAGAGGGCTAAGGCAGAAGAGGAGAAGAGGGCAGCTGAGGAAAGAGAGAGGGCTAAAGCTGAAGAGGAGAGGAGGGCAGCTGAGGAAAAACAGAAAGCAGAGGAGGAGAAGAGGGCAGCTGAGGAGAGGGCAAAGGCAGAAGAGGAAAAGAGGGCAGCTGAGGAAAAGGCTAAACTAGAAGCAGAGAAATTAAAGCAAAAACAAAAGATGGAAGAACAGAAAATAGAAGATAAACAGGTAAAAGAGAAGAAAGTAGAAGACGAAAAACCTCAAGCAGCTTTCTTAAAAAAGCAGGTACAGTAAACATTTTGCACCAAAATAAGACACCTGTGGTTTGTGTGAAATGTAATGCAAGAAAAGATGGAATTGGAGTTTCCTCACAGATCTAGTCCTATACTGAAGTTACTAATACTTGTGCTGTCGCTCTCTCTTTTTAAAAATCAATCCCCTCCTGCTTGCCAGTAATTCAGTGCACCACAGGCCTGACCTCACTCCATCCAAGAAAACCTTGCACGTTCATACCTCTGCATGTGCTTTTGCTGCCTTTTTCCCCCCTCAGCTGCTATAAACTGGCCTGACTCAGTAACAGATGAGGTGGAGGCAGGCACACCTTGGCAGGAAATATTCCCAGTGCCTGTGGAGCTGTGTGAGGAATGCTGTGCACTAAAGGCGATGGTGAGGAAGGGCTCTGTGCACACCTGAGCATGGAGAAAAGCCCAGGTGGGGAGGAATGGGAGGAGTTGGAGAGGGTGGAGGGGGCACAGCAGCACATGATGGAGTTGTGGCTGCACACTGGATTGGTACGCGAGCACAGCGCGGAGGAACGAGAGGCGCAAAGAGGTGCGGTGTTCTTGTGTTAAAAATAAAAACTATTGAAAACCCAAATAAAAAAGGAGGAAGAAAAAGTGGAAGCTAAAAAGGAAAAGCTGCCAGAAGAGAAGCTCCAAGCTACCTCCATAAAAGATCAGGTAACTCATAAACCACTGATTTAGATGTGATAGGGAAACTTGAGATATGAAGGCAAATAAGGCACCTTTAAGTGAAAATTGCTTCTTCAGCAAAGTACTTAAGCTTGTGCTCCACTTCAAGAATATGGGTAATCCTGCTGAAATAAATAGGGATGAAGCTCCTTAAGTGCTTAAAAATAAGTAAATTCTTAAGTAGTTTATTCTTTTGGGGCTTTAAGACCAATTCCTGTTTGTCTTAAAACAAATATTCCAGGAAACTCAGTTCAGTCAACAACACAAGTATGGTTTTCCCTCTAGGGATGAATTTTTCAGGACAGTATCAACTAATCATCCTGGTTTCCTCTCACTTTACTGTGAACTTTTTCCCTATGAAAAAAACCCTACCATAATAATAACAATTTCATCATCATTATCATCAATTAATAATAATCATCATAATGATAATAATAATAATCTAGGCCTCTTGGCCACCTGACTGCCTTAACTAATAATTCCCCCGCAAGCTGCAATACCCCGTGATATAAAAACTGTGCATACCCAAGATTCTTCTTTTGTTTTAAAGAGAAAAATCTACCAAATGTACTGCATTGCATTTCCACTGTAAACACAGGAGCTGGTGCCATGGTGTTTTACTGTATGGTAAGTAAATAAGATTTGGGGACCATTTGCTCTTCAGGGGACAGCTGGACACAGAGCAGTGCTCAGCGATGTGCAGCAGTTTTGGCTCAATGCATCAGGTCTCAAAACAACCCCTGATCCTGGTTAGGGGAGACTGCTCAGAGACTGCTCAGAGCCTTGGAAGTTCGGACCCATTTGAGTTTGGAACATGCTGTAGATGCTTAGCTCACCCTCAGAGAGTGGTGAAGAAATAGCTGCACAAAAAAAAAAAAAAAGGGGATGGATTATATTAAGAAGACAGAACCAGTTTCCACAATTCACTTTTGCATGCAATCTTTGAATATTACAAGTAAATGTAAAGAGGAGTCTGTAGCTGACCACAAACTTTGATTTGTGGGGAACTTGAGACACAGTTGTCCTGCTTGTTTTTATGTAGAGCTTGGCCAACTCTCCCTGGAGCTCTCATCATGTTTTTAAAACCTACCCACTGGGCTAGATTATTCCAGGAAATTGGCAAGACTTATAAAAGTTACTTGTGATTTTAGTGTTTCCATCTTTGGATGCTGAAGCTGAGACAACTTAATAGAATCCCACTTCTGCTGCGATGCTGAATACCCATCCTGAGCATTCAAAATGTCTTGAAAATCTCAGTTGTTGTTTCTTTACACGTGAACAAAAATTGATGGTCAGGCAAGATCAGGCTCCAATCTCCACTTCTCCCCCCTCATTTACAGGACATACAAATTCAATGAAGTCTCTTTCTGAATGTGCCTGCAGCTAAGAGGATGCCAGTGTTTCATGAACAAGACCATGAGGGAATAGAATGTATCTAAATAATCAGGTTTTGCTTTTGCTTTTGACCACAAAGTTCAGGTTTTGATTAATTTGGCAAGGGAAAAGAAAAAAAAAAGGTCTCTTTTTCTGAACTTCTGCAGAGTTTTTGGTTCTTAAAAGTGACCTGAGAAGTTCACAAGAACAAGCTTTCTCATGATGTGAGACTCCTGGTATTTCCTGCTTCCAGTTTGGCTAGACATGCTGCAGCAGTTGCTTTTCTCATGGTATTTGGGGATGGCAGATGACTCTGCAGGGAAGCCCTAGACCCAGATGCCCACAGCTTTTAACTCAGCAAATAACAGAGCCCAAGTAAGGAATCAAATCTGCCAGATGGGCCTCCAACCTCAATAACTGATTTGCTTCAGTCTGAAGGTGTTCAAACTCAAGATTTAGAAATCTCAGCTCTCAAATAACAGCATAAAAATCTATCAGAAAACAGGCAGTATAGAAAGGGATAAAAATATCAATACATAAAGCTGGAAATTTGTTTAGCATGCCTTTGGTCATGTTCTAGATTGATATCAAGATTTTTGAGAACATGTGAACTATTTCAGTTCAGGTAATAACACTGGTCTGCTCCAAGTGGAGTCCTTTTTGAATTCAGCAGAAGCTGAATTAGTCTGTAATGTAGGGAAGCAGTGAGACAAGACAAAGAACTTCATCTGTTGCCTGCCTTTGGAATGAGATACAAAGGTTTCTGCTTCTTTCCTAATCGATCTCTGCTTTGATATTGAAATTAGGAGAAGGATTGAGCCCAAAAGATGTGAAATGCTTCTGTGATATCTTGTTTTACCATCTTTTTGAGTAAAGAGGCCAAGCTGTGTTAATGGTTTTCTCAAATGCAGACACATTATCATAAATCCTCCTGGCTTCTGAAATGCTATTTCCTAACCTATTACTTTTTAAACTATATTGTTTTAATATTAGTTTTCTCAGTGATTTCAATTAAGATGTAAGAGATACAACCCTCCCCAGTGGACCTGAATACATAAGGCAGCTGGAAGTGTTGGCTTTTTAAATAAGACTTAGGAAGGTCTTGATGAAAATCTCAGCAAAGGAAACCTAATGCTCTCAAAATCCCAGGACAGGCATCCTGGCACAAGAAACCTTGCACCAATCAGCACCTCTGCTTTCAGCATCACCCAGACCGGGGCTGAAGGGTTGGGAGATTTTTAGCAGGCAGCAGAGATTCCCGCTGTGAGCACCACCACCAGCTCACCCCCATCTGGCAAGGCCCAGAAGATGATGCTGTCTGATGGCATTCACCAGGATAAATGAACAGCCCTGCTTGTCTCAGCCCAGAAAGCAGCAGACCATTCCTTGAGGCCGCTGGCAGTCGTGGCCTGGCTTGTAGCAGTTGCAGCATCATGGCCAAGGAATGCACGGCCAGGGAAGCTGAACTCGCCTCTTGTCCGGCAGGGAGCCGCTGCCAGCTCCTGTTGGCAGGAGGGGGTGGGAAAAGCCTGCACTGCTGCTGCCTGCTCTCAGAGCAGAGAAAATGCCTCTGTTGGTTGTGTCCAGCATCCCCCAGCAGCAGCAAATCTGCTGAAATGGTTTAACCATCCTGAGCTCAGCTAAAAGGCGGCGGTGTCTGTCGCATCTCTTGGAGCAGCAGCCTGGCCTCAGGTGAAGTCAGGCACTGACTCTGGGGCTTCATCTGCACCTCATCCAGTGCCTGAGGAGGATCTGGGCCTGGAAGACCCTGAACTCATCCTTCAGTAATGATTTTGCTTCTCATCAGTACTTTTTTCCACTCCTCATCAGTAAAGGTTTTGCTTCTCCAGGAGTCATTCTTTGGTGAGGAAGAACAGGAATTTCTTTTCATTTGGGGTGTGAAGCTGTCTTCTGCTTTTTATTTCAAGGTGCATCTTAAGCCACCTTTAAGAGCACCTGTGTTGCAGACAGGGCTGTTACAGAAGTCCTTTATCTTTCTAGTTAGCTAATGAGATTGCAATAGGCTTCCAAAGCATTCTTTTTCTAAAGGTCTGCATTTCAATTCTACACAGAAGGTATTTCCAGCTAGAAGCTTCCCTCAGCACAGAGCTGGGGAAAGCAAATAAATACTTTGGAGTTAATGTTTCATCTTCTGCTGTTGAATGTTTGTTTTGGCTGGCAGTCTTAACTAACAGAGGATATTTCTACCTGAGGATACATAACTTAAATCAATTCACTTTCTCCTTTTACCAGCATCTAGCCATGACTCAGCTTGCTGGGCTCAGGCCATCTGTGGTATTGATAAATACTTCAAGCTCATAACTCTGAAGGAATACTGGAGAATGAAATTTATCCACAAAATATTCTTGATCACTATTAAGAATCATAAGACAAAACTTTTTAAGGATAAAGGGAATTTTTACTGGTATTTTCCAGAGCACTTCCATCTTCATAGGTTTAAATATTCATGTCTTATAATGCTACCCATGACCAGCCCCAGGCAGGACTGTGCTTTTTGTCAGAATAAGTTTTGCTCTGACATGAAGATGATTTTTTGTTTTGGCTATTGTTCTTGCAATAATGAAGTATCTCTCTGCTGTGAGGCTGAGAGTGAACTTTGTCAAACAAGCTTGACATTTGTTGGAGGTTTTGTGTTACTTTTATTGCACCAATGTCCTAAACCTGGTACCAAATATGTATTGGCAAGTCCCAGAGAGTTTGCAACCCAAAATCTTAAGAAGCAGCAGGTGAATGATGCTTCAGTGGGAGTGAGGAGTGGGGGTGCAGCTGCAGAGTGAAGCAGTGTGGTGGCACAGTCCCATGGCCACAGCAAACTTTTATAGAAAACTGGTAATATTATTTTCAGGGTGCTTTGACCTGGAATTCAGGTCAGGACAGCAAAGTGATAGTTGATCACAGTTCAGAGCTTTGCAGACCACTTCTGCCCTATAGCACATAAACAATTTTAAAGCAGTTGCCAAGAAATTCATGTTTCTCTGCTGTTATTTAGAGTGCCTCACACTGACTTTTTTTTTGTGTGTGTGTCTTGTGTTTTGTTGTGTGATTTGTGCTGTCTTCTGAGCAGGTAAAAGATGACAAAGGCAAAGCACCCAAAGAGGAAATGAAAAGTGTCTGGGATCGCAAGAAGGGCGTTCCTGAGCAAAAGGCGCAGAACGGAGAGCGCGAGCTCCCCGCCTCCAAACTCAAACCCACTGAGAACGCTTTTGGGTGAGTTCCAAGTGAAAACTGGGCTTGCCTGAGCCCCAGCAGGTCAGGGGCCATCTCTGGGTCTCTGCTTGTGGCAGCTGAGTGGAGGAACTGGGCTGGAAAGCTCAGCAGTGGCTCAGGTGTTCTCTGGGCTGTGGTTCTGTAGTTTCCAAGCTGTCCCCACCCTGCTGCAGCAACAAAGCCCAAAAAGCAGATGGAAATGGCCCTGCTCCCTCCGTGGAGAAATGAGGC
Source organism: Poecile atricapillus (assembly GCF_030490865.1). Classification (NCBI taxonomy): domain Eukaryota; kingdom Metazoa; phylum Chordata; class Aves; order Passeriformes; family Paridae; genus Poecile; species Poecile atricapillus. The sequence goes on along the minus strand of NC_081266.1, from coordinate 4,650,910 downwards.
TTGCATTTGCTTTGCTGGGGCTTTCCTTGCTTATTTCTAATATCTGCACAGAGGCCAATAATGACAAAACCCCTAGATTTTGTGTTCTCTAATTTTTTTTAGTCAGATCTCAGCTTTTACTGCAGCCACCTATTGCAATTCAATTCAACCCTTCCAATTACCCACTTACCTTTAATCAGCAGAATAAAGCACAATCCAGTTGGTAGCTCTAGAAAAAGCTGCTCTCTTGATTTCAAGGCAAACATTGAAATTAATGGCTTCTGTAGAAAAGCATTTCCTCCAGTTAGGTAAAAACCTTTCCTAGCCAAATAATCTTTTTTATTTTAATTTTTTTTTCTTCCTTTTTATAAGCTGTGTCACAGTTTGATTTTTATTTTTCTTTTTAAGGAAATATTTGGTTTGTGATTATATTGGTAAATTCAAAGAAGGTAACAATTTCCTAGTGAAAATTTTATTTAAAAGGATCCTGCTTGCTAAAAGCATGGGATACATGAAATAGAAATTACGTTCTTCCTTTTAGCAGGAAACTAGGAATGAGTAGGTTAGAAATTTAAATTTTTCTCCTTCTGCATCCCTCTTCCTCTTTTACATTGACACAGGCAGAGGAAAGGTTAAGCTCTCCAGGCACTTTGAGAAATCTGAGCGTGGCAGATGGGATTTGCTATTGTATCTCAGCATTCCCTTCATGATTCTTCCGGGAAAAACAAACTTTCTCAAAATAAAATGCAGTTCAAAAGACCCTGGAGACCCCTGACCCAAGGCCGAAAGATAGGCAGCAGTGGAGATGGAACAGCAGGAAATTGGCCTTGCTCAAAACTTGGGTCACATCATCAATAACATGAGAATTATTTTCTAAAAATGTTTTTTTGTTGTCTTTTCATTTGCTTTACTTCCTGTGGGGGACAGGCATTAGTGACAAAATGTAGATTTGAGTTTCCACTCCTTTTATTTTTTTGTTTTATTTCTGTTTATCTTCTACTGTTTTGTGGAAGTGTGAAGAAGCCTGTTCAACAAGTTTTTGTCAGCTGAGTAGAAGATTTGGTTTGGCAACATCAGCAGAGGTGCCAGTGTTTGCTGGGTTTTTAGGTACAAATTTGGGCTCTTGGCCTGTTTTTTAATGAACTGTCCAGAGTTGGGCCCTGTCTGGAACTGTCCTTTGTTCCTTTTTTATTTATTTATTTTATTTAAATGCACACATCAGATACTATTTAGAAAGGATATAACCTGGCTAACTTTCAGTGGTGAGAACTGAGAACAAAATAGGGCAGTGGAGGCTAAAGAAAAATGTTATCTCTCTTTTTGTCTACGTCAGTCACTGAAAGAAACACAGAATAAAATCCCATTTTATGGCTTCCCCTTCCCATCTCCCCTCCCACCTGCCTTCCTCCCTGTTCTCATACAGGACTGCAAAAGTTCTAAATATGATGTAACATGCTTTTTCACATTGTTCTGACATTTTTTGGCTCCCACAAACCACTTCTTTCCTTTTCCTCCTTGTCTGAAAGCTGGCAACCAGCTTCATTTCTGAATACCAAAGAGGTGCTTACAAAACTCTTCCTCCACCCAGCACCTCAGCACTGATTTCCCAATGTCGACAGCAGAGAACAGAGAAAACCCAAAATCTGTTGCAGAAGAGTTGGATGTGGAGGAAAATAAGGATAATTGTTGCCAGTGTATTGTTTGGGTTATGCACAACCAGTCAGGGAAGACCTGTGAGCAGCAGGGGAATAAAATAAGTTCAAAACTTTTAAATATCCTTCTTTGTGAGGAGGCCAAAACAATCACCCGAGGTCTGCAAAGAAGAATGTTCATTCCAGATCCTGCCACTGCCTTAATCAGCTGAAAGCTGAGTAGCTGCTAATTTTATTGAGGCTGACTGCACTGAGGGCACTGAGGTCTAACCTTTCTTCTGTGCTGATGGAGATCAGAGCTGCTCTTTCTTAGGAAAATCTTGGCAAAAGTTCTTCATTCTCTTGATTCTGAAGGCCAAATGTTTGCCCTTATCAGGGGAATAATTTTGTCTATCTGAAGTGACCTCTTCCATCTTCTTTGGGCCCAAAGCTTGCAAAAAAAACTTGTCAAAACAGACTTAGAGATCAAGAGGCAAAGGAAAAAAAAATACTGGGGTTTCTGGATTTGTTTGCTGGAGTGGCTACAACCTTGCAAAGAAACAGGAAAGCCTTAAGATAGCCAGGGATTTCTTTTGTCCTGTGCAGCATTAGGAGCATTGGATCTTTGGAAATTACACAGTGCCTTGTAGAGGGTTGTGGAATATTTTGGGTTCTCAGTACTTCTGTAAACTGAACCAGAAATATTCCAGGCTGGACACCCCCTTGAAATCACACCTCAGGTATGGCTCTTCCCTCTGTTTTTAAAAGGACAAAATGAACCTTCAAGTTAAATTTCCAGTGTATTCTCCCAATACTTGGTCAATTGTATTTTTCATTTAAAAAAGCAGGAGTTCCTTTGTGTAATTTGGCATCACTACCTGATGCAAGCCCTTATTTGTGGCCACTCAAATTAACTTGTCAAATGTTTTTATAGTGATACAATTCCTAAATCACGCATGCCGTGCTAGAACCAAATTTCATTCCAGTAGGAAACATCATGTGGGGGCAGAGAACTCTGTGTTAGTAGATTTTATGGTGATATTGAAACTACAAATAATTTAGCTCTGGTCCTACAGCCTCTTTTATATGTGTGACTCCATCTGCTCGAGGCATCTGTCTGAATGAGGAGCATCTTTGCAGGATTGGGTGTGATTGACTGGATTGCAAATTTATATGGAATCTGTTTTTAATATTGTCATCTCTACCAGTTACTGTTGGAATCTTTGATTTTTACTGTCTTGAGGTATTGCACTCTGCAACACTGGCTGCATTAATGAGGTCATTTATATCCAGGTTTTTTTAAGATACCAACAATACAGAAAGTTTTTTAAAAATTCCATAAATACGTTCATCTCCTGTCTTTTTGTCAGTAGCACACTTAGAAATCTTAGCAGTAACATCAAACACACTTAGGGAGCAGACATTTGTCTAAACACTGATGTGGTAATTATTTAACAAGGTGATCCTATCGCACTCTGTTGGAAGCGTGCACTTCACCTGTGCAAATTCTTTAGGTTTGGGGACTTTTTCTTTTTCTTTTTCTTTTTCTTTTTCTTTTTCTTTTTCTTTTTCTTTTTCTTTTTCTTTTTCTTTTTCTTTTTCTTTTTCTTTTTCTTTTTCTTTTTCTTTTTCTTTTTCCTTTTCCTTTTCCTTTTCCTTTTCCTTTTCCTTTTCCTTTTCCTTTTCCTTTTCCTTTTCCTTTTCCTTTTCCTTTTCCTTTTCCTTTTCCTTTTCCTTTTCCTTTTCCTTTTCCTTTTCCTTTTCCTTTTCCTTTTCCTTTTCCTTTTCCTTTTCCTTTTCCTTTTCCTTTTCCTTTTCCTTTTCCTTTTCCTTTTCCTTTTCCTTTTCCTTTTCCTTTTCCTTTTCCTTTTCCTTTTCTTTTCCTTCCCTTTCCCTTTCCCTTTCCCTTTCCCTTTCCCTTTCCCTTTCCCTTTCCCTTTCCCTTTCCCTTCCCCTTCCCCTTCCCCTTCCCCTTCCCCTTCCCCTTCCCTCCTGTGGAAAGTTACCATTCATAATTTCCATTTCCTTACCAAAAACTCATATTTTCCCTATGAAATGTAAGCCAAAGAGCTGATGAACCCTTCTGTTCATACATGCTGGAGGAGTTAGGGATGGGTGTTCTAGCTGGGATTGGAACCTTTTTAGGGTTTTTTTTAAAAAACACTGTTGAGACTGGAAGATTCTCTGCCCTCTCTTATTTCCTCCTGTTTTCCCGGGGTCAAGTAAATGTTTCTGTCCCCAGAGGTGCTTGTCTTTATCTAGAAGAGTTATAGAAGGTAACTCTGGAAAGCAAAGGGTCAGAGCATCCTTTGTGACACACAAGACAGGGGTGGCACACGTCCGTCCTCAGCGCTGAACGTGGCACAGGTGCTCCTTGTACCGAACAACTCCTGATGGAAATGTTTTGGGCCAGAAGGTTCTGGAAGGACCTTGGGGCGCCTGGCTGTGCTGAGCAGGAGGCAGCAGGTGGCTGTGGCCGGGAAGGGAAATCCCAAGGCACCGTTTCTCCTTTCCTTGCCTTCCCAGCCGCTCGAAGGGGAGCGCGAACGCGGAGGAGGCCAAGCCGGGAGTGGAGGCTCTGAAGAGGTTGGAGGATCAGCGGCGCCGCCGGGGCGAGAACGAGAGCGAGGAGCTGGAGAAGCTGAAGGAGAAGCAGCAGGAGGCGGCAGCAGAGCTGGACGAGCTGAAGAAAAGGCGGGAGGAGCGCCGGAAAATCCTGGAGGAAGAGGAGCAGAAGAAGAAGCAGGAGGAGGCTGAGAGAAAAATCAGAGAGGAGGTAAGTGTGAAATACGGAGTTTTGGTTTATTCCATTATTTCTATTTTATTTCCACTCTCCTCACATTAGTTGACAGCTCTTTGCAGCATTGTCTAGTGAAGACCTGAGCAGCATCCAGAGTAGGAAATAAGGTTTTAATTCTAGCCTTAGGAAGGACAGGGCTCCAATATCTGTTTCCACGAGTCAGGATTTCAGCTGTGATGGCTGCAAAGCTCTTATCTTCTTGGGGATTCAAAATCTTGGGGCAGGGCTATAGCCACAGAATTTTTTTTTGACGTTATATACAGATAGAATTACAAAGTGCACGTCAAAATTTATCTGCTGCAGATGGGCTGGAATGCTAATGTTATATATAGTTACAATGGGCTAGATCTCATTAGGGAGATATTCTTGTCTATTTAAATATTGAGTATCCAACACATCTGTTTTCTTGTACTTCCTCTGCCAAGGGGCTCTGCAAATAGGATTTCCAAGTCTCTGGTGCATCATTTAGGAATCCTAGTTGTTTGGAAAACAAATGGTAAATGAATAATACTGATAGTATCTGGCAGCTGAATGCCAATTCCTTTAACGTACTGAGCTCTTTACAGCAGAACTCAGTAGCTGGCAGGATTGCACAATACCCTGCTGGTCAGACCCACTGACCAGTGCTCACACTGGGGTTGCCTTGAGGGTTTCTGGTTTGACTTGTAGCTGGTGAAGCAAAACTCAGCTCTGGAGGGAGATCTGCAAGCATTTAATCTTGGGTTCCTTGGCCACCTACTGATTTTTCCACGTTAAATATTAATCTTGGCACAATAAGTGCCAGAGTAGAGGGACAGAAGAACAATACCAGTGTGAGACGTGAGAATACAGAGGAATTGAGCTTGAGCCTTTTTCTCTGTTTAAGTGGAGCTATATGACAGATAAATTTGGTGACTTCACTGTGAGGAGGATCTAGGGCAGATCTAATTGTGTTCCTGGCATCCTTAACACTCTGATGGATTGGCATTTGCACCTTTATACATTTCAGGCAGATCACTGAACTTTTTCAACTGGCATAAAAAGCTGTTTTTAGAAAATCTGGTAAATGTTCACAGGGCTGCACACAGCCTTGTGATGGTGATGTAGTTCTGAAAGTTCTGATATTTCTTAAGGAGGAAAAGAGGAGGATGAAGGAAGAAATCGAACGAAGAAGGGCTGAAGCTGCTGAGAAACGCCAGAAGATGCCAGAAGATGGTGTATCTGAAGACAAGAAACCCTTTAAATGTTTCAGTCCTAAAGGCTCATCTCTCAAGGTAACCTCCCCACTAGCACCTATTTAAAAACATAAAAAACATACATAAAAAACAATGGGGTTTGTAGTCCAAACCAACAATCCAACATCAAAAGCAATCAGACCTAAGAAAATGCTTTGATAGACTTAGCCTGAACCCCTTAGCTGAAAGACTTCATTGGAATGATTGAAAATTTAGAGCTCCTTCCTAAAAATAGAGACCAGACTGGCAGCTGTCACTTCCTGATGAAGAATCTCCAAAAAGGATCTTCAAGAGAAAATTATTTTTGAAACCTTGAGCTGCATTACTGTGTTGTTTTTAATTTATTATAGCAGTGCTTTGTAAGCTGGAGTAGAGTCATAGAATCATTTAGGTTGGAAAAGATCTTTTAAGACCACAAAGTCACAAATGTTCCCTCACTCCTTCCACATCCACAGTTATTTTCTTGCTGGCCAGATTACTTTGTCCTTAAGCATATTCAGCCTAATCATCATTAATTGTAACTGAGCTGTATGGGAATTCTAGCTTATGTCTAATCCCCCTAAAAATAACATCTAGAAGTACTGGGCTGGATTTCATTTTCTTACATAACAAGAAATACAAACCTCACCCTTCTGTTGCTGCAGGATTTCTAAATGGCCTTTTGTGGCCTATATTATATTAGAAGTGTGATAAATCAATTAAATGGTCTTTCAGCATGGAAGAGGAATCCTGGCCCCACTGAAATTATTGGGAGTATTGTTTTGGAATTCAGTCCAGTTCCTTTCTCAGCTCAAGCTCGAACTGCAGACCTATTAATGTTTTCAAGGACATTTTCCTTTTTTCATTTTGCTTCATTAGTCATCTAAGAATCCAAAATGTTTGTCAAAAAGGCCACTTAGTGGGAGCTAGCAGAGAAAAGAACCAGGTAGCAGCTGATTGAACCATGAACTGGATCTCTATGAGGTTAAAACTGTTAACTGTTGAGTGAAAAACTGCATTTGGACAAAATTAGTTTTCCACTCACAGAGAGCTACACTTTGGTCCAATCTGGGGATTCAGGTCTGCTTTGGGTCCAGTTCTAGCAAATTCAGAGTCTAAATGTTTTTGAATGGATTTGCCTTTTGCTTCTAAGACACATTTGAATGTGAAAAACTGGAACAGAATGCACACAGCTGTAAACAAAGATTGCAAAGCTTCAGGACTTGCCCCGATTAGTTAAACCTGGTCTTGCCATTTTGGTTGCTAAAGATGATGTCTGTAACAGACACCAGAAATGTACAGCTTCTTCCCAGCCCTCCTGGGAGGGCTTCCTTTCCTTCTGTTTATTGAGATGCCTTTTATGACATTCATTTGGAGCTTTAATTCACAGAAGGCTCAGAATGGAGGAAATTGTACTTGAAAACACAAAGTAAAAAGGATATTGATCCTAATTTTGGGGAAAGTGTGAAAAAACATCAGACTTGGCAGGAGGCTAAAAGCTTTCAGATACCTTTTGTGCTGATGCTACACTATTTTAAGTGTATTTTCAAAGGAAAGCTGAAATTTTTCAAATGTTATTAGACATCCAAGGTACAATTTTTTTTCCTTTTTTTGTGCTGTGTTTTGTGTCTTGTTAGGTAGAAGTTGTTTGCTACAAAACCTGACATATGCAGCTCTATACATTTTTTTCCTCTTTCTCTGTTTCTCTGTCTGAGAAATTGGTGATACTCTACAGATTCCAGTCCAGTGTCTGTGGGTGGCCAGTGTAGATATGCAATGCTCTAGAAGTTCACACCCTAAACTGTTTCTTGGCATTCTGTGGTCAAGAGCTGAGGGGAGAGTGATCTCAGTTTATTAACCTGATGTGAAACTTGATGTCAAAACCCAGTAATTAGAAGACAGTATATTTTGTTACCTTTAATTTGGGCTGACTTCTCAGGCTGGTCTCAGCTGCTTGGTACACAGCTTTCTCACTGTCTGCTCTGCACTGCCCAAGTTATCTTTTGATTTTTAAAGCATCTGGCACAGGTTTTCTCCCTTGATGGATGTATCATCTCGTTAGATCTGCCATGAGTCATGTGAGAATCCCAAATGCACCGTTGTGGGTGGGTGGCTGGAATTAATACTGAAAAAAGGGAGGTTCAGTATTAAAAAAAAATAAAAATGTGTGATACATGAGCACGTTCTGACTTCTCCTGGGTCACAATCTGGCAAAGCACCTTTTTACTCTTTCCCTGTCCTTCCTGATGTGATAAGCTTTTGGGAAGAAAAAGAAGTTCATAGGAGTGGCTAGTGTGAGGAAATTTGGGTGTGCTGATTGCCAAGGGAGCTGCAAGAAAAAAGGAAAGAAGGGAGCTTAACTGAGCAGCAGTGTGGGATATTGGCATCCTCTGGATGCTGCAGCTGTCCCTCAGGCAAGCCATGGACTAAGCTACAAAGATGTAGAACTCCTACATCTACAAAGATGTGCAGCTCCTCTTCATGTATGACACAGCTCATGGATGCCCAAAAGGAAATATATATATATATATATATATGTATACAAAACATGCATATGTGCTTATATTTATACAAACCTTCTGGGATTGTCTAGTCTGGCCTCTAGAAATCACAGTGGTGACAAGTCCTGTTGTTTTGACTGGTAAATACACTGGTAAATACAGTAAAAAAAATGGTAAATAAGGTTTGTTTCCCTCAAACCTGAGACACTTCTTCAGCAGAGCCACCAGAAGAGGAGTGACAGCACGAGGGTTGGTTCCTTCTGAGGGGACAGTGAAAAGAAAAGATGCCAAATAAATACAGGGCAAGTTCATCACTAGCTCAGGGACAGAAGCAGCCTGGATTTCTCAGGGCTGGGTGAACACCCTGTGGGCTGCAGTGGTACCAAACTTCTGTTCAACCTCTGTCCTGTATCTTCATTTTTTTAAAATAAGGACAAAGCTTGGAACAGCCCCTGCTGCTCTCACATCTACCTGTAGCTTGTCCTTTCCTTAATATAGTTGATTCAAAACGTGATGCACTCAAAGCATGAAATTTCCTGGAAAATCTTTGATCATTTTGATTTTTAGAGGAGTTCATTCCTCGTGTTTTCTTTGGGAAGGAAGGTTACTGAGTCCTTGTGTTAGGAGAGGACAGGATATTCCAGTGCTAATTCTCCTCTGGGGGATGAACACCACCCCTGGAGAAATGCAAAAGCAGTTGGGTGTCGAGGGGAGGGAGCAGTGGCAGGAGGCTGGGATGTCCCAGAAAACATCTCCTGGCAAACATGTGCCAGCCAGAACCCTCTGCAAGGCACTGCTGACAGCTGAGCCAGAAGATAGGACTTTTCAGAGACATTCTTTTCTTTAAAGACCTGTCTTGTCCTATCTGATCATTGCTCTCAATACCTGACAGCTGGGGCAGTGACTGGAAAGAATTTGCACACAATCTATTCTTGTGGCAGAGGGAAAACAGAACGCTAGGAGCAGGATGTGTGACGTTTGTTTTTCCCCATCTTTGATGCTGATGGCAGCACTTGAGTCTGGAAGGTAAACTGAGCTAAATTCTGAATTGGCACACTCTGCTGGGATGCTGCTGACAGCAGGAAAAAGCATAACTGTGCTTAATGAAGCAAGAGACTGTGTTAGGCACTCAGGGAGGATAAGGAGAAGCCTCTCCCAGGGACTGCTCCTCCAATGGATTCCCACTTGGTCCTTCCACATGTTGGATATGAGGTAAAATCAAAATACAGGGTTTCATTTCTCCCTGTGTTCATTTTTTATTCCCCTTCCTCCTTGACACATTTTTGAGAGGAGTTTTCTATGGATCCATTTGTGAGTTTCTGTTGTGTAATATCCAGTACCCAGTTTAAAACTCTTAAAAATGGTGTAATACCTTCCTGTGAAGAGTGTTTTACTGGGAATATCCAATAGTTTTTGTTTCCCGAGTCATGATCTCATATTGTGTGTTAACTCATTCTTTCTGGTCATAATTTAGTTAGAGGCTGGCAAGGTTGACTTTTTTGAGTGTGTGTTCTGAAAATATTCCATGGTGACAAAACACAGCCCAAGCTATTTAACAAGATCCTGTTAAGATGAATGCAGTAAAAAGATTATTTTTATTTCCTGGTCTGAAACTGAGAAAACATCTTGCATCTTTTGTTAACCACTTTGCTTTGCCTGTTTCTTTTACAGATCTATTTTGTCATACTGTTCACTGTATGTGCCAAACATTTTATGTTCTTTGCATGGAGTTTGTGTGATGTGCAGTGGGTAAATGACTTTTAGATGTTGCTGTGCAGTGTAAATGTATTTGACTTATTTGCTGAATACACCTGTGGATGGGTTTGTTTGCTCCAGGTGTATTTGATGTCTGCTTCTGCTATGTTTTGGGGAGGATATTCCACAATAAATCCTCACACAAATGTGCAGGAGATATTTTATCCCTCTGTGCAAGGCAGAAGGCCTTGCTCAGTTCTTAGGGTTTCTTCCTGACTCTTTCCAGTTTATTTTCTGGTTTTACTTTTCCACTTTTCTCTTCTGAACAACCCCTGACCTTTTCCTGATCCCACAGCTGGTGCTCTGAGAGCCTCTGTTACCAGTGGGTAAAGAATGACCCCACTTTTGTCCTTTTACTTTACAAGGATAATTTTCCTCTTCCTTCCCACCTCTTCCCCCAGTGCCCACTCAAGTCTGGTTTTCCCCTCTGTGCAGAAGCATCTCTCCTACCTGCACATGAAAGAGAGTGAAGATCCTGTGAATGAATTATTGGGCAATATCATTGAGTCCTGGTTCTTTGAGTTAGTCCATATTATTTGTCCCTGCTGCCCCCCAGGGTTTCACTGATGCAGCTGGGGTCAAACTGGGGACAAACTGGGGACAAACTGGGGACAAACTGGGGGCTCTTGCTGGAATAACCCATCATTTTGATGCATTGACCCAGAAAATCAGGGGAAAACTTCTACTATAGCACAGCAGACGTGAGGCAGCGTGTTTGGGGTGACCATCCTTGGTCTGTTTGGTCACTTTTGAACCATTTCCTTGCTCGTTTTGTGGCATTGCTGGCTGCACTCCTGTGGGTGAAAGAGCTGTTCCTGAGGGTGTGCAGGGCTCCTGCCGTTCTTTTGCTGCCACCTTGTGACATCTCTCCACTGAATTTGTTTGCTAGGATTTGTCCTAGCAAAGCCCATCTTAGCACTCAGGACTGCTTTCAGCTCATGTTTGGGCAGCTAAAAGTGCTCATGGAAGCGGCTCTGTAAATTGTGTGTGAGTTTTAGAGCTTCAGAGGTGCCTTTGAGCAGGATGGGTGGTAGCTGGAGTTCTTCCAGGGAGCTGGTTTGGCAAATTCTGCACTCAAGTGAACTGAGCTTTTGCTTGCAAGGGCTTGAGAAATAAACCCTGCATGCCCTTTGATGGGATTGCTGTGGGATTTGGTGTTCTGGGATAGCCTGGGATGCTAAAGGCACTGAAGAGAACCATTTAAAGGAAAGGCTGTCACTGCCTTGTGTTAAAGGCACGAATGCCAGAGCAGTTTTACTTCAGTTAAAGTAAATTGAACATGGACAGGCCCTGCTGGGACTGGGGAATCCCCAGGAATCCAGCCAGGATGATTATTAATCATTTCAATCCCCTGGAGCTGCTTGCACGTATTTTACTTTCAAGAGAAACTGTAGAGCCTGGGGTGATAAGTGGGACAATGCAATGTAGATAAGGCTTGAGAAAGTTTGATGAAAATATTTCTTTACCCAGAATACAAATAGATGCACATACTTCCCATTTCCCCACTGTGAAATGTTTTAAAACTTTATTCAGGGATGGAGTTTTTTGTTTGCAAAGTATTGAGAGATTTGACAGAAGTCATGTGAGACCTTCATGAGTCTTCCTCCCTGGAAATGTCACAATATTTTCCTATTTACAGAGTAGAAAATAATGATGAAATGTCAGATACCAGTTTGTATAATAACAGCTGGTAGATACTGATTCAGCAGTGACCCTGCCTGAAAGTGAGCAGGGTTTACAATGATGGGTGTTTTGGAGCTCAAATTTAAATTGTTGGTGTCCTCCAAAAACATGAGTAAGGGAGGCTTTGTGGCTGAGCTCCAAACCTGGCCTGGTCTGATGTCTCATCTCAGAAAAACTTGATTTAATTTGCTGTTTCAAGAGATACACCCTTGCTCTTGTGTGGGAGATGTGAGGATGACACAGGTTTTAGTGGATCTCAATCCCTTCCACGAGACAGACTCCTTCCCATTTCCTCTTTCTGTGTTCATTTATTCTCCTGTTACATGTGAGGCACTGAAGAAATCTGTAGGGTGCAAACATTCATGGAGAAAATATATCCATTTTTATGAATCTGCAGCATAAGAGGCTCCTATCTATAAAACCTTTGTGTGTGTGTCTGTGACATTTCTGTTGGAATGTATCTCTTTCAGATTGACTTTTTTGACATTTGAAATGACGTTTCAGGCTGGCCTTGCACAGGCTGACTCTTTATTAACTTGAAACTTAAAGCTTTTGTTCCTCTCTTTTCTAGATAGAGGAGCGAACGGAATTCTTGAACAAATCCGCTCAAAAGAGGTAAAGCAAAGAAACAGTAAGTTTATTGCAAACAGTAGTGTTTAAGTGGAGAGAAAATAATTCTTGCATTTATGTTTTTTCCCCATTTCCTATAGTGGTATGAAACCCACCCAGACAACAGCAGTTGTCTCAAAGATTGACAGTAGACTTGAGCAGTACACCAGTGCAATTGAGGTAAGTTAATTCCAGTAAATGGATCTGGTTATTAATGGCTCTGGGGCCTTTAATCAGCATTTGTTTCACTGTTCAAGAATTGCAGGGTTTTTTTTGATCACAAACTCTTCTTTAATGTGACTTCAAGAACAAAATGCTTGAGGCACATGTGTAACCAACACCTAGAGGTGTATCTAAACAAAACCTCAGGTTTGTGTCTTCCCTTTCATGCTGGAATTTGCTCTGTTCTGTAAGCTTGCAGTAGCTTTGGAGGGTTCAATCAGCATTTGGAGTGAGTCACATCCTCTGCTTGATGAGAGACAATCTCTCATCTCATGGCAGAGATGTGCTCTGTCAGCACAGAGCTGGTGGTCATCCTGAGCAAAGCTGGCCTGGCAGATTATTTAGAAGAACAAGGACCTGGCTCTGTGCTGCTGGCTGCCACCTCACAGTGAAATTCCTTGGCAAAGACATACTCTGCAGAGAAATGACAAAAGGGACGTCAAAAATCACATCAAAACACAGAATTTGACCCCAGGTGGTTTTGGCAACTGTGCCTAAGAGCCAGAACTGAGAGCTTTTTCTGTCCATGGTCCAAGGTCAAATAGGAGATTGATGTCACTATGTCCAGCTGCCATCTGACCTGAAATATTTCCTTTGCTGAGCTTCTGATACATCCACAAGTTGCCAAATCTGACTTGCTTTGCAATTAGAGAGGCAAAGCATCACTCATACAGGTTCTTACTCTCATCAAACCTATGATATGTAAAATGTGCAAGAATTTTGAAAAGAAGGAAGAGGGTGAATTTGGCCTGGTGTTTTTAATGACCATGCAAAAGACACATTTCCCCCAAAAAACACCTAAACTCCCACCCAACTCTCCACTCTGAAAGAACACCTTGTTTCAAACATAATTGCTCAAATTATGTTAAAATTATTATGTTAAAATTATATAATTATATATTATTATATATAAAATTATATTATGTTAAACAAACAAACTCATAATTGCTGAGATTCACCCCTGGAATGCTGAGGTTCAGTTTTCTGGGGAAGATGGAGCAGTGTGATGCTGAGTGACAGAGCAGCCTTTCCCCCTGCCTCTGCTGAAGGATTTCCCTAGCTCAGTCCCTAAAAGAGCCAATTTTCCAGGATCCAGGTGCTAACTATGATTTTAAAGCCTTGGAGCAGTTGTGTGCAGAGCTAAGGTTTGCCATGGGTTTTAGGAAGGCAATAAGCGCAAAAATAAGCGAGCCAAAAATAAAATGTTTAAATAAATATTTATTTAAAAAAAAAGAAAAAAATTATAAAAAAATCAGCCACTTTCACAGCTGGATGAACACCAACTGGCAATTCTTCCCCAGGGCACAAAGGCTTCAAGACCTGCTAAAGCTTCTGACCTTCACGTTCCAGCTGAGGGTGTCCGTAACATCAAGAGCATGTGGGAGAAAGGGAATGTTTTTTCATCACCTTCTGGGACAGGAACACCAAATAAGGTATGTGTTTAATTAAACCTAGCGATTCTAAAGAATTATGCTCTGGATCTGACCTTGCTGTTCGTGTTCCTCTGAGTGAGCCAGTCTGCTCCTGTTGATGTCACTGCAGAAGAATATCCCAAAGGATCCTGACGACCTCAGAAATCCACAAGATGGTGTGGCTGCAATATTAAATATAATGGAAGAATTTAGTGACCTACTGAGCTCAGTTATGAGACATTCCAGAGCCACATCGGATATCTTAGAAAAATACATCTGGGGCATTCAAGCAGAGTACAAAGAAATTCTTTGAGCAGGGCAAAATTCTTTTGGGGAGCAGAAGAGATTTGAATAGGCAGGATAAGGATGATATTTTCTAGATAATTCATAGAAGTATTTGTGAGGCCTTTATCTTTTCTATGTAAATCCTTAAGGCAACATTTTCATTCTATAACCTGATGTGAGTTGCTGAGCATTTGTCAAATGGCAAATTGATGAGCCATGGATTGAAGTGGGTTATTACAGACAGTAATTACATTTTATTAATTTGTACTTGCCTTTTAAAGATTTAATGTTTTGAATTCTAGGCCATTTCTTAAAAGAAAAACTGTGTGCTTTTTAAAAAAAATTAGTTTAACAAGAGAAAAAAAGTAGATTTGAGCTGATGTCTTCTCTTTAAGCTAAAGATTTTTGGAGTTTGGGTTTATGGTAGAAACAACACATTTATTTATTTTATTTATTAGTCTGACATTTATTACTGGGGTAGCAGTAAAGTGAAGATGGTTTTGTAGGATTTTTGAGACCTAGAGGTCAGCAGCACTGTGTAATTCATAGGGACAATGTCTCTGAGCCAGCCACAGGCTCAGTGAGGACCTCTCTGCTAAACTTGGCTTTGCTTTTAAATCCAAACCGTGGTAAACAGAGCAAAAGCCATTCTGAAGGTCTTGTGACTGGATTTTATCATTTTGCAGGAAACTGCTGGACTGAAGGTCGGTGTCTCCAGTCGTATCAACGAGTGGTTGACCAAGACCCCAGAGAGCAACAAATCCCCTGCTCCAAAACCTTCTGTAAGTGAACTTGGAACAGCCTTCTCTTCTCTCCTGGGGCAGAGGGAGCTTCCTCCACCAGCTGATGGCCTTGGGAGGAACTCTGTGTCCTCTTGGAAGCTCACAGAGACTCCTTGGCAGTCAGAAAACGGGGAGAGGAAACAGGGAAGTTCTCACCTTAAAGCTCAGAGAAGCAGAGGATGACTTTAACTCACCACCTGTGAAAGGCTTACATTTAAAATTTACATTTACAATTTAGAAATGACCAGCCACAGACCCCAGACTGCGCACTTGCACACACTTGGAGTTTGGCCCTTGCCCTGTAAAAAAATCTTCCAAGTATGTTTTAAAACACAACTGGAATAATTTAGTTCTTTCTGAGCCTAAATGTACCTCCAAATGAAGGCCCTTTAGCCTGCCCATTAATTCAGCCAGAATCAGAGCAGAAAATACTGTGGAGGTAATAAACTCATTATTTCATTATTATCACTCAGAATGTGGGAAGGAGCAGCAAGAGGTAACTGTGGGGTGGGGAAGGGTGAGGATGAGGAACCAGAATGTGGATGTCCATATTGGAGAATTGTTTGTGATGTTGATGATTCAGCTTGAGCATTTTGTTCAAGAACTGGTTTCTTCTGGTATCCTTGTGCATTGTTTTTCTGCCAGTTCACCTGCCCTTTATAAAAAGTGCAAACACTTTCTCAATTCACACTCCTGTTTGTCCTTAATAGGAGTTTGAAATTTGCAGCATTGTCCACTTTAAATCCTGCCTCCAGATTTTTCTCTCTTTCTTTTAAGTTGCATCTTTTAGACAATGTAAAACTAATCTCTTGTTTTTCCCTCAACCAACTGTTTCTATCTATGTCTTAATTTCCTTCTTTCTCAA
This sequence comes from Poecile atricapillus, assembly GCF_030490865.1. Classification (NCBI taxonomy): domain Eukaryota; kingdom Metazoa; phylum Chordata; class Aves; order Passeriformes; family Paridae; genus Poecile; species Poecile atricapillus. The sequence continues at coordinate 4,635,193 of NC_081266.1, read as the reverse complement.
TAGATTGTTCTTTCTTCTTTCAATGTCTCTGCTTGAAGGATCACGCCCTCCTCCTATTCTTCTTCTTTGGGGGTCTGTTTGCTAAGTTGGTCAGGTAAATCTGTTTATAATTGACTATGAAGGTTTATATACATCTATAATGTGTGATTTTTATTTTTTCTTAGGATAAATCAAAGGGAAGCCCAGAATTTCTTATTTAGCAAATAACTTCTCACCCCCATCACATTCTGTCAGAGTAAAGAAACATTCAAAGTTTTTGTGACCATCAAGATTCTTGTGGGGTTTGAATATTGAATATTGAATTCAGGGCAGAGCAAATATTTCAGTTTTACCATGAACCTAAATCACAGATCACAAATCATTTCAGGACTGTGAAAATGGGTTTGTGATGGTGTCCCCTGCAAGTAGCTTTGTGATCAGGTCAAAGTTGACTGCTTTCCTCCTTCCTTTTTTAATGACCTCCCTTTTTAAAGTGCAGAATTGGCTGCAGGTTCTGATCATCAGCAGCCCTGTGTGGCTGCAAATTCTCACCAGATCTCTGCAAAATACCCCTTGCAGCAACCTCATTTCCATTCATCACTGAGCATTTTACAGGTAGAAATTCTCATGTGCAGAAAACTTCCCTCCCTACATCCCTGGATGGCCAGTAGGAAATCCTGGAAGCTGTGCAGGATTTGAATCCTTGCTGAAAAGGAGAGCACTGATGTCCAAAATTGTTTGAGACTCTTATTTGCCATGCACAGAGGTAGATATCAATCCATCTCCCCAGCAGATGTCATTTTCATTTGCAGCCCTCCTTTTCCCCCAAAAAATAATTGACATTTTTATAGAGTTTTTGGTTAAAGTCTTCATAATACACTCATTTTTAGAGAATACTACTATTCTTTAATGACTTTACCTCATCTGTTTTGGTATTTTTTTCCTGTCAGGCTAGTGATGGGCACATCCTAAAGTTGCAAAGGATGCAAGGGAAATTAAAATGGATATGAAGGACTACAGTGATAAGTGCTGAAATCTGTATTTAAGGATGTAGGATCTGCTTTTCTGTTGTATTAAAAGTCTAACTCAAATTTTTTTGAACAATTTTAAATAAATAAATATTTTTTTTTTCCAAATTAAATATTTTGATTTTGATCTAAAATAACCAAGATAAGCTACTTTTGAATTCCTCCCTAGCAGAAATACTGTCCCTGAGAAAATGTGGGGATTTTTTTCTGCAGAAATTGGATTTTTTGGTTTTTTTTGTAAAAAACTGATGGTGCAGTAACTCTTCACTGCACTCCCTAAGCTGAGCATACTGAGTAAAGGCCAGTCTGTGCCATATGAAATAGATGCAACAGAATAGTTTTTTGTCTCAAAACATGGATGTGTTTGGAGTTATTTTGTGAAATATAATTCTTTATAACTGATAAACAATGTAATATTTACCTCTAGTGGATGTTCCTCAACTTCTCTTGTGAGGAAGTTGCATTCTAACCTTTTCTGTAAGAAATGAATATAAACCTGAGCTAATGTTGGTTTCTGTTCTCTGACATTAAAAATACAGGATTTAAGACCAGGAGATGTATCTGGCAAACGCAATCTCTGGGAGAAGCAGTCAGTGGAGAAGCCAGCAGCTTCTTCTAAGGTAAAAACACTTCTGGGCAGCGTTGAGAGGAAAATATTCTGTTCCTCACCCACCTTTTTATCTAGAGAAAAAAGCACAGTGAGGTTCAGAAGGAAGTGTCTGGTTTTTATATTCCTGTTTGGCAGAGCTGTGATATGTGTGGACATCTGTCCTTTCCATGGGGTTGATTTTCTATTCCTGTTATAAATAGCAATGTTCTCCTACATGGGATTTTAATAATGGCTCTTTTTCAAACAGGTATCAGCTATGGGGAAAAAATCAGAGACTAATGGTAAGTAATGCCCATAATACATACATTGCACCTGTTTTATAGTTGAATATCATATATATTTTTATATATTTATATTGTATTTCTATATTATTATATTATATTATATTATATTATATTATATTATATTATATTATATTATATTATATTATATTATATTATATTATATTATATTATATTATATTATATTATATTATATTATATTATATTATATTATATTATATTATATTATATTATATTATATTACATTATGTTACATTATGTTACATTATATTATATTATGTTATATTATATTATATTATATTACATTATGTTACATTATGTTACATTATATTATATTATGTTACATTATATTATATTATATTATATTATATTATATTATATTATATTATATTATATTATATTATATTATATTATATTATATTATATTATATTATATTATATTATATTATATTATATTATATTATATTATATTATATTATCTACATTATACATAATATATTAATATATTAATTACATATAATTACATCAATTATATATTAATATATCTTCATATATCTTTTTATATAATATATAAATATACAAATATATAAAAATATATCTTCATATATCTTTTTATATAATATAAATATATAAAATACATATAATATATAACAATAACTTATATTATATAGAATAATAATATAATATATAAAGATATAAAGATAAATAAATATATAAATGTATTTATCTATTAATATATAAAATAATAATGTATATTATGTAATATGATATTATATAATACACAGTATAATATCTATTAATACATATTATATATGATATATAAATATTATACATATAATGTTAGCATACGTAAATAATAAAATACCATATACAATATTTGATGATATACATATAATAATAGAGTACAGATATTTTAATACCTATTATTATATAGTACCATTGCCACATTTTTGCACAGGTGTACCTGTGTTTTAAAATTCTGCAGCTGTTCATGTTGATGCCCAAAACCCCTTTTTCCCTTTGCCTTTCACAAATTCCATTACAATGTCATTGAAACACGAATGGCTCAGAAACTGCTTTTGCAGGAGCTGTGCACTGGTGTTCTTTTCAAGGCAAAAATAATTTTTTTATTGTCATTTTTAAAGCACTGGTTGGTGAAACACAACCTAATTTTACAGAAAGAAATCAGCAAAATTGACCTCTTAGCTTTTTATTTTTATTTTAACCTAAAGCACTCCAAATACAGCAAATTAAACTCATTTTATGGCTGAGAACCAGTGGGGGAGAATGGAAGTTTGCTGACCAGTTTAAACAGCTTTAAGGATGCTTTGCAACATCAATTCTTTACTGAGGGAAATGATCAAATATAGAGAAACTCTTGGTTTTCTACACTTTAACGTGGGCACACACATTTTTAGTGTTTTTATGTAAAGCCAGAGGTATGGTATACCTGTGAACTCTTCTTTTTTTGGTTTAGAGCGGTGCAAAGCAAAATTGTTTTGCTCCTCTTGTCCTTTTTTTAAAGCAAAGTGTCAGGGGAGAGGTTTTTGGGCTGGCTCAGGTTTCCATGTCCCCATGGAAAGTGTTCTCCACCCTCAGGAGCTGTCCCAGGGCTTTGGGCACTGCTGAGCCTCTCCTCAGAGGCTGAAATCTGATTTTTGTCCCTCTTGGGACCCAACCCAGTGCGTGAGCAGAGCACACCCAGCCCCTATCCTTACCTGTTAACCTTGAGAGCTGTGCCTTTTCTCTTCTGGAGATGTGGTTGGCTTCTTTCAAGCCATATTTAATCTGTCTCTTTCTCAGCAGGTTTGAGACAATTTGAGAAGGAGCCATAGGAGGCCCCTAAAGACGCTGGACCAATCCAAGTTTGGGAGAAGAAAAAAAAGAAAAAAAAAAAAGAAAAAAAAAAAAAGGAAAAAGTGCTAAATTGTTCTTTTTATATTTATGTTTATTTACCAAAATGTCTTTTTGCATTATCCCAGTTAAAACCATGTATATTAGCACTGTATTTAATAATCAGTCTAGACATTCATCAGAATAGTACTGCCTTTGCACAAGAGCCTTTATTCCTAAAGAAACCCATGCTGTGAAATATATAAACTCTCCTACTGACACTCATAAATATGTATCTGAACAGTGATTGCAGCTGGTATTTGGTCAACCCAAAAAAGCATGTAAAGTAAAGTTGCTTGGGAAAGGTGTGCAGTAAACCTATAAAAACAATGGTTGCTTTTGTAAAACAAGAAGTCTTTTTTTTCTTTCTGCACTTTAGACTAAGGCATGGAAGAAATATCTTTAGTTGACAATGTAATATTTTCTGTAAGTTGCCCATGTCATGAGAAATACTGCATCAATAACGTGTTTTAATTTTTTTTTTTGTTTTATACTTTTTTGTTTTTAAGTATCAATTTTTCCATTCTAGTTTAAGTTAATACCTAAATTTGGATGATTATGTTAGCTGACAGCGGTACTGATATTTCTTTTTGTTGTTAGTGACTAGTAATGGAATGCAATCTAGAATATATATACACACATAGCTTTACAAAGTTTAGCCTAAAGGCACTACTAATGGTAGAATGCTTTAATATGTGCTAGAGTATTATATTTAGCAATAAACATACATAATTAGCCAATATCACAGCTTAAAAAAAAAAATAAAGACAAAATCACACACTTTTTCTATAGTAAGATTTCATAATTGTCAGTAGAGGTATGGTGAGATAAGTATTAAAAAAATTTAAATGTCAGTTGCCCAGAAATGGGTAATTAAAAAGAAAGTATAGTTTTTAAAAGAGGAAAAGGTAAGGGTATAGAGGGTCAAAAATAGGTCACTTGTATAAAAACGTTGTAGTTTAATTTATATAAAACCACCATAATTAAAAAGAAAAAGATGTAAAGAGAGTTGGAGCTTGTTTCAAATGACTGTACACTAAATCTTGCCATCCATCAGTGCCGTACACCAAAATGAAGTAAACCTCTATGATGCTTCTTTTTACCTCTCTCTCCTGAATACCTTATTTACAGATGTTTTTGTTTGTACATAGTAAATACTTGGCTGTAAGACATCAGCTTGGTTTGGATTTACATGCCATAGAGTTTAACACTGACATCCTGCAGGAGATGGTGGCATAAACTGAGCAACTCAAGCAGCCCCTGAGCAAATTGTGAACAGCTTTGCATTAGAGCCCCCAGGACCTCCCTTATCACCACTTCCATCTCCTACAGCATCTGGATTCTTCCTAAAGAAGTGTAATGTTCTGTTTCAACCCAAAGCTGGGCTCCCTGCTGCAACATCTTGTTTACACATGGAGATGCACAAAGTTTTCTGTAGGGGGTGAAACTGTGCCTGGCATTGTCTGTGAGTTGTCATGGGTTTTTTTGTTTGGGGGGGTTTTGTGAGCACTCCTCCGAGTCTTTCAAAAAACATCTGATGGCTGCAATAAAAACAATTTGTTCAAAGAAATGTATTCTGAAACTGCATCTGCAATAAATGGAGTATTCCCATCAGCAGCCCCCTGTTTGTCAATGAGTAGGGATGGACCAGTTCTGTAAGTGGGGCAGGAATTGTGCTAATTCCCTGTGAAATAAGGTAAAGAACCCCTAAGGATGTCTCACCTGAATGCCACAAACCATCTTGGCTTTGGCCTAGCAAAAATCAATCTGAAAATATTTTACAGCAATTTACTGTCAGCCTGTCTCAGGGTTTGCTCTGGTGATTTTGAAGAAGGGTTTTTTTCCATGCTTTCCTCAGCCTGTGTCTGAGTGTAATATTCTGGATGCTGCCAGCAGAGTTGCAAAAAATCTAAGTTTATATTTGAGACTCCCAGTCTGATGTTGGAGGCAGCCCTTACGTTCATCTGGCTGGATTTTACTGTGAATTATCCTTGCCCATGTTGCTGTCTTCACCCTTCCCCACTAATCACACAGGAATTCAGTTTTTTAGGTATTCAGAGGAAGAGCTGTGTGGGGCAACAGTGACAACTTTATTCTTTAGGTCCCAGCTACAGCACAATCGTGTTTTGAACAATAAACCACAAAGTGATCTGTATCTCCTGTCCTTGTACAGAAACTATGGAAACTTATTTGTATCTGTATTAAAATTTAGAAGAACATGCCAAACTATATAAAACAATTTAAGGACTACACTGATCGATCTTTGTTGTTAATAAAACTTTATTCGTATAAAATTTTAAAGCATTAGAAATACACTCTATAAAAATCACAAATATATAAAAAGCAACTGTTCTTTGACAGTGTCTCATGAGCCACTGTATGACTGACCACAATGGAGGTAACATATAAAAAACTCCATGTAAGTAGCTAGTTTTTTGTTAAACACTTCTCTAATTAAGGAAGACCAGATAAAAAAGAAATGAAAAGACACTGTCTTTTTACTATTAATCAAAACCAGATTTCTGCCAAACATCTTTACAAAAATCCCACCCTTTTTGCTGCATTCTTACATCAGTTAGTGCTCTCCTCCTTAAAAAAAAAAGGAGGAAAAAGGTGCTGCTCATAATGATTATCAAGTAGAGAAGAAATGAAGGTCGAGCTGGAGAGAACATCTGATGTGGAAGGAGTTAAATGGAGGTCTTGCAGGAACCACCTGCATTTAATATTCTGCTTTGAATGGGTAGTCCTTGTGGTTGACAGCTCTGAAAAGAGAAGGATTTTGTTATTCAAGCAGCACAGAAAGTGTTCTGAGCAGCATTTCCCTGCCCCAATGCCAAGGTGCTCGAGTCCTGCAGCTGTCATTAAATAATATTAAACACAACCTCGTGAGAAAGCCCCTCCAACACCAATATGCTGGAGGGAACACTCTCCAAGTGGATCTCCCTCCTGAATTTCCAGGACATGCCTCAAAGTTTAAAATATGAGCCCTCCCTGGTCTTGGTCATGTATGTGTTCAAGACAGGGGGGGGTGAAAATACAGAGAGAAACAGGACAAATGGATAGGAGGGATAATAAGGAACGTACTGGACCACTGGAACTGCTCTCCAGTTCCTGTTAAAGCTGAGGATGACATCCATCTCCTTTTTAGACAGTTCAAAGTCAAACACCTAGCAGGGAAAGATAAAAAAGAAACAAAACAAAACTCTTTAGTTAGATTCATGAGTAGTTAGCCACTAAGTGTGCTTCATGCACTTAGGACTTGAGGTAGGAATGCATTAAGCAGAGTTGAGCAATCCTCTTATTTCTCAGGCAAATAACAACCCTTGAAGCCATCAAAACAGTTCTTTTCTTTCTGAGGTGCTGTTCATGGCAAGGTCTCACATTTCTGGGTGGCTGAATGCCAACACCACTGCACTTGGTGTTGTAATGCACACAGGGAAGTCTTTAGGTGCTCAGAGTGTGTCACAAATACTGGAGCTAAATTTTCTGCTGTAAGAGAGGACTGCTGGGTATCATCTGCAAATAACTGTTTAAAAATCTCAGTTAATCATGTAAGAGCTCTTGCTAGGGGTTCATAGGAGAAATGACTCCAAACCCTCTCACCATGGATTGAAAGCAGCACAGAGGTGTTATGTAAGATGCCACACCTGATGAGCAAACATTCAGCTAAACTGCACTGCCACAGCCTCAAAGTGAGACAAACAGCTCTGGTGCTCACAGCTTCTTCCTTTACACCCTGAGGACTTGCTGAGCTTTCCCCCAAGGGCAAACCCAGACCTGGGGGTCCCTTTCTGCAGCAGCAGCAGGGCTCAGACCACCCTGGTGTAACTCATTTCTCTCCCAGCAGGAACAAAATGCTTTTCCCCAGATGGTTTGGTAGTGCTGAGCCCCAGTCTTCAAATCTCTGTACCCCCCTCCCAGTGCCTTGGTGCTGCTTGGAAACACAGAGGGGCTGTGGGTGCATCAAAGCAGGCAGCAGCATCTCCAGAGGGAACTTCACCTTCATGTTTTCCTCAACACGGTGTGGCTTGTCAGACTTGGGAATGACAATGATGTCTCTTTGGACCAGAAAGCGGATCAGGACCTAGGAAAGAAAAGAGGAGCACACTGTCCTGAGAAATCTATTCAAACACATTTTGTGGATTTTTTTTCTTTCCTTTTAATCTACAATTTCTTTTTCTACATCCATATTCACTCTTTGGAAATTCACAGGTTTGCACACAGGAGTTTGACGTGCCAGGATTTGCCCACACATTTGCCAGCAGACTGGCAAACTGCAATTTCTTCAAGCCCACATTGTTTCTACATTGTGGCTTTTGCAGGATTTGTTTTGGTTTTGTTTAGGGTAGTAGCAAGGGGAGAAAAATTATGATGCTCTGGTTTGTAATCTGTGAGTGCTCAGACTCAGTGAGCATAGTGATGCTACAGATTATTTTGTGCTCACAGGTAAGTACCTCACCAAGGTTCAGGTTTTGAAAGCCCATAAAAGGAAAAACATATTTACAGGATTTAAAAGTTTCCCCTCCCCTCAAAAAAACCCCAGAACTATTGAATGTTTTCATCCTGCTCTGCCTGTCTTAGAATATGATTTTCTTTGATGGCATGTGAACATGTGGCTTTGTTTCAGGTGCTGCTTCTGCACACCCCAGGCACCAACTCATTTGTGTGACTAGCAAAGTAATAGAGAAAAAAGAAATCTTAAATAATCAAGCAGCTTTCAATAGTTCTTTGTGAACACGAGCAGGTTGGAGCCAATCAAATTACAGGACTGTTCTGAAGAATGACTTAGCTGGAGAAAGGAATATAAATTTAGGAAGGGGAACACCTGAGGGAAGCATTTCTGTTCAGTCCACCCCAAAACTTGGCACTCAAGACCTCCTTGAAAATAGCTGATGATTTTTTGAAGGCTGTTAAGAACTTGGGCAGAAGGAAGAGTCAAGTCCAGCCCCATTAGAATGTATCTCTAGAGAAAATAACATCTGCCAGGAGTGGCCTGTAAGACATCTGAGCAGGAGGAATAGTTTGTTCTGACAACTTACCTGGGCAGGGCTTTTCTGATGTCTGGCTGCAATGTCTTTAATCTTGGGATCATCCAGAAGGGTGGGATCCCCTGGCTTAGCCCTGTTAAAAAATAGAGATGGTGGCAGTAGAAAGGTGATAGCTGCCCTGTAGCATCATGGGACATAATCTGCATCAAAACAACAGAACCCTTGTCATTTCAAGTCTATAATTTATTATTATTATTATTAGTAGTAGTAGTAGTAGTAGTACTATTATTATCATCATCATTATCATTATGATCATTATTGTTATTATTATTGTTATTACTATTACAATTATTATCATCATTATTATCATTATCATTATTATTATTAGTAGTAGTATTACTATTATTATTATCATCATCATTATCATTATGATCATTATTGTTATTATTATTATTGTTATTACTATTACTATTATCATCATTATTATCATTATCATAATTATTATCATTATTATTATTTTATCATTATCATTATTAGCATAAGGATAATAATGATTATTATTATATAATTAAAATACAAATTATATATAATATATCATATATAAAAGTATTATTATAATGATAATAATGATAATAATGATAATAATGATAATAATGATGATGATGATGATGATGATGATGATGATAATAATAATAATAATAATAATAATAATAATAATAATAATAATAATAATAATAACGACAATAATAATAATAATAATTTTTCCCAGTTGAAGTGCAGTGTTTTGTGTGCAGAAAGGCTGCAGTGTTGTCTTACCAGGGGCGGTTAGGAGAGCCCAGGGGGCTGTATGCAGTCACAGCCAGCCCTTTGGATTTACAGTACTTGACCAACTTCTCCTGGGTCAGGTATGGATGACATTCCACCTGCAAGCACAGGAAGATGGCTGATAAAGAGGCAGACTTTGCTGAGCTGCAGAGCTTTACATTTTAAATCCTCTTGGATCACAGAAAATGTGAAGACTTCACTTCCAGTACCGTGATTCAAATCTATCTTATGAAAAAGTTATTAATGTCACAGCAGCATCTAGAGGCCTAGCAGAGAACAGAGCTTTCTCATGCTACATATTACCCACAGAAAGCAAAAAACAGACAAGAATGGAAGGGTTTTATTTGTGGAATCTTGGAAATGAGCCTCCCTGGACTACTGCAGGGCAGGATTGCACCCTCAGAGGGGCAGCTCAGAATGCCTCAAGTTCATTTTCTGCTCTCATTCACCCAACCTTTCCTTTCCTCAAAGAACCTGGACCGTGGTTATCTCACACCTGAGCTGCTGTGGAGACTTCCCTGGCCATTCCCCACCTGGAAGAGTGGGAATTACATTCAGCACCCTCAGCTGAGTGCAAAGAAGATGGAAGAGAATCAGAAGGTCCCCTAAGCTGCTGCTGTGCTGCCATCATATGTTACATAATCACATAATTTGTTATGGAATTGTACTCTTCAACCTCCTTCCTATAATGGACTGGTTTATTTTATGTTGAAAAATTAGTAAATCTAGTAATAATAATAAATCAATAATAAATTAGTAAGTCCCATGCTGGTGCAGGAACTCACAGAAGGGATTTTGCTGGATATATTTAGGATTACTCTAAATATATATTGTATAAATTATTTATATAGGACATGTATAGTGTATTTATATTTTGTATGAATGTAGGTGTCCTCTAGTTATATATATACACACATTCTCTCTAAATATATTGAATATTTCTGAATGGAAGGCTCCAGCCTCATGGAAAGGGGCTGGATCTAAATAATCCTTAAAGTACTTTCCAATCCTAATCCATTCTATGATTCTGGACTGCAAGCTTAGCTGAGGAATGGAAACAAAATGCTCACCTGGTTCATTACAGGCTTGTGCTTCAGTCCTGGCTTGTTCAAGATTCTTTCAATCTGCTCATGGTTGAAGTTGGAGACACCAATGGCTTTTACCAGGCCAGCATCCACCAGCTCTTCCATGGCCTAATGAGGAAGGACAACCAAGGGGAAGGGATGAGTTAGTGGTATTACTGTCAAACTACATTATTTTATTTCCCTCAAGCTCCTGGCAAATGAATGAACAGATCATGCTAGATTAGATGACATAAAAGTACCTCAGTTAATAAAAGAAAACAGAATCCTGACTGCACGAACACCCAGTAAATTAACAGCCACACCTAGATTAATCTAAAGGGTGGGTTCTACCTTTTCTGTGTATCCAAGTATTTCAAGGACAGCACCTACAGTGCTGACAGCTTCCTTCTCTTTAGCCTTACTAAAAGCATCCCTTTCTTGCTCCCCAAAAGAAGAGATACAAACAACTCTCTGGCTGAAATACAATTTTGTGTGGCTGTCCTTCATGCCCAAACATACCCCTCAATTTCATTTTGCAGGCTGATCTCTGCTCCACCTTTTCTGCTCTGAAGAGCAAATATTGACTCACCTCCCATGTGTCCAGAAAATCTGCATCACTGGGAATGCTGTGACCCTTGTCATCCAGAGGATGCAGCTCTTCACCAGCCTGTTAAATTAAAAATAATACACTGAATTTTGAAGTGTTGAATTTCCTATGGTGTGCTAGCATTTTGGACTGCATTTACTGGCAGCAAGTTGCTTAAACATATTGCATAACTAAAAGTGATGAATGTCCATTCGTATTCTCTTTTGGGTGAGGGCCACATGTCACAATATCAGTGCCTGCATGCAAAGGGTGTGGGATTAGTAATAATTATGTAACTTTGGCAGATCTGGAGAGAAGGGCACAGACACCCCCCAGCCCCCTTGTTCTAGCTTCTTATTTATTTTACACAGATGTAGATTGGGGGAAAAAATACATTCCTCCTGTGCTATGCTTCATTTTTTCACTGCTGCTTGCTTCAGACCAATCCAACATCCCAAAAACCTTCATGTCCATGCTGTAACCACCTGTGCTGGTTACCAGAAGACCCAGGGGTGCTCACACTTACATTTCAATCCAAAAGGCATTTGAAAATCCAAACTCCCATGCTAAAACACACCACTTTTTTAATGACCAAAATCTTGCTACCACCAGTGATAGTAAAAGGTTTTAAAATCTTAGAAAATTCAGAGACTTAGAAAGAAAGTTAGGTTTGGAAAGCCCTGGGAAAAGCAGGCCCTGGTAAATGTTAGGCCTTGTGCTTGCTAAAGATCAGGTCAAACTGCACCTGTGTGGTCAGTATATGATAAATGATAGAATTGTTAGATGGGATTAGATATAATTATTGTTTAAAGAACATGAGGAACCATGTTAGGGGGCTGGGGGGCATCATGAGAAATCCATGCTTGGGTAAAAACAATGCATACAATAGAACAATATAAGTTTAATAATTAATATGTAAGTTGTATAACGATAGAGTATAAAACATGTTCAGCTCAAAACCAAGATGGGTCAGATTTGGGTCTGTGTTCCCCTGACACCCAGAGCTCTTCAATAAAGCACCTTCATATAATCATTTGTGATTATGTGTGTTCCTGAATGCTACCACCAGGATCAGGGAAGAGCCAAAGGAACCCCAGATCCCAGCTGGGTAATGAAATGGTCACAGCAAAGATGAGAGAATGCAGCGTGTTCCTTGGGGGTGAAGGGAGGAAAGGTGTGGAGAGCAGCACTACCTTGAATCCCATGGGGAAGTGCATCAGGTAGAGGTCGAGGTAATCCAGTTGGAGTGCAGCAAGGCTCTTCTTGAACCCCACCTTAACCATGGGCTTCTCATGGAACGTGTTCCACAGCTGTGGGGAGAGACAGAGCCCGGCTGTCACCCCACAGCTCCCACAGGGAACACCAGGGGACAGAGGGACACACACCTGGGGGTCTGGGAGGAAAACTCCCTCACTGTCTTGATAGGACATTTGTGGCTGGGTTCTTTCCCCCCTTGGACTGAGTTTGATGACAGAGAGGCAGTTTTCTCTTGTTGTTTATTCTTCTCTAATCTATATTACATATATACAAGGCACAAGGAGCTACATGCACTAAGATAGAAAGGTGCAAAATGGCCAAAAAAGATCTTCTTCAAGGTTCTTTATATGTCCATTTACCCAATTAACAAATGCCAAGTTAATTATTTTTCTTAGTGACCCAATGACCCAACACCTGTGAGCTGCACTGTGGCATTCTCTATCCAATCACTCATTACTACCCAAAAACCTCTGGAAGAAGAAGATGAAGAAGGAAGAAAAGACAACACCCTAAATCCTCCATCTTGTCTTTTGTTTTCTAACTAGTTTAAACCTTTGACTTTTTCACCTGGTGACTTAAGAAAACTCTCTAACTTACACACTCACACTCCTGGTTTCTCTATTTAACAGTTGTTTCCATGGTGTTATATGAAATTCAGTGTTTTCTTGGATGTCAGAGCCAGGTATCAGAGATAAGGGCACACACTCTGTGCCTCTGACTCCAACACCTCCCTGCTTAAGTCAGCACATGCTGAAGATGAGGATGGAACATTTCACTGTTAAAGCAGGACAAACACTCCACAAATCTGGCTGTCATGAAGGTGGAGTCAGGGTTCCCACTTATGAGAAGATATTCTCAGATATAAATGTAACACTCTGTCAGGTGCATGGAACACAGCAAAGCTGTTAGCAATTGTTTTTTTCAGACTAAATTTTGACTATTGAGTAGCTCTTTCTGTCCCATTTAACTGTCCACACTGAGAACAGTTGTCAATTTTACTTCATTTTTGAAATCAAAACTGAAGTTGTTTAAATAGATGAATGAGTATTATTAAATGAAACCATGTTATTTAACAAAAGCAAGGCTTAATGTGGAAAATCTTAGTTATACTCAAAGTTTTCTGGTTTTGCTGGTAAAAACTCCAAGTGATAAATTTATTAGTTAGTAAAATCCTTTTAGGTGAGAACTTCTGGAACAAATGGGTGAGATAAAGGAATGAAGAAAACACATATAAAATGCTTTGATTTCTGTTCCCTTTCAGGATTTGTATGTGACACAGTTTTCAAATGTCTTGCTTAGCACTGATGAATCCAGACAACTGGGTGGGGGTTGTGCAGTTTTTTGGGGTTTTTTTGTGGTTTTGTTTGGTTTGTGGTGGTTTTTTTTTTTTGTGTTTTTTTTCTCCCTTATCTTCCTTGGGTGTGTCCAATTGAACACCCAGAATAATTGACTTAATCGATGTGAGGAAATTATTAGATCAGTAATAGCTGTGATATCTTTCCTAAGTTGTCAGCAGTTCCTGATAAAGCCAAGTCCAAATACAGGGTGGGACTTTTAAGACACAACAAGAAAACCACGAAGTGAATATCAGAGAAGGGAACTGTGTTACTTTACAGGTACAACAAAGGTTTCTCTGCAAGAAAAGCTAAATGCCCTAATAAGTTTGCATCCTCGTACCTTAGTGACAATGAAGAGGTCTTCCCGTTTCACAGCTCCCTCCTTGATCTTCTGCTGGACTGCATTCCCAATTTCATTCTCATTCTGGTAGAAATAGGCACAGTCGAAGTGGCGGTAGCCGGCATCAATAGCAAACTTCACCACCTCCTCCACCTTTCCCGGGGGAGCCTGAAAAGCAAACAGGAGCCAACCACGAGTTTTTCCTCGTCTCCTCACCAGGGCTCAGTGACAGCTCCACACATCCCCCCTTTGCTGGCGTTTCCTCCTCACTAAAGTGAAACCCGACGGATTTTCCAGTGGGAAGCGGGCACAGAGCAGAAAGGAGATTGTTTCTGCAAGCCATCATCTTCATGCCAGCAACACATCCCCTGCCATTTCCCCTCTCTGCTCCCTGTGCTGCCCAAGGAGTTTCGCCACTTCCCCTTCCCCAAATCTTCCCCTTCCCCGAATCCTCCCCTTCCCCGAATCTTCCCCTTCCCCAAATCTTCTCCTTCCCCGAATCTTCCCCTTCCCCAAATCCCCCCCTTCCCCAAATCTTCCCCGAATCCTCCCCTTCCCCAAATCCCCCCCTTCCCCAAATCCCCCCCTTCCCCAAATCTTCCCCAAATCCTCCCCTTCCCCAAATCCTCCCCTTCCCCAAATCCTCCCCTTCCCCGAATCCTCCCCTTCCCCAAATCCTCCCCTTCCCCAAATCCCCCCCTTTCCCAAATCTTCCCCAAATCTTCCCCTTCCCCAAATCTTCCCCTTCCCCAAATCCTCCCCTTCCCCAAATCCTCCCCTTCCCCAAATCTTCCCCTTCCCCAAATCCTCCCCTTCCCCAAATCCTCCCCTTCCCCAAATCCCCCCCTTCCCCAAATCTTCCCCAAATCCTCCCCTTCCCCGAATCCTCCCCTTCCCCGAATCCTCCCCCTGCAGACCCCGACCCCATCCCGCGGCTGCGAGCCGCTGCCGCTCGCTCTTTTTGGTGGCTTTCCTTCGCTTCCCCTCTGGTTTTTGCGCCTCCTCCCACCTCCTTCAGCCCCTAATTTATATTTTTTTTTGGCTTTTTCCCCCTCGGCTCCCCGCGGCCCCCCCGCCCGGTTGCATAAGCGGCCGCCATCGGGCGCTGCGAGCGCCAAGCAGGGCACGGACCCGGATTTTAGAGCGGCGCTTCCTTTTCTATTTTGTATCCTTTTCTATTTCTTTTATCTTGTATCCTTTTCTATTATTTTTGTATACTTTTCTATTTTTTTGTATCCTTTTCTATTATTTTTGTATCCTTTTCTATTATTTTTGTATCCTTTTCTATTATTTTTTGTATCCTTTTCCATTTTTTTTTATCTTTTCTATTTTGTATCCTTTCCTTTTTCTATCATTTTGTATCCTTTCCCTTTCCTATTATTTTGCATCCTTTCCCTTTTCTATGATTTTTTTTTATCCTTTTCCATTACTTTTTAAAATCATTTCCCTTTTCTATTTTGCCGGTGCTTTAACCCCATCCCGCATCCCGGCATCTCCCTCCCTGCCCTCGGTACCTGCCAGGTGCCCAGCCCCAGGACGGGTATCTTCATCTTGTTGCTGAGCTCCACGCAGGGGATGGCCATGGCGCTGTCTGTCTGTCTGTCTGTCTGTCTGTCTGTCTGTCAGTCTGTCCGTCTGTCCGTCTGTCGGTCCGCCCGCCCGAGGCCGCTATAAAGGAGCGGAGCTGCCCCGGCCCCGCCTCGCCCGGTCCCCGGCGGCTCGCAGGGGATGTGCCGGAAAGCCTCGGGGCTGATGTCGCTGTTGTTGTGCTTTGAAAGCGTCCCGGTGGCATCGCCAGCCCTCGAAAGGAGGTGGCACTTGGGGACAAGGGGTGGGGACAGGCTGGACTCGATGGCTTTGGAGTCTTTTGTGGTTCCGTGGTGCCGCAGCTGAGAGAGAGCCAGGAGAATTTCTGCCTCTTCGCCAGGGGTGGCGAATGGATTTCTCGCGTCTGTGAAAAGCGGCAAATGAATTTTTCATATTTTTTCCCTCGAAAGCATTAGGCTCACCTGTTGTTCACGGGGAAATTAATGAAATTATTGTGTTTCAGCTGATTTCTGAGTGCCCTGTGTTGGCAGAGGGGTGGGCTCCCTGCTGGACCCGGTCTGTGGGAAGGAATCTCTTCCCTGGCCTCCAATTTAAATTTCAGCCAGCACTGGGAGGGTGTCAGACGCTGCACAAGGGGATTTGCGATCACAGCTTTAGTCCGAATAACCCCCCTGCTCTTTGCACAGGGTGAAAAGTGATATTTAGAGGTGGCAGGAGACTCTGGAGGAGTGCAGTGCCTCCGAAATCAAGAGGCAGAGCCTGCAGGGACTGGGCTCTGCTTTGCTGCAGCTGCCTGGAAGAAAAGATGCTTCACACCATGAAGCTGATGTAAGTTCAGCACTCTACCTGAGTCACAGACACTTTGTGTTATCACAGTAGGGATGCTGTGCTGCTTGAGTCTACACTTTTCTTCTTTTCCTTATATTGCTATTTTCTTATCCTTGTATTGCTATTCCTTCTTGCTCGTTGCTGACCCCTGACCTCCAATTTAAATGCTGTGGAAGTTCCACTGGTGTCATCTTGTGACTTGTACCGTGTAAGCCAGAGTTAAATATTTTATGCTTAGACTCTTTATGTTTGCCTATCAAAATATAGAAGCAACCACAAATTATTGAGCCACTAACCGTGATGTTTGATTGTGATTTGTTAAAAGTTATGTGCATTTACATTGTTTAAACTGCCTTTATGGGACAGTATTTTCAGCTGGCTAGCAAATGCATGTTCTGGGTTTAAATATAAACAAAATCTCTTCCTGCTCTCCTTGGCCTGGTTTCTAAGCCATTGGCTTAACCAAGTTTTATTGTCATCTTTCAGTTGTCTTGGATGTCATCACACATTCTAGAATGAGGAAAAAAAACCCCAAATTGATATGAAGCAGAGACAGGGAAGCAGGGAATCAAATTTTTCAAAGTGGCTGATAACTCCAGCGTGGTCAAACTAGAACAGCAAGGGGAAGTGCCTTCTATTGAAAACAAATATGAAAAAACACATAGATCAAACAACCCCACCCAAAAAAAAGAAAAAGACAAAGTTACTGTGAGAAATGTGATGAATTTGACAGAAAAGACCTACCAAAAAAATAAAGAAAAGAGAAAAGTCTGTTGAGATTTTATAAATTTAGTAATGGTCCATTGTTTTTAAGGCCAGAAAAGACCATGCTATTCTTCTTACACTGATCTCTATTTCAAAATATTGGAAATATTTTTTACCAAGCCTATGCCATATCCAGATTACTTAATTTTTTATCAAAGGCACTTGGGTGGTATAGCAATGGGAGATTACTAAAATTATGTAGAGAATAGATTGGGAAATGCTGAGATTGAGCTATTAAACTTACCTTTATTTGCAACAAATCTTGGTCTGGAAGGTATAAACCTCACACAATTGCCTTTATTTTTTTTTTACCCATTTATTTAACAGAGCCATCAACAATTTTCCTCCCTGTAGATCTTAATTCAAAGACATTAATGACTTTGGAGTGAACTTCCTGCAGGCCAGGGAGGAGCAGGGAGAGGTTTTGGCTACTCAGCCACAGCTTGGGCTGGCAGAAGAGAACTGCTGGAAGGACTCTGTTATGTGTACAGGCTTTTCTATTCAAACATTTTTGTTCTGATTTCTTTATCTGTGTGGAGGAAGGTAACTCATCATTCAAAGCCATATAAAACCCGACTTTATGAGGGTTTAAAAAGGCTTTAATTATTTTTTTTTAACTGTTATTACTTACTGGATGCAAATAATATAATATTGAATAAATAAATTATTCATTAAATACATAAGTAAATTATTTGCTGAATGGGTTGGTGACTGGGGCTCATTCACCTCAACTTTTTAACTGAGTCATGGTGATTTCACTCCTTGCAGAGCCTGGCAACTCCCTTGGGCACCCAGAGCCTGCAGATACGGGTGGTGACATGTCCAGAACCTTGTTAATGATGCCCATGGGTCCCTAAAACCCAGCTGGAAATTTACTGGTGTGTGATTTGGAGCTGTCCCTCCTTTGGGGTGACTTTTCTAGAGAGTAATTGTGCTCCTTGTGATCATATTTTGCTGAAATGCAGAAATGCAAATCTTTTATGTGGGTGCTGCAATGCTTTGTTTTGTCTCATGGAACCATGAAGGGTGGAAAAGATCTCCAAGACCCATCAAGTCCAACCTTCAGAGATGGAATTTTTTTTGGTAGAAAGCCCCAACATGAGTCAGCCCAGCTGTTAGGGCTCTAAAATAAAATGAAATAAAATGAAATAAAATGAAATAAAATGAAATAAAATAAAATAAAATGAAATAAAATGAAATGAAATAAAATAAAATAAAATAAAATGAAATAAAATAAAATAAAATGAAATGAAATGAAATGAAATGAAATGAAATAAAATAAAATAAAATAAAATAAAATACAATACAATACAATACAATACAATACAATACAATACAATACAATACAATAAAATAATAGTAATATAATAGTGAGCCTCTGTCTCACTTTGTGCCCATTGGCTCGTCCTGGCACTGGGCACCACTGAAAAGAGCCTGGCTCTGTCCTCTTTGCACCTTCCCTTCAGGAATTTGAAAACAACTTGAAAGGATTCTTTATATACATTGACAAGACCCCCTCCTTGAAGCTTCTCTTCTCCAGCCTAAGGATCCTCATCTCTCTCAGTCTCTCTCTCAGTGCTGCTCAGCTGGCACCGTGCAGGAGGTGACCATTTCACAGGGGGTCTCCTCACAGGATGAGGACTCAGCTCACCCAGATCTTTCCCTTTTATGCTATACCCTGTCCTCAGTCTGTTTCTCAATTGTTTCGTGCTCTCAGCCCATCTCTGAAAGCAAAAGTAAAGGAGCCCCAGCAGCTTAGAGCAGGGAAGGTCTGCTCTTCCTGAGACAGAACTTCTTCTGCTGGTCTTACTTGCACAATTTCGTGTTCATGGACCTGACAATGCCAGTAGGAAGTGGTGAATCAGCAGTGAAGGAAGTTTTTATGTGAGGAAGACATTTGTAGAATGTTTTGATTGATTCCCCCCTCCTTGAGTGCAATGCACAGTACCCAAATTTATCAGCAAGCCGTGGGTTTTCAGAACTTACTGAAAGCATTTCCCTGCAGCAGCTGCCTTTGGAGTGGTTGCAAGACACCAATTTTGGTAACACTGAGGCGAAACCTTTCATCAAAACTCTGAGAGCAGGGTTAGAAATCCATTGGAGAGAATCACCAGAGCTATGTCCAGTCAATCCCAAGCTAGGTCCTGCTTCTCCAGCGTGGTGGGGAACTTGCTCCCCTCTCTTTGGGGCTGCTCTACATCCTTACAGATTCCTGTTAGGTCCTAAGTGAGGCATTTTGAGCTCTCCTGGACCACACTGGGCTGTGCCAGCACCTCCCTGTGAGTGGGACTCCCCTAAGAGCTCATGAGCCCTCAAGTTTGTGATCCTTGGAGAGCTGTTGCCAAAAGGTGATGGCAGGGTGATAACTCCACTCCTGCACCCTCTGAGAGATGCAAAGGCAGCCAGTGTGAGCATTTCACTGCACTCAAGGGGAATTTTTAACAGGTTCAGGTAGATATCTGTGTGCCTGTGTGTGAATTGATTCAAATACCCTCACAAGCACAGCAGCGATGGTGCTATCTTGAATCTGCAGTTAGATCTCTCTGGTAATTGTAATAAATCCTATCAAATCACTTTATAAATGTTAAATTAGTCAATGGTTAAGTGCTGCTAAACCCTTTAGCACCCTTACCCTTTGCATCTTTACTGTTTTGCATGCCTGGCCTCCATGTAAATCATTCTGGACTGATTCTAATTTGATTTTCCTTTGTGTGCTTCACCCATGTAATAAGTAATGGAGTGATTCTTGACACTGAACTCTGTTAAATTACATCTTTACAAATTTATGCTAAAATCTGCTCTCACTAATACCTTTTCCAGTGATTCTTTAAGCAGCCTAACACACTCATTTGTCACATCCATAAGCACACAACTCTTCAAACTGTGTTGAGAAGAGCCTTGAGTTAACTCCTGTAAGGGCTTTCCTCAGCTCACCACTCGTGCAGTCTGATTGCTGCTTATTCCTTGCTTTTAGGGCTTTTCTCCTCCTTCTTTCCTCTTCTGAATTTGGAGCAGTACTTTGAAAAGGGCTGAGACAACACCTTTGATCCAGGTAAGAGCCTTGACATCTCAGATCACCTGAGATCAGCCATCCAAAGGAAGCGGGGGTGGAAAAGAGTGTAGGAAAGTTGTGATGGATGAGGAAATGTCCTGGCAGCAATCCTGCTCTTTGCTCTCTGAAGTGTTGATGGAAGCCCTTGCTCCTCAATATGAGCAAACAGAAACACCAGGGTGGTGTCCAGCAAATTACTGAGAAGATATTTACATTTAATAACTGGGAATAGTTGGTTTTTGAACGGGGTGCACAATGGCTCACAATGTTGTTGCTGCTACAAGAGAATTGCCAATCTTTTATTTATTAAATAAATATTAAAATATTTAATTTAAAAATTATTAATATTAAAATAGGTGCTCTTGTGCCAAGAAGGAGGTGTATTAATGTTGGGAGGGGTGAGTTAAAAGGCTGGAGATTGGAAATATGCTCAGGTGACCCTGCGGCTGGGAATAACTCTTGATAAATCAGTGATCCTCCAGCATGGACAGAATTCCACAGATTTGCCTTTTTGCCTTGTGCCTCTGCCCTTTGGGCATTCCTGGATGGGTGAAATGACAGAAATGAATGTTCTCTTTGAGTTTTAGTTCTGAGTTTGTGGCTGTCCCAGCTGCCTGGGCTGACTCACACGTGTAGAAATGACGAGTAACCACATTTATGTAACAGAGTTGTTTGTTTTTATTACACTGTTGCACTCCAAGTTCAATTTTTTTATTTTTTATTTTTTTCTCATTTATCTACAGGCTTGTATCTTACAGCAGAGCTTTCAGTATGGTTGGTGCATATGGGTAAAAAGGAGGGGTTCTGCTGATCAGTTTCCAAATGGAATTTTACAGCTTTCTTTGGCAAGAGAAGACAACCAGGTGCTGAAACCAGTTCAGGGCAGGTAAAGTGACAATTTAATTTATATTTTTTTTAATTCAGAAAATCAAGTTCTTAACAAAGCTGGACTATGCTAACAATCCTGTTACAAAGAGTGCACCTTTTAAATACCTCTAGGAAAACCAGCCAATTTAACCATGGATTAAGTAAAAAGAGAGAGAAAAAAAATAGTGATTTTTTTCCTTCTTGTCACTGTTAGAAGTATAAGAAAGTTGAAAAAACTGTCTGCTGTTATAAAAGAATGAAGATGCCAGGCCCCACCTTTCTTAGATTGTGGGCAGGGATTTAGAACTTTAGAATAATTTGTTCTTGATCTTAAAGAAATTCCTTTAGCTGGATATATATTCCAACCTTCCTAATATATTTATGTGAGCCCCCTGCACAGAATATTAGCTTTACCTGGATATCAGCTGTGGACTTTTAATAACAAAGTATTATAATTGCAGGTCTTTTGATTGTGAAAATTAAGTTGCAGTGTTTAAACCTAGTGCATATTCTTTTCAAAATTTTCTTAGTTCTTCCTTTATCTATAAAGCCTGATAACAGTGCTTTAGGGGAATGAAATTTTTTCTTTTCCTTTTTCTTTTCTTTTCTTTTCTTTTCTTTTCTTTTCTTTTCTTTTCTTTTCTTTTCTTTTCTTTTCTTTTCTTTTCTTTTCTTTTCTTTTCTTTTCTTTTCTTTTCTTTTCTTTTCTTTTCTTTTCTTTTCTTTTCTTTTCTTTTCTTTTCTTTTCTTTTCTTTTCTTTTCTTTTCTTTTCTTTTCTTTTCTTTTCTTTTCCTTTTCCTTTTCCTTTTCTTTTCTTTTCTTTTTCTTTTTCTTTTTCTTTTTCTTTTTCTTTTTCTTTTTCTTTTTCTTTTTCTTTTTCTTTTTCTTTTTCTTTTTCTTTTTCTTTTTCTTTTTCTTTTTCTTTTCTTTCTGATCTTTAGTAAACTGGAAGAAAAGTGGAATTGTAACTGCTGGGGAAACCAGGGGAAGACTTAGTAATAAGAAATGATTGATCCAGAAAAGAGAGAGACAGGAAAAATAGGGAAGTCATGCTCTTAAATGTAAATGTGTTTTTCATCTGGAAGCAACAAAGTACTTTAAAAATAAATAACCAAAAGCACAGTTGCTCTTAAAGCTCATCTTATTTTATCGTAGATCTTTTGCTGACATTGTTCTCTTATTGACGTCAGGGGAGGTTTCAAAAGCAATTGGAAGCAGCTGTCAGCCTCAAATACACGTTGAAGCCATCAGGAAAAGTGGTGGAGAGTCTTTCCCTGGAATATACTTTGAGACTGGTCCAGTGTGTCTTTTCATCCCAAATTTTAATCATCAATTGCTGGCTTTGTTTATGTTTGCTGCATTGGGACACGTCCTAGAGCAGCTGTATCAGATAAGGGTGCACAGTAATATATCACTGGCTTTACCAAATCCATCCAACTCACTTTCATCTTAAATATAACATTTTTTTTGGTTTTATTTTATTTTTTTATTTTTTTATTTTTTCCTAAGGCACTGTCAAGATTTTTCTCTTTTAATATTTTTGGAGGATTGTTTTACTTTGAGGAAATAAAGTTCAAAGTCTGTTGATTTAATTTCTTAGATCTATTTATATTGATGTTTTGTGACAGTGTATTCGGTCAGATGATTTTCACACCGTGAAATTTCATGGCGTGAATAAATTGATATATAATAACCTTAAAAATTGGCCCCTCTTTTTTTATTTGGTTTTTTTTTTCCCTTCCTTGAGTGACACTGGGAGAAGAGTGCTTTACCTGAAATTGTCTTGTTTCTACAAGGAATTGTTTGATGGTTGCTGTTTTTTCAGTCTGTGTGTGGTCAAAAGTGTCTCATGCAGAAAAACACAAATAATCTGAACTAGTACATGAATTAGAAATAAAAAAAATATATAGTGGAGTACAGGAGCATCATGTTTAGGTGAGGCTGAGTGCACCACAGGCTTTGGCCATTTTAAACCCCTTCCTTCTGATATTTCCAAGCAGGGAGGAAAAGAACTTTGTCTAAAGAAGGCTGGTGCTCAGTGCCAGGCAGGCTGCTCCTCTGGGCTGGACTCCAAACAGAAAGGGGAAAGGAAATATCCCAAGTGGCTTAGTTTGGGAAGGACAGCACTCAGGAATGTCTCAAAGGGGGAAAACAGACATTGCCACAGCGCTGCAGCACCCATAAATAAATGTGAAATGTATTTATTGCAGGATGGGTAATTTTCTAGGTTCTGGATATCTTCCTGGACCTGCAGAGGGTGCAAAATCTCCACATTCCTTAGAAGGAGCAGAATTATTTCATTCTCCTGGTATATATTTGCTTCTCTGGTAACTTGTAGCATTACTTCACCAGCACCAAGATCCTCACTAGAAGTGTTATTGTAACAAAAATGGAGATAAAAGCATTTATTACTGCAGTTAGGGCAGCTGCCATTTGATTTGCAGAAGGGTTTTACTCTTCAATATCTGAACTCAGTGCTCAGATATTCTCTCTAGCCCAGTGCAGCCTGGTCCCTTGCCATCTTCTCTCTTTCCTTAATAGTGTCCTTTCCTCTTCATCATCTCTGTTTTTCTGCTTTCTGTTTGATTTTAATCTGGGTATTTCTTCTGACTAAGAGTTTCTGGCAGAATTCTTGCTTCCTGCTTTGAGTGGTTTTTTTCATATCATGGAAACTGTGGAGGTAAATGACAAACTACATGGCTTTGGTTACACATTTTATTTTCACACGATTTCAGCAGTATCTAGAATAACAGAATAAAATATCTGAGACATGATTATGATTTCACTTCATTTATTATCACTGATTTAGCAGAGGCCTTCAATAGGAGAAGGTGTGACAGCAATGTTTAGGTGAAAAAACTGATTTTGAAGTGTAGGGACTCTGGGATAAAGATTTCTGCAAATCAAAACAATTGCTTCACTACCACTCAATTCATGTAGTTATTAGGGAAATAATCCCTCAAACTTAAAATACCTGTCAAGGGAGGGGCTAGAAAGTTTTTAGTGTGTGGTGGTAAAACTTGTCTAACTTCCCATGTTTCATAACAAGGATTTGTTTGGTTTGTTGGTTTTTTTTTTGTTCAGTTTTGTTTTGTTTTGAATTAATAGGCTCCACACCAGCTGTGAAAGGACTGAGTTGCAATATTGTTGGAGGTAGAGCAGCTTTTGAGATTGGCAGGATATACGTGATTAGCCTTTGTGGAGGAATGAATGGGCACTTAAATTTAGGTCTCTGTATCTGTAAAAAACTTCTTCTGTGTTGAGTTGCTTATAGCTCATCTTTGGGTTGATGGGAAAAAAAAAAAAACAACAAAAAATAATTAACTAAAAATAAATAAAATCAACCAAGGATGTCAAGAGGCAAAACTGTGCTTGTGCCAAGGCCCAGCACAGACCCTCATGTTCTCAGTGGCTGCAGATGTTGGAGTCAGAGGCACAGAGAGTGTGCCCTTATCTCTGATACCTGGCTCTGACATCCAAGAAAACACTGAATTTCATATAACACCATGGAAACAACTGTTAAAGTTAAAAACTAAGAGTGTGAGTGTATAAATTAAAGAATTTTCTTAAGTCACCAGGTGAAAAAGTTAAAGGTTTAAACTAGTTAGAAAACAAAAGACAAGATGGAGGATTTAGGGTGTTGTCTTTTCTTCCTTCCTTCTTCCAGAGGTTTTTGGGTAGTAATGAGTGATTGGATAGAAAATGCCTCAGTGCAGCTCACAGGTGTTGGGTCATTGGGTCACTAAGAAAAATAATTAACTTGGCATTTGTTAATTGGGTAAATGGACATATAAAAGACCTTGAAGAAGATCTTTGTTGGCCATTTTGCACCTTTCTATCTTAGTGCATGTAGCTCCTTGTGCCTTGTATATATGTAATATAGATTAGAGAAGAATAAACAACAAGAGAAAACTGCCTCTCTCTCATCAAACTCAGTCCAAGGGGGGAAAGAACCCAACCACAAGTGTCCCATCAGGATAAATGGTGATTCTGGAGAAAGCAGAAAATCTTCCTTGAGGCTTGTCCTGATCTTGCTGAAAAACAGCAGGAAAATTTCATCTTTCCTCTGACACCTACCCAGTGCAAGGCTTTTGGTCAGGAGTTTCAAAATCAGTTGCTTAGATAGTCTAATTTGCATTTGGAGATTTTGAATAACTCTGATTAAGTCTGAGCATGTGGTTTTCTAAGATGAAAGTGATTAATTGTTAATATGTTGTTTGATTTGAAGATAGGATAGTATTGCAGTAGCTCTATTAACAGCATAATGATAATTTTGTTGTCTTTGAGGCCAAGAACTGCCAGGTTTTTTAAGCAAGGAACACAGCATCATTATGTAATTTGGTAGGGAAGTGAAGTACCACTCTTCACAAATGAAAGATTGAGGGCTCGAGGCCTATTCTGTACCCATCTGCAGCTCTGTAATAAAGCAGTGATATTTATATTTTAATAACTTGGAGAGGGGTGTGTGAGGAGCTGCCTGCTCTTTGTGCAGCAGAGTGGCCCTTCCAGGGTGGGAAATGTGTAAAAATGTAAAAATGTTCAGTAAGATGTTTAAAATATTCAGTTTTTCACAGGGGCACACAGGGCAAGGTGTGGAGCAGAGGAAACACTGATGATGGAGGTTACTGCAATCCATGGCACATTTAGGTGTTGGAGACCTCAGGAACAGGGAATTATTTTGCAGGCTTCCTTGTTAATTAATCAAAAACACAGAGGAGAGCATGAGAGAGCCTCTGTACAGCCCAAAGCTGCACCTGATGAATGATGAATGATGCCTTTAGATTTATTTACGTGCATGGATGTGATGCCTTAACTTTCAACTTTCAGATTTTCCAGATTCTGCACTGCCTTAATGTGTGACTCTGAACTTTATAACTTTTTAAATTTGTTTTTTCTTTCTCCGATTCTGTTGTGCTTCTTCTGCACTTTTCTTCACTCCTGGATTTCTCAGTTGAGCTCCTTCAGGATACTCCTCACGGGGAGTTCTGTTTATCTCAGTTCTTTGGGTCAGGAAGAAAACTCCAGAGCTCATCAGGATCTTGTTTCTTGTGTTTATTAGGATGTTATCACAAAACTTGGCAGGTCTTTCTAGGCTTTCTGCACAAGTTCAAATCATCTTGCTCTTTTTGGCTCACTTTGGCCTTGCAGGCACAAAATGGCCTCAAACCATGTGGCCGTCTCCTTTTTATATCTATTTTCACCCAATTAACAATAGACACGTATATTATTTTTCTTAATGACCCAATGACCCATCATCTGTGTGCTGCACTGTGGCAATTTTTATCCAATCACTCATTACTACCCAAAAACTTTTAGAAGAAGAACATGAAGAAGAAAGAAGGAAAAGAGACAACACCCTAAATCCTCCATCTTGCCTTCTGCTTTCTAAACTTGTTTAAACTCTAAACTAATTTTTTCACTCAGTGATTTAAGAAAACTCTAATCTACACACACTTTTAACTTTTCTGTCTGACTTTAACAGCTGTTTTCATGTATCACCATGAAAACATGCTCATGAATTTCATGTTATATGAAATTCAGTGTTCTCCTGGATCTCAGAGTCAGGTATCAGAGACAAGGGCACACAGTCTGTGTCTCAGACTCCAACAAACTTCACATAAAGTGTCAGCAAGTTCTCCTCACAGTTCAGGCAGACAAAACAATCCTTTTCCAGCCCCAGAACCAAGGACACCACTGCAGCTTCAGGCCCAAAAAGTGTAAACAACACCAAACTGAAGAGAGCAAACTGAGAGGATGGGATTTCATCACCTGAAGCTGTAATTGGACAATTAACCCCAATATGGAAATGGACCAAAACTTATAAAAGTGTGAAAACTCCTGACCCAGGGTCCATCTTGGGTGGAGCCACAGCCAGGCTCTTGCACTGCCCAAGGTGCATCCTTTGAAGGCCTTTTAATAAATAAATATCCACTTTATTCCTATCCAGCTGCTCTGTGGGGTGGTGGGATGCTGAGACCTCTGAGTACAGCTCCAGGCCAAAATTTTAGGGCCAGCTTGGCCTGAGTGGAGAAGTTTAATATGCAATTATTTCCACAGTGCTGTAACTAATATTTTCTTAATCTCTGAGTGGTAAAATGGAAGACAAAGGGATCATCTGTGCCCTTGGGTAATATTCTCTGCACATAGGGCAATTTATTGTCTCCAAATATTGTTATTACGTTCTTTATTATCAGCTGACACTTTCAGAAATCTGGCTGCAGTGTTGGTTTTATTTTCCATGTATCCTAGGGCATATGAATTGAGAGTTTTGCTAAGAGAACAAAAAACCCAATAATGTTAGTCCTTTTTGCTGATGTCTTTGAGTCTTTATTTTTTCTATTAAAAACTTACTTTACTAAAGAAACTGATAGAAGTTCATATGAATCTGGCAATTTGACACCCATCAAAAGTGGAATTTGTTACAGGGATAGATAAGAATTTTAAAATAAAAACTAGATGTGTGAGGGATTGCTGGAGAAAGACAGAGGAAAATAAAGGTCTTAATTTGCAATCCATTCCAAGCACGCTGCCTCCAAGAGACTAAATTAAGCAACAAATCTCTTATTGCAAAAAATTATTTATAAAACCTGGAAGGTTTCTGGTACTTCAATTGGTGTTTCTGCAATGAATTTACCGTTTGAAAATGCAAATTTAATGTGTACTTGTGTTTGTGAAGGGATTTTTTTATATGGATGGGAAGGGAGAACTTTATGGAAAGGCAGGTGCTGCTGCCACTGGAGTTCTTAATGGCAGCTGTAACCACAGGTTTGTAGCAATGTGGATTGTTAAATTCTTTTTTTCTTCCTCTCCCTCTCTTTTTTCTTTTTTTCCCCTTTTTTCCTTTTTTATTTTTTATTTTTCTTTTTTTTTTCCTTTTTCTTTTTCCTTTTTTTCTGTTTTTTTTTTCTAAATAGCTTTCATTGCTTATGAAAAAAAATTCATCAAAAGCCCTAAGAACCTGAATTCCTTTCATCACCTTCAGATTGGGTACATTGAGCCATCCCCAGTGTGAGCTTCCAGTTAAATCTGATTTAAGAGGATTGCCACAATGACCTGACTAAGCAGAGGTAAGTGCATTCCCCAGTGTGGTTTGGGAATTCAACACACATGGGATAAAATTAAACATGTTTTGGAAACATTTTTTTTGCTCTTTGGATGAAAATCATTCAGGCATTATTTTTTGCAGTTCTTCGCAGACACAGAGAGCTTTTGTCAAATTCCCACCCAAGAAAGCATCATCTTAAATTGAAATATTATGATTATTTCTGCAGAAAGTAACAGAATATAGAGGAGAACCAAATTCCTGATTTGTTTTTGGAAATAGGCAGGGAGAGAGAAAAAGGAAGATTTTGTGTTTTCTAAATACAGAACCCTTTTCTGGCTATTTCAAAAGTGAATTAATAACTCCTTATAAAGAGAAGCTGAAACCCTTACAAGGTGTTTCTCATTCACAAGTCCATGAACTTTAATAATATTGGGATATTCAAATCTTCACTATATAAAAAAAGGGTTTAAGGGGGTTTCTCATCAGAGCAACAATAACAGTTTTCAAAACTTTCATTTTTGCTTTAGAATCCAGCTGTTGTGTGAAATACTGAAAAACACTCACAGGAATTTGAAGCTGTAACACCTGCATCACATTTGTTGTCTGAGGCTGAGTTTTAGCTTTCCCTGGGCCTGACTGAAATCCTGTGAAAATCAGGAAATATCTGCTATTTCCACTGTGTGAGTATGCATTGGAACACTCCCAGAGATTTCACTCACTCGTTGATTGTAGCATCCAAAATGGTTCAAATCTGCCCAGTCCTGTGGCATTTTGGTCCTTTAGGATTCTCTCTGTGCCTCTTAGACTTCTTAATTCCCACAAATATGTGTTTTATCACAGGGGTTGATGTCCACAATGTGCCAACCCCCTGATGCAATTTGACTTTTCCTTAGGAAAATTTTTTGGGAGAATGAATACCCTAAAATACAAAAAAAAACCCAAACAAAAATCCCAAAACCAAAACCCAAAACCAACCAAACCAAACCCCCAAAAAACCAACAAAACAACAACAACAAAAATCCCAAACAAACAAAAAACCCCATTCTATTAGGTTGCAGTTCCTTTTCCCTAAATGCAAAACTGTAAAATTCTTCAAAGAATTGAAGAATTCTTTGAAGAATTCAAAGAAGAATTTTAGGCTGCACTGTCTCAAGTCTCTGCTGATTTGGAAGCATCTCATTAGAGTTTTGCTGTATGATCTGTGCTCACTGGAACATTTTGGCTTTAAATAAAAGTTGTGATGAGTTTGGTGTGGTGTTTTCATTAAAGTTTGAGGGATTATACTGCCTTTACAAAGTGCAGCAAGCCCTTATCTGAAATATTACATGCACAGTCATCTGTCCTGAAAAAGGTGGGGTCCAAGTGGAATTAAACTGGAGGGGGACAAGCATGGCTTGTGTCACCAAAGGACACAAAAAATCCAAAAAGAAACAAAACCAATTGAGCTATTGATGCCAGGGAGGGAGGAAGAGCTACTGATTCAAAGTCGATGTGAGGACAGCTTTTCAACAAAGTAAATTTTTTTGTTTTGTTTTTTGTTTTTTTTTTGTTTGTTTATTTGTTTTTGTTTTGTGGTTTTTTCCCAGCAGCTCTTTGAAAAAGGGAGTGGCCCAGAAGAGTGCAGGTGTCAGTTCAGTCGCCGTGTCCAGCTGAATTAAAACATGCACAGAAATGGACCAACCATTCACTTCTTGACAGATTTGACAGGGAGGAAGTAAACTGGATTAGAGCAGGGAGAGAGAAAAATCCTTTGGTGCTGGATTTGTTAATGAAAAAAAGCAACTTGAGAAAGACTGGGTGGTAAGATCCTAATGCAGAGCAGATGGTAGTTTTCACTTCAGGCAGAGTCAGGATAAGTTCTCACATCCTTTATAGATGTTATCCTAACTAAACAGCTCACATAAAAACAACACAGCCTTTAATTTTTGCTGAATTTTTACACAGAGTTAGCTTTCTAGCATGAAATATATGTTATCTCTTCATGAAGATAAACTCTTTGTGTTGCCTTTAATTAAGGACATTTGGCATGTTTATTTCTAAGTGTCACACAGATTGATTTTTTTTCTTTCCCCCAGCACAAGTAGTCCTGGTACCCACTAAGATGTTTTCTTAAAAAACAACAAGAAAACCATTTTTCTAATGAGCTATTGGAGGCAGCCCCCATTACCTGTGCAGGTACTTTGTGTCCTCTCTGAATAACAGAAGTTCATGGCTGTTGGGCTTTGAACACTCACTGCATCTTAAAAATAGATTTCTGTTACTAAGAGATCAATTTTCTTCCTCCCTTTCACTCTAGGAATTCCAAAGGTAAATACCATGTGAAAGAGAAGCCATTTGCTTGGTCACTTACTGTGCAGCAGGGGGAAAATGCCAAACCCCAGAATACCAAAACACAAGGGATAAGCAGAATATATCTACTGCAAATGATCTGAATATTTAGGTTTTCTCGGTGTCTTGCTGATTTCCTTGATGCTCAGAAGATCCACCTGAATGGGAGATCTCAGTGATCTGTGTGCTCTGGAAGGGCTGAGAAGAGTTTGTCTCTACTGAGCTGCTGCTTTAGGTTGGCATCACAAAACTCTCTGATGTTTCCTCTTGTATGATTCTGTCTCGGTAGTGGAGACAGAAACCTCACAGAACTTCCATTTTGCTATTAACATCTTACACCAATTGGGAAAAAAATAAAAAAAATCATTTACAAGTCTCCTCACCATCCACTTCTGAAATTCTAATGACTTTTGAAAATGTTGCTCTTTTACACTCCAGCAGGCTGAAAGAAGATTACACGGTTCTTGATGTTTTATCAAGAGTGTTACAAATATTATTCTGCTGACTTCTTGACAAGAAGCTCCTCTATCTTTTCCATAAATAATTAGTGTCCCCAAATGCTGGATTCAGTTTCATTAAAGCTTTGTTATACTTTGTTATTTGTTATAATTTTTAATATTGTATTTATATTTTTCATATTGTACATATTTTATATGTAATTTGTTATAATTTTTTTTCATTTCACACTTGTTGGGTTTATGTGTGGAATTCATTTTTTCTATGCTGCTGATTTGCAAACAAAGCTGATTGCTAATCTGACCCATTGAAGAAGACAGGAAACTGTGCTGAGATAAAACACTCAACTGCTTCCAAGTGTTAAAAATGCTGGAAGACATCCATGCAGCCTTGTTAGAGACTGATGTGTCATTTTGGACATGGGGTCCCTTTTCATGTGGCTCTGGCCCCACCATCACAGCTGTCCCTGTTATTCTGCTGCTGTACCTTAGCTGTAGAATTCATTATTACATTTGCCATGTCACTGACTTTGACAGCTGACTCCTACTCACAGTCACGTCGACATACATGCACAAAGGAAGATTTTTGATTTTTTATTTATAGGAACTTGTGAAAATGCTATTTTTTCTCTTCCTCTCCCATCCTTCTGTTGGATTTTTATATCCTTGCCATATCACTACAAATCACAAATCTTCTCTCTTGGCTAATTCACATTTCTTTTAGCCAATGGCATGAAGTGGTCTTGTGATATTTATTTAGTCCTCCTTACAATTGTCAGCTTCAGAATAGTTTCTCTAATGTTAACACCTCTCTATTGAAAATCATGTCAGGTTTCTCCAGCACTCCTGTAAGAACTCATAATATATGCCATAATGTGATTATTTTTTTTTCTCTCATCCAGTTCTTTACTGCCTGCAATCAGATCCACAGAGAGTAGAGAGAAATCTGCACATTTTCATTGCAACCTTTGTTGTCCTACCCCACACAACTATGAGCTATTTGCAGAGGTGATGACTTTAGGTATGGTAAGTGGATAAGGAAGATGAGGAAGAAATGATTCTTGACTAGGTGAAGTCTTTCTTGACCTCAAGACCCATGATACTACAGCTCTGCCTCTAGCTGCCACTCAAAACATTCTCCTTTTACACAGAATAGTCCCCCTCGAAAACATTAAAATTGAGTTTTAAGGGAGGGTTGACTTTAGATGAGCAGGGATGTTTGGCTAGGAACACAAACCTTTTCCTTACCACTTAAAAACTTTCCCTCTGTATTATAGCATCACGTTTTCCTGTTGATGTCTTCTTTTACTTAATGTTCTGAATTACAAACTGTTGTGAAGATTACAAGCAAACAGGATGATTTGTTACCTGTGATTTCTATTGAGCATCAGCATTCTGTGGGAGGTGCAGCCTGGAACTGCTCTGAGGAAAAACTGTGCCCAGTGCTGAACAAAATGTTTGGTTTGCTAATGGCAAGGTACAGAACATTTCTGTGTCTTGTGGGCTTGATAATTCCACCTAAATACCAGACTGCAGCCTGGTGACCTCGTGTAGGGTTCTGCCTGGAGCTCCCACAGCTGTGTGTGGCTCTTTCTTCTTGTTCTGTGTCCCACGAGAGTTATCTTGAACTCTTATTCAGGGACTGAATTGGAGATTTCTGGTTGTACCTGAACCCAAGTGTGGCTGTTTGTGACACAGCAGCACTTGTCTGGGCTGGTTGTTACTAAAATCCATTCTCATCATTGTCTCAGTTTCATATTCCCTGCAACCTCCCAGGGTCCTGCAAGCTGAAAAAAAAAAATGTCAGTAGAAGACAGTAGAGCTCTCTGCCTTGTCAGAGTGATTCATGAAAGGAGACATAATTTCAGCTGGTTCTATTCCATTCCTACATCTCTGAATCTGTGTGTTGTACTGCTTATACTGCTGTTAAATGTCACTTAGCCTTAAAACAAAATCAGTTCTGGTAAATAACTGATCTGGTTATTCCTTAATTGGATGTCTTGTAGCACACAACTTTTAATTGTTTAATTTTTTTAAATTTTTTTTTTATTTTTCTACTAAAAGCCTCTGCAATTAAATTCAAAGTGCTGATCTGCACAAACTTGGAACTGCCTACAGTTTTTTATTGTAAATACTTGTTGGATAAAACCTTTTCCCTGTTAATGAAGGTCAATAGGAGGTAAAACAGTTGTCACAGTTCAACAGGCAGAGAAAATTGTTTGTTTGTCTGTTTTTCTTACAATTTCTGCTTTCATTAAAGCAATGCTCTCACTGGAATATCTAAATAGCTGCAATACTTGCCAGAGGAATATTACTTCTTTATTATGGTGTAAATCAACTCCGAGCACAATTTTGAATACAAACACAAAATAAGATGTTTCTAAAAAACCCTAAAGTTGAATTTTCTGGCGTTCCATTTTGAGCAGAGGGTGTTGAAGCCATAAACAACAGAGACAAAATTTTACTGCAGCTTTTCCTCTGGTCTGAAGCCAGAATTGCTCCTGGTGCTGAGGATACCCATGCCCGAGCTGCTTGGGCACCAGTGGGGTCTGAGAGAAACCTATGGGAGGCTGGACCATGAAGGATCACTTGGGAAGAGGAGCAGGAAAAGTCTGCTGGGATTGCTCAGCAGCTCTCTTCCTCCCACAGTGTGTCCTAAAGCCTTTTATGAGCTTGCTGTGAATTTCTGGGTTTATGTGCCTTTTATGAACTTGCAGAAATTGCAAGCAGGCATTCAGATCCCCAGGTTTCTCTGTCTGGTTGACTAGCCCAATTCATTTTATTAACTAGTACTTCCAATTTATCAAATCTCCCCTTTTGAAACAGAAATCTCTTGCTACCAGTGTTGATTCATTTACTTTGAAAAAATATGAATGACCACCTCCAACATTATTTTTGAGATACCCTCCCTAGATCATATTCTATTCTTACTGCAACAAAGAGTTGGTTTCTTTTCCCAAGTAAAAAGAAACAGGATAAAGGGAAATGGCCTGGAGTAGCAGCAGTGGAGGTTTAGGTTGGATATTAGGAAAAATTTCTTTACAGGAACCATAGTCAAGCACTGGAAACAGGCTACCCAGGGAAGTGGTGGAGTCCCTGTGGTTAGAGGACACGAAATAGAAGCATGGATTCCATCAAAACAATAGAGGTTTCTCATCCCAAGGAGGCAGAAGCCTTTATTTTGGGGTTTTATAACCCTTTTATAAGGTGTTCTGATACAGGTTTAACATGATTGGTCAAAGGAACAACACCTCTCTCATCCCATTAGTGGAGCAAGACAAAAACACATCCAGAACATCTGTACACCAGTGTCTTGGGAACCAAAACCCTATTTACAAAACAGTCCTTGAGAGAGAAAAGTTTCCCAAAACACTTTCCCTTGGGAAAAAGATCAGCTACTGACAGGCTGAAAAGTCTCTCAGGCTCAGAAAATTATGTCCACAAATCCCCAGCCCTGGAGGGGTTTAAAAGAAGAGTACGCATGGCACTTGGGGACCTGGCTTAGCGGTGGGCTTGGCACTGCTGGCATAAATCAGAGCCAGAGATCTCAGGGGTCTTCTCCAACCTAAATGATTTAATGAATCCATGACTTCTGGGTCCTAACAGACCTGTTGGCCACCAAGGCCTTGGCTGCCACATTCCCATTGCAGAGCCTGCAGCTGAAGCATTTTTGCTGCAGCACAGGGGCTCTGGCTGGGCATGGCAGAGTGGAGCTTTCTCTTCCCTCAGCACTCTCCATGAAAGACTGGGAGTGTGTCCTCTCCTCTTGCACCAGGAGTAAAAAAATAGTTGGGATCTGCATATCCACTCTCCTGTGCTCCTAATATTCTCCAGTTGATGTAATTAACAACCTAATCAGAGAGGTTCAAGAGAGAAAAGATATATTAGATAATATTTTCATCGCCTTGGGGACCAGCACAAGATTGCTTCCTGTGAAATAGTTTGCCAACTTCAGGGGAAGCTGAGGTCTGTAGCATCATGCAGGTTCTTATTGAAGAGCTGCAAGGCATATACATGCATCTTTATTAGAGCTTTTATTAAAAAAAGAAAGTAAAAAAAGGCATTTCTATGATTTCCGTGCCCACTTGCTCTTGCAGATTTCAGCAGTGCTACTTTATTTCTCTGTGATAAAAACATACTTATTAGTTTTGTGTGCTCAGAGGGAAGTAGGAAAAAAAAATGATAAAAGAAGAAATTGGAAATGAGAAAATATTTGGCCTTATTAAGTCAATGGAGGCCTTCAGGTGTCTTGAAGTTTCAACCAGAGCCTCACCTTTTTTCCAGCTTATTTCATTTAGACAAGAGCTGTAAATGAAGCTTACTTTGTCCATCTTATTTATCATTTTAATGAGGCAGCATGTAATTCACAAATACCTTCATTTTCAAATTAAATGAGTCTTTTTAATTACAACCAACATGGAGCTGGATGCAGGGCAATAAAATGTTCAAAACCCTGCATGCTCTCAGCCTCAGTGAAGCTTGAGTGTTAAAATGATTTTCAGCAGATTGCTTCCATCTCACTAACAGATGAAACGAGCAGACTGAAATTTTGTCTCTTCTGAAATGTTGCCAGGGCTGGGATGCCAGGGGCAAGGGCAGAGGTTGCAGACTGAGTATTTTTGTGGTCAAATGCTGCCTCTGAGTGCTTGCAGTGCCACCCAGCACAAGCTGAACTCGATTTCTTTTCAAGGTGGAGAGATCTGGATCATCAGCCTGTAATTCCATATAATAAGAAGCTTCCTCCTATAATCACCAGTCTGATTGTTGTACAAGTTAAAATAAATGCTTCTGCTGTGAGGAGCAGCAAAGCACAACATCAAGTGGCTTGGCACTTGCTAGCACTTCATCTGCTGTGTCAAAGGTGAATTAAGGCTTAGAAATTAGGTCAATTAACAGAGTAAACTTAGTAACTGGATCAGTTCCTGCAGCCTGACAGACCACAAATATTGAGCCTAGTCATAGGGACTCTGAAAACAATGGTGCAAGCTTCTGCATTTGTTTCAAAAGAGGAAAAGCTCCAAAACTTTTTATAAAGGGTCTTACAGGGTTTAAAATTTCTGCTGGGCATGCTGAAAGAATTAAAGCTTCCCTTCATGTTGCATTGGTTATAGTAAGTTTGTATATTGAGATTGGCTAAAGAGAGACTAACTGAAGCTGTGAAAGAAAATTTTATTGTACTGTTACACTTTACTATTTATTACTTCATTGAAAGGATAAAATGGGAATAATAAAAATGCAAGACTGAAAACACATAACTGCAGGCTCTGAGGAGCAAGATGTTTTCAAGAGAACTCAAGAGTGGTGTCTGGGATTAGACATATGAGTGATTTCTGCAGTTCTCTTGGGAACTTTTTCTCCTCCATGAAATGTTGTAACAATGCTAGGAGCAATGTAATGGCTGTGTCCTCCAAGAAGAGGTTGGATTTCATCTGTTGTGATGAAAATTACAGCAATTCCTGGCTGTAAACCCTGTCTGTGCAAGCTGGAGCTCCAGGCTGGGCATCCCAAAGTGGGTGCAAGTCCAGCACTGCCACTTTGGAGGGTTTAGCTATGCTCTGGAAGTTTAGTGGGAAAGCAGAAGGACCAGAAATATTTGCAGGCTACATTTTATTCCTGAAGCACTGCCTTTTGGATTGCACCAGCAATTAATTACCTGTTCTGTGCCTGCCTCTAATTTCTTTTATTTCATCTTTGCAAAAGCCTCCCTGGCTGTTTTGGGTCAGACCTGACATATCCAATGGGATAAGGTGGAGGTGGCTCCACAGCAGAAAACAATTCCAGGTGAAAAATTAGCAGGCAGGGGAATGGTGGTGGTGGTGGGGAGGTGTTTTCAAATTGTTTATTGCAGAATTTCCATAAAAAATACCTTTGCTTCAGCCATGTTAGTGTTCATTGTTTAACTAAAGGACTTGCTATGATTTTCTTTTTCAAGACCAAAAAAAAAAAAAATATATATATATATATATATATATATATATACATAAGTGTAAGCAGGCTTAAATTATTGAAAATGTTGTAGCTGGAAGAAATCACAGTAGAAGCATATAGGAAGTTTCCCTAATAATAATCTGTGAACCCTGCAGGAGTGTGTATGTCCTAGGAGTAAAATCCTGCCAAGATGTTGCTCCTGTCCCTTGCAAGAGTCACACAGTCAGTGGGAAAGGTTGGCTGGGGCTTGGCTGAGCCCACGTGGCTCAGTTGGATTATGGACCACGTCAGGAGATCAGGGACACTTTTAAATCCAGTCACAGGGCATTTCTGTCTCTTGCACACACAGCCTAAAAGGCTTTAGTCTGCAAGTGCTTCTGTAACAGCCATCAGTGCTAATAATAACACAAGCAAGATTTTAGAAGCAGTGAGTACTTAAGAAAGGGCAAGGAGTTGAAAATCAATAGTCAAACCCAATGATTACTGACTCTGCCAGGAGCATGCTGTAATTTACACTCTCCAGGACTTGTTTACATGTTTATCAGCTTATTTATCAGCTTGATACTTAGGTAAATATATATATATAAGAATATACATATAAAGAAATACGTGCATATATTAATTTAGAACTATGAGGGTGACTTTCATAACACAACATATCCCAGAGTCATGTGCTGGCATTCAAACCCTAAAACCTTGGCAAAGCTATGCAGGAAAATGAAATCTGTATAACCATGAAGAGCTGGGAACTTTATTCTGAGCTATGTCTCAGGCAAAAAGGCAAAAACTGTGGGCATAGGATGTAGGATTTTCACATCTGGATTTTGTTGCTGTTGTCCTCAACTTAGATGTTTTTATTTCTGGATTTATTTTTCTGGAAATTAAAAAAATAGCAATTATTCTGGGAATGTCAAGGACATCTTCTGCACTTCCATGTTGTCATAGGAGATGGTGAGCATGTTGCATGCCTGGATTGCTGTGTGACTAAGAGTTTTTCACTTTCACTAGGTATGTTCTGCTGAAGATCTGCT
The DNA here is from genome assembly GCF_030490865.1 of Poecile atricapillus. Classification (NCBI taxonomy): domain Eukaryota; kingdom Metazoa; phylum Chordata; class Aves; order Passeriformes; family Paridae; genus Poecile; species Poecile atricapillus. Next base: position 4,597,157 of record NC_081266.1, on the reverse strand, counting down.
GAAGTGGAGCCTTAGAGCTGGATAAGGATCTGGGATGCTCACAGCCCATGGGATATGCAGCCAGGAAGCCAAAGGTTCCACAAATAACTATCTTTTTGCCTTAAGCTATAAACCACATTCTATTATGCAGATCTGTCAGGGTTAAGATAAAGCTTCAATACTTTCATTCCTCTGAACACTTTCATTCCACTGTGCCCTCTGAAAATGAAGAAATAATTGGATGGAAACAGATTTGAATCTATTACCCTTCGAAGAGTACCAGGATTTGTGCATGTGTTTGTTTTGCAATGAGCCCATACCACTAGCCAGCTTTCTTCCTGTCCATAAATTCCTCTCAGGAGAAAATAGATTGCAGGATTTACCCTGAGCCTCAAGATGCTGGCTGTGAACAGACCACAGCAAATGAGACCTGGCACTGAGGCATCATCCCGCTTCCACCACCTTCTATTTTTGGATGTTCACATTTCCCACAATATCAGATACTTTACTGCACAGTAAAGTTCCAAAGAAGGAAGAAGGGATCTTGTGTCATCTGTTATTTCTGCCTGCTACAGATCTGCTGCCTCATTCAGGAAAATTGTCACCTGTCCCTCACTGAAGCCATTTTGAACATTGACCCTGTGGGTCTTGGAACTCTGGCTTTTGAAAAGGTGAGAAGTGAAAAGGTACAAAACATAGAAGTGCCATGCAGGGACTAATAAAAATGATAAATAATTAGATGACCCGTAGACACAGACCGCTTGTACGCGAGGGTGCAGGTGGTAAGAGACGTGAATCACAGCTTAGTTTTGCTACTCAAGGCCTAAAGAAATGCAGCTCCTATGTAGTGAAATTTTAATTTTGGTTAAAGCCACTAGGTAGTGCTCTGTTGCAGCTGTTTTGCACCCTCACACTGCCACAGCCTGACTTTGGGAAATAAGGATTTAGCAGTGTCATTTCACTTCCAGGCGTAGGCCTTGCAAGGCCTCAGGCAGACAAATGAGTAAGAACTTGCTGTAGGAAGTAAAGTGAGGAAAAAAGAGGAAAATATCCATTTCTTCTCAGCTCTGCCTCCCCACAAGAATAAAGCAGCTTGGAGAAGAAAGTTTTGAAATGCTTGAAGTGAAGTAAGGTACTCCTCTTTAGCAGCTGAAAGAGAGCTAACTAGCATACAGGCTCAAGAGGAAACAATAATGCTTTAATAGCCAAAGAGATAATTAAGAAATTAATTTACACCTTACAGACTTCTGGCCATAACATTTCATGGGTCAGCTCCTGTATTAACTGAGAGTGAGAGCTGCTTTTTGAAAGATACACAATATTTGTAGAGAAGCTTGTAACAGCAGCGAGTCCCAGCTATTCTCAGAGAGCCCACGGTGCCAACATCCTTCTCTGGTCTAATATTACACCTGAGAAGCCCAAATTAATTGTAAATTGTGGTGGCCAGGCAGGGGTGCTGGAGTTTGGTGGAAGTGTTCACAGGGCAATATCTGCAGGAGAATTTTGCAATTGCTGTCAGTGACCTATGGGAGGTGGTGCCGCTCATTTTTGGTCTCTTATTAGTAGTTTTGACAGCTACAGTGTAACAACCCATTAACACAAATTTTCCACCCCGTTGTAATTAGTTTAGCAGCAAAATTGACTGAGCGAGGGGAGACGACAGCAAGGTCACATTTGCGATCAAATTTCCACGCTAACGGCGCAAAATGTAAACAAAAATAATTATACACGCTCTCTTTGTCAAAGGGTGGCCAAAGATTGGCTTTCCAGCTCACATAGTTTGGTCTAAAGTTACAGACATGGAAATAATAGGCAGCTGGTTTCATTTGGGAGTCACACGATACAGCTCTTCTGCGGTCTTTTCCTTGCCACAAATTTAGGCGAGCTTTTTTGCATAAAGCAGAAATAATACTTGCACTGTGCTTTTGAGAAGATGGTGGGCCAAGCCAAGTGAGCTGGAGGGGAGCAGGAGAAGCCGAAGGATAGCACAAACCAATAATGAAATCAAGATGTGGCATCATTTGGCTGGAGGAAGACGAGAATGGTGATGGGATTTAATGGCTCATTATGAAATAACCCTCCCAAGAAAAGGAATGTGTTCGGGGATTAGCATGGGATCCTAGGAACTGGGAAAATTTGGGTTTATTTCTGACATTGTCACGTCCTATCTGTGTGCTCTTCTACCTGTGACTCAGTTTCCCAGCCCACAGAAGTCCTCACTTCAAAGCTGCTCTGTGGGCTCCTCCATGGAGGCTTCTGGCCTCTTTTGGGAGCCCAGCTGAGCTGATAAAAGATTATTAAATTCATTGTCATTATTAAATTGACTGTTCAATGTTTTATATTTATATCTATAATCTATATAGATATCTATTTATATCTATATATCTATTTCATCTATATTTATATAGATGAAATGAAAAGCAAAATAGAATGAGTTCTGTACAACTGAAGAAATGAGAGCTTTAAAAAAACCCACCAACAAGCTCTATGTGTTTTGGACAGATTCACCTTTCATTAGGCTCTCCCTCAGCACATGGGGCTCAAACATCTCTGACAAGCATTCTGTGATCCTGATTCCTGCTAGCAAGTGCCTTGGGAATGAGTCTCAGAGCAATGAAATAATTTGGTGGCTGAAGTGAATGCTGTCATTGCTGGTTTTGGAGCCCCTCACACTACTGCAGTCTGGCCTTTGGGTCTGAGGGCAGGAAGTGTTGGAATCTGAGACACAGAGTGTGTGCCCTTATCTCTGATACCTGACTCTGACATCCAAGAAAACACTGAAATTCATATAACACCATGGAAACAACTGTTAAAGTTAAATAGAAAAACTAGGAGTGGAAGTGTGTAGATTCGAGAGTTTTCTTAAGTCACTGGGTGAAAAAGTTAGAGTTTAAGCTAGTTTAGAAAGCAGAAGACAAGATGGAGAATTTAGGATGTTGTCTCTTTTCCTTCTTTCTTCTTCATCTTCTTCTTCTAGAAGTTTTTGAGTAATAATAAGTGATTAGATTGAGAATACCACAATGCAACACACAAGTGATAAGTCATTAAGAAAAATAATTTACGTATCGATAGTTAATTGGGTAAGAATCAATATAAAGATAAAAAGGCGGCACAGTTCAGAGCCATTTTGTGCTATTAAAACCAACTTGAGCCATGCAATGGTGAGTTGAACTTGTGCAAAAAGGTCTCAGGAAGACTTACCAAGTTTTTTAATTATATATAAATAAACACAAGAAACAAGAAGCAAAGAGAATCTTTTCTAAAACAGAACTGAGATAAAGGAGACTCCTTGTGAAAGAGTATCCCAAAAGAACACAGCCCTGAAAAAACCAAAATCCCACAGCAACAAGTAGTAGTAGTAATACAACAGGAGGAAGAAATAGCACAACTATGAAAAGATTTTTACAGTGCTACAGCAGAGACTCAGGTTTGGATGATTAAGTCTTTTAAAGAGAATGATTTCAAGACAGATAAGAGAGAAATGATAAATGACATCTGGTGACGAAGTCATTAAGGCCTGAGAGTGTATGCAGAAATGTTTCCTCACATAGTGTGAGGGAAAATGTGCATACTTCTCTCAGCACAGAGTAGTGCTTTGCTTCTAAAATGAACCTGAGGAGTATTTAGAAGACAGCTTAAGGAATGAAGTCGAAAAACATTTCTCCTGTGAGAAAATCAGACCCTAAAACTATCCTTACCACTGCTCAGTACTGCAGCATGGTCAGACCGTGAACCCATAGTTTTGGAAGTTCACCTGTGTGTATCTGTCAGGAAAAACCATCCTCAGATTTCTGTGGCACTGGACTGAGGGTGAAATCAGGTGCATGTTAAGGACCACAGGCCCTGGAGACTTTGAGGGAAATTCTAGGGAAGAGGACTAATTCGAGGCACCAGGATAAAATATTTAGAAATATCAAGTAAGGATTTAACGAGCTCGCTGCAAAGAAATAGAGAACAATTCGAGTTATTTCTTCACATTCAAAGAGCCCATGTTTGTCATCCCAAATTATGGAAGAGCTTTACTGAGCAGCTCTTTCACACTTTTCCCATCTGAGAGAATGGGAGAACTCAGTGCAGGGATGTTTTGGGTTCATGGATCTCCTCTGGATATCCCGGCAGCCGGGAGAGGGAAGTGTCCCATTCCCACCGACACCACTAGAGGACACCGCAAACCTCCACAAAGAACTAAAAACCCTCTAATTTCCATCAGTAAACGAATTTACAACGAGGATCCAGAATGTCAGTGTCCCATACAAGCATATGTTTTGTCTTCTGTACTGAAGGAAAATCTGGATGAGCTTACAATGAGCTCATGTATCCATCAGGTTTTTAATCTTTTTTAAGATACTTTTTTTTTTCCTTGAAAGAAGTGTTAGAAGAAATATTTTTCATCATCATGGTGATTTTTGTGAGGGTAATACATGTCATATCTGTTTCATGGAGGGGAAATATTAGGTTCAGAGTTTAAGAGACTTGCAGAAATTATTAGATATTGTGATTAATTCTTTCTGTAGAAGCATAACCTGCTCTGGGCCAGAGATTGTTTAAAGCTTTTTTATTTGCTAGGCCCAGCTATCACATAGGTTTTAATGAGAAAAATGGACCACAGCTTTCTTAAAATCCAACCTTTATTTAATAAAATGAACAGCCTTGCACTGAAGTGCTGACACCAGTTTCCAATATTACCTCAGCTTCTATAAACCACATTCACCTGCAGCTGCAGGATCAGGAACCCTGATGTAGCATTTTTCATGGCTGAATTCAGACATTTGGCTCAGCCAGAGTAAAGAACATAATTAAATCAAATTTAAATTGGGAGGGTATAGCCGTTCCACCTTTCACCCCATTTAGGAGCGTGCCCAATGCAACATATTTTGCTGTGTCTTAGAAAAATTAAATGGATTATGTTACACTTTGTGACAAATTACTTCTTAAAAAAATTGGCTTTTCTCCATGGAAAACGTCTATCTATCACTTTCACAAGTAAATATTGGCAGCAGTGATCCAGGGTGGTTAAGTCAGCCCTTCACATTACGTTGCACATTGCTTTGTAGTGTATCCTAGTGTTAAAGCAAAACATCCAATTCTGTCAGCTGTGCCTGAAGTGAGGAGTCTGGCATTTGGAAAACTGGGAATTTTAGAGCTAAGGATCGGATCACATGGAGATGTAGCTAAAATCCACACCAGTGGGGTAACACTTTTTCCTAAGTCATCAGTAAGGAAGGATGGGTTGGTGTTGCATGAATAGCTTGGCATTGCATTTTATTCTTTTCATGCTGGAAGCTGTAGGAAGTGTGGAGCTGGATGTTCCTAATTTTGTTTACCTACACCTCTCAGTATTTTGTATTATGCCTCTTATTAATGTGAAAATACATATTAAAACCCATATTTTAATTGGTTTGAATGGCCCATCTCAGCAGAGAGGAGATTTCATTTTTTCCCATAACACACAGCAATCTGTGTGAGATCTGCTAGATCCATTGGGATGTATTTATTTTCCTTTTTCTAATTACATATGGGATGTTATCAGATCTGCTCTGGTAAATCCTCAACTCTCCAGACTTTTTTCAGGCTTAAATAAGCCTGGCCAGTTCCACATGTGTGTGCTGCTTTTCCCCTCTGAGCCTCTGTTTCACCTCCAACAAAAGTTTTGTTTGGACTGTAGCAGTTTCTTTTTGCCAAAAAAGGTGTTTTTAACTTTCAAACAAATACACAAGCCCTAGTTCAGTGTGATTTTATGAAGGGTTTAAGTGGTGCATCCCACGGAGGGAGACTCTGCAAGCTGTCACTGCGTCCCCCACTGAAGAGCACCACTGTCAGCTGTGACATCCACCTTGGGTCTCTTGACCTTCAGGAGTCACATCCATCACAAAGCCAGCAGGATTCTCCAGGAGCCTCTGAGATGCTGGGAGTACCAATAAGGTGGTAATTCCATTTTCTCTCTCCCCCAGCTGTTCCTCCTCCCCTAAGCTGCTGCCTGTTCTCCTTAGGTGCTCTGTAGCTCTGTTGCTGTGCCCAGACTCCCCAAACAGGTGAAAAACCTGTTTTTCGAAACAGAGATGCTGTTTTCACATGTGCTTTGGGGAAAGGCCTTCATTGAGCAGTCATTCACCAGCTCCCAGTTAATTCAGTGGGAATGAGGTACCTAAAAATTTAACAGGGGGTTTAAAAACTTTATAAAAAAAGAACGACCTCTCCACAGAAGTACTTCAGGTGCAGTGATTCTCTGTAAGCATCATGTCTGCATAAGCCTGGATAATTTAAGGCGCAGAATTAATTCCCTTCAGCTGGGAAAATAATTGTGCTGTCTCCCCTGTAGTCAGAGAGAGAAATGAGCAGCTCGTAGCACCATGATCTCATGGTGTCAGGAGAGGCTTTGCTGTTTCCTAGGGTACTTAGGGTGACAACAGCTAAGTGCCTAAAATTAGCTAGCAGAGGGCTGGGAACTACTCGTCTGCCAATCACTTTTAAGACTGCAACATAGATGATTTGAAAGGTAGCTTGTTAAATGGAAATATGTTGCTTTCTGACAGGGGTCAGAATGAATTTTTTCTTTTTTTTTTAATTATTTATTTATTTTTTTTTTACTAAGGAAAAGCAGGAGGGACTTAGAGCAGATTTAAAAATCAAAACAATAGAAAAGGATGATTTTGGTTGTAAATGCTCACTTATGTGGAATTTTGACTGGTGCTTTGAAAAGGGTGAGCTCCACACTGAGGAGCTAAGGCAGCATAAAGCATTCTTTCCATGGTTTGTGTTGCCTGCCTTTGCACACCTGTGGAAAATGTGCTGCTGTGAGAATACATTTTTAACCCTTTATTTCTGGCAAATAACTTCAAAACAATGTGGAATTTGTACCTTTAAATGGGAGGTTTCTACACAGCAGCCTTTTAAACACCAGGCCACGTCTCAGGGTCCCACTGGGGTGAGGAAGGGATGTCACCATCATCTGTAAAAAAATATTAGATCTTTAATGAGCTGCCTGAACATACTTCCCTATGGAATCCAAAGGGTACAAAGTGAGAGGATCTTTTGAGTCAGAGGTTCTTTTATTTCCCTTTCTGGTTCTCAGCATGTACCACACTGTCTGTACTATTATTAGGCCCCTTTGCAGACACAAACACAGAAACTCATTGGCAGTCACTAGTGGATTAAAGGATTTATCTCAAGAAATGCTCTGGCTGGGAAAGGGATGGCAGAAGTAAAAACACTCAGATATGAATAATGTGGTTTCTTTCTTGATTTTCTGCTTGTGATCTATTTTCACAGCGAGTCATTAGTACTGGAGACTCAAGAAATGGTTGTGTAATAATTTACATAATAAATCCTGGCATCAGTCTTCAGCACTGACAAACACATGCTCTGGTGGGCTGAGGCTCATTAGGAGTAGATCTTTCTCACTGCTACGTTGGAGATGTTAAAGGCTGTATTTAGTTAGGTTGGAACTATTCTTGGTCTGAGTTAATGGTATGGACATGTGAAGACATTTGAAAAGGTCCCTCAAAGGCTTGTTTTCAATTCATAAGAACAGTGTGAACAAATTAGTGGCAAAATCATGAGGAAGTGTAAACCCAAAGGTTAAATTGACTCAAATTAACAGGAGCATTGTGCTACAGCAGGGAGAGGAACGTGGGCCTCTAAACTGCTTCCTACCAGAGCTTGTGCATGGCCACAAATTAGAGATCTGCTGGAGTCTGTTCTGTGAGTGCTGTTTCTAACCAAGTGAAGTCAAGACCTTTATTCCTGCTCCTTAAGAAAGGATTTAATCCTGCCACAGCAGCCAATCCCTGGGATGATCCTGGTGAAAACTGAGGAGTTCCAGTGGATGAAAGGTCTGTCTTGTAGACCAAGGGCAAAAGAAGCAAAAGCAGTTTTCTTCCGCTGGCCAGGGAGCTTTGCAGAGCATTGAAATTCTTAAGCTGAAACATGACTTCAGGCTCTAAGATATTGCCTTACAAAGAGCCCAGTTGAGTGGAAGGTTGAGTAGCTGTGGTGTGAGACTCTGCTGTGTCACGTGGGGCAGTAGATGGGCAGAAGAATTTATGATTATTATTTATTAATGAGTGCCCTACAGCACTGTGTGCTCGGTCTTTAGGTAAAGGCTTTATGAATGTGTAATTCTTACCATGTTAAAAGAAATGCTGTTATGAGAGGATAGGTTGAACTCCTCATCTGTATGATGTTTCTACAAGCCACAAATATTGCCCCTGTGAAACACTCCAGAAAAAGAAATGCTCCAGCTTGTCTTGGGTGGCAATGCAAGATGGAACCAGAAGGAAGTGTTCTATCACCAGCTGTTAAAACCAGCTGGGGCACTGTTCTTTATCTCTCCCACCACCCATCCTCCCTCCAGGGGAAATCTGCTGTTCCTGGGCCATTGAATCCCACTGCAGGACTGATAAAATTCCATCATCCATTGGGAGATGCTCCACCCAGGGGCAGGAACCAAACATTCCTACCTGGATATAATCTGAGATTTGGAACAGCCCAGCAGCCTTTGTGCACTGGATCCCAGAGGAAAACAGGAGCCATCTACAGCACTGGAGCTTCAGAGGAGAACTGCACCCTTCTACAGGATCTGTGCTTCAGCAGAACCACATCTGTCACTGCAGGAGAGCTGCAGCCACCATTGAATGGGACTGTTACCAACAGCCTGCCCAACAGGGTGTCAGGTTGTACCCTGACTGTATCAGTGGGTTGTTTTGTACTACATATGTATTTTAATTTTCCTAGTAAAGAACTGTTATTCCATCTCCATATCTTTGCTTGAGAGCCTCTTAATTTCAAGATGATAATAATTCAGAGCAGGGGCGTTTATATTTTTCCATTTCAAGGGAGCAGACACCTGTCTTTTCAAACCAAGACACAGCTCTATCACTTAGGGAGACTTCTGTTATCAGTTCTGAAAACAGCTCACACAATCAGTGCTGCACAAAATACTCATCAGAATTAAGTTAGCTTCGAGTGGAGCAGGGCTGGAATTGTTTATGCTGCACACTACTGATTGCAAGATGTTGATGAGCTAATTAATAGTGGAGTTGAGTGTTTCAATCTGTGGTTATTCAGTGTATTAAAGTAGGTAGTTAATGTTGCCTCACAACAGGAGACCTGTGAGGTTGTTAGAAGTTGTATTCTTTCCCCTGAAGCAGGGTCTGAAGATCTGAATGGGGATAAAGGAGCTTTTGGTGGTTTTTTTTTGGCTTTTTGTCCAATATTCTTGATGTAAATTTATTACTTTTGCCATACTTATTCAATTTTTGTGTTTTAGTTGGCTTTATTTATGGAAAGAACTAAAAATAACTCCCCTCTTCCAGGATTTATGAGCCTATCTCAGGTGAGATGAGGGGGCCTTACATTTCACCTGAGTCTGAGGCTGCAAACAAAACAATGTTTCTCTCTAATCCCTGTGCCCCTGTTTGATTTCTTTGACCCCTATTAGAGCAGCAGAGGCTTTAGCATCCTGATCAGCTGCTTGCTTTCCATCAGAAATAACTATTTCCTTATTTATTGTTTCCTGTCTTGCATGAATTTCTGGTGCTGTTTGAGGGAGTCAGCTTCTTTTTGTGGGCGCTGTTTGTTCACCCAAGGATTGGTTTCTCTGGACAAGGTCTGCCAACTACTCCTAGGATTTATAAAATAGGAACTGCTGGAAGTTATCTCCTTGCTATCCTTTATCTCATCCTTCTGGCCTTTGGCTGCTTTCAGTGTTTGACTCATGTCTTTGTGCATGGGAGAATTCTGGACTGGGTTGACTCACAAGTGTGACCAGATCTGGCTTTATGCCCAACATTTCTCAATGTCTGTTTCGCTTGTGATGCCAATTTCTTCAAAGAATTTAAAACAGCAGAGCGTTAAAAAAACGGATTTTCTTTCCTACCTAAAACAAATAAAAATTGAACTAAACCCATCATTTTTCAAAGCCATGATAATTTGGTTTAGTTCTTTAGTTTGGCTCTTTTGTCGTTGCCTTTCCTCAAGAAGAGGTAGGGCAGAAGTTTCTGAAAAAATGTTGAAGGTTGCCAGCATGTCCAGACTTTCAAAACTTTTATCAGCCACACTAATGGAAATATTACAATGCCATGCAAATGTGAATTAGTTGGCAGAACATCTTGCTGCAGCCAGGGAAGAAAGCCCTGCATACTGAGTGGCATATTTATACTTTTCAGTGGCATCCTTATTGGCTAGAGTGGAACACATGTAGCTGTACTTTGTAAAAATAATGAAGTCAAGGATATAAAATAGCTGGGCTTCTCCAGTATTCAAACACTCTTTCAGATCAACAAATTGAAAAGGTCTTTCAGGGATTCTCTTGTGGCTTTGTGCACGAAAGATGAAATCATTCAAAGAACAGGGCATAAAGATACCATCTGATATGTGGATCAAAATAATGCACTCTATGCTAGGAAAATAAGACCAGTACAGAAACAGTCTTGAATGAGGTTTAGTATTCATTGTTCCCTTTAAAATTGATTGACAATTCTTTTTCAACTGTGTAATTTTTAAAAGAGCTACAGGAATTGTTCAGCCCAACCTCATTTATGTTTTGAAATAAAGCTTTGTGTGCTTTTATTCGTCATGGCAAGCATAGAAAAAAAAAATATCAGCGCTTATCTGATCCTGGCTTTACATAATGCAGCATTAGTCAACAAAGTTTTACCTGCATTCCTCCTGTGGGTTACTGGGCTGAATACTGGAAGTCATTACCATTTCATGGCTGCTTGGTATCTGGTTCAAAAAGAAGCTGGAGAGCTCAGCTTAGCTCCTGACAGATCAGCAGAGCTGTACCAGAGATGTGTAAGCTGTTTTGGACAAAACTTTAAAAAATGGAGCTAAACCCCAGATTTAGGCTACAGTCCAGCAATGAGTTCCATTGTTGTTTCCATGGAGCTCAGTGCAGGACCAGCCACAGTTGTTTTTTTTACAAATATTCTCATGAGGCCATAGTGTTTCCTGTCTTGCTGGGAGCATGGGAGGAAGAACAGTGATTTTGTGTTATTTTGGCACATCTTCCATGCCTTTCAGTGGAGAACAGAATGGAGACAGCAGCTATATGGAAACATATTGATTCTTTTTCTTCCTTCCTTTTCTTTCTTTTTTCTATTTTTTTTTTTTTTTTTATTTAAACCCCAAAGAAGTTCAGACTTGCTGTAAGTTGTGAAGAAAGGATGGAAGTTGGTGGGTGGAATTGTTTCTATGCTTCTTTGGGGGAAGTTTGCCTTGTCTCTTTTTGTTTATTTATTTTTTCATTGCAATCTGTAGTGAGGATTATAAATTAAAGATATCCCCAGACAGCAGCCAGGATCAGAGTGAGCCAAACGGATGGATGCTGCTGCATCAACCTTCTTTCTGGTTTTGTAGGTGCTCTTCAGCTCTGCAACTGCCCATCATCAGCTGAGATCTGAACATCCCCACCTGTGGGAGCTGTATCACACATTTCTGGTTTGATTTCAGCTGACATGGTTACCGTGCCAGAAAGGAAGGAGAGCGCTCTTGAAAGAGGAGCTTTCCCTTATGCTTGTTCCCAACCTGATGCAAAACACTCCCAGAACTTCCACAGCTGCTGTCCTTTCTCTCAAAAAGGCTGGTAAAGCATTATATAAACTGCATTCTGAAAGTTGATGCAAATAGGCTTTGCTCTTTTCCCGAAGCTGCTGAACAGCTTTTGAGTGGGGAATGATGCTGCAGGAGCTCCTGAGAGGAGGGGGGTTATTTTAAGCCAGCTATAATTCTGGCTTTCTGCAGCTGACAGCTACACTGACTGGGGTGGGAGCTGGCTCCTGTCCCTGCAGAGGAAAACAAAAGGTCTTGCACACCCTGTCTCCTGATGCTGCTGGTGCCACTCAATTACTGCTGGGATTAACGGGACGTGACGGTGCAAGTGCTCTGAGACATCTCCATCTCACACAGCCTGCTCTGGCAGGCAAGAGAGCCCTGAGAAATCCCTCCCACATGTTGATTCACCTCACCTTAGGGCAGCTGGCTGAGTCCTGTCCTGTAGATAAAAACCTGGCTGCTTCCAGGTCTTCAGGTGGGGTCTTGTTTACTAAGGCTACACAGCTCTAGTTTGATCATCTAAATTCCCTTCCTGCATCTCACTTGGCAAAGGGATAAATCCTTCCAAAAACATGGTGGGGTATTCATTCTTATCAGGAAGCCACCTGCAGTAACTACATTGGAGTTCTTAGGTTCTTTGTGATGTTCAGAATGACCCCACACCTTCCTGGGATCCTGTTTTCCGGTTTCTCCATGCTCAGATTGCAGCAGGGCTCATCCCCCAGCCTTTGGTTTACTTCTTTCCCCATATCCCTGATTCTGTGCAGCATTTCAGATACTCTGGATGTGTGATCCAGGCTGGCATTCCATCCTGATGCTGGTGTTTAAGGTTCCTTTCTTGCTCTCCCCAGCTCAGAACACTTTAATTCAGCGTTCATGGCTTCCTTTCTTTCAAGAAACCCCATTTCTCATCTTGCCTTCCCTGCAGAAGATTAAACTTCTGAGTTTATTAATTTAATTAGTTTAAAAATTAAACAGTCTGAGCATCTTTGAAGGCTTGCCTGTAACTTGAGATCTGAATTTAGAGCTGCTTTTTATTTCAAGAGCACTGAGCAAACCAAAACAGGCTCGAATTTGTTTGGTGCTATGGATATACAGAGAAGCATCTCCATCTGTGCTCTATGTGTTTGGATTTGCTCCGTGAGGAGCTGCAGGTGTTACTAGATTCTGCTTTTGGATCTGGAGAAATATGTGCCCGTGACATTATGCTCAGCTGTGAAAAGTAAAAATGCAGATCTCAGCTGGAACATAAAAATTTTCATGCTTTGGGTTTGGCAAAACAGTAAAAAGCATAGCAAGGGATACTTTAGTAATGTATGACTGGCTTGTATAAGTAACTCAGAGCTGTTCATGTTGGAAATATATCCAGAAAATGAGGTAAAATTCTAAAGTCAACAGTTAAGGTATTTTTCCTATATATTTTAGTTTTGCCATTTGATGATGTTCAGATATTTGTCACATGTCCTATTTATCCCACTATGTTCACTAATTAGAATAAACATCTGAGCAAATTTAGCATGTTTTCCTGTATCTTTATCTTGTTGTACAAAAATCCTGTGGAACCTCAAGGAGCAAATGAAACATCTCTGTAATATTTTTAATTCTTTGTTTAAAAAAATCTTTATAATTCTTTCTTAATTTTAATTATTTCTTTAATAAAGTGAAGAGTATAGAAAAAAATAAGTTGTCCTAAAACTGGAGGCAGGAAGAAATGAAGATATGTCACAGATTCTGGGAGTACTTGGTAGTTTGGTTTGTGTTTTGCTGAGAAGTCTGATTTTGTGATGGGCATTTTGTGATGGGAATTTTGTGAAGCAGCCTGTTGGATCCATTAAGGGTGTTGGGATAGCAGATGTGGGAGGTTTTGCAGCCCTAAGGCAGCTCTGGATCAACTCCACTCTTGCACTATATACAAGTTGAGGGAGAGGAGTCTTTATCTCCAGAAATGCTGAGTCTGACCCTGTTTACTCAGCTTGTCTGTGACATTTGGCACTGTAAGAGGTACCAGAGTCTGCCTGTCTTTTTCATCTGACTTATTACAATGCTGGAAAATAAATCCTGGCTTCTGCTGAGCTCCAGCTCCATTCATCAGCTCCCCTCATGTCTGCAGAAGGACCAGGTATAATTCCTGCAGCATGGATTGTGTGCCTTGCTGTCAGAGGAAGCTCCTCCACTCCCTTTGGTGTGTCTCTGAGCACTTGGGAACGTGCAGAAGCTGCTGTTTTGACTGGCATTTCTCTCCCTTTCTTCCACAGCTGAGATCCTGACACAAGCTCTTCTTTTGCATTTCTCTGCTGGTAAAAGCTTACTAGTAAAACATGATCACAGCAACGAGAGGAAGAGAGACTAAAATAGAGAGTTCTTGTCTTTTTTGTTCAATCTTCTGATAGCTGATGTTTTTCTTCAGCTTGTAGCATCTATTTGCAAGCAATTAGGTTACTCAAGAAAATGCTCAAGAAAAAAGGCAGAGATGCTTGAAATCATAGACATTTTCACAAGTTAACCCTGCCATTTTTAGTTAAATATTCAGCCTTAATGCTGACCTTGTTCATGTCCTTGGTTTCCATTACTATGAGGACTTGGCTTTCTTTCACCTAATTGCTTGCAAATATTGAAAAAAAGGAAAGTTTTTTTAGGTTTTTTTCTGCCTGTTGGAAAATCTAAGGTATCTGTACTTTGAGTGATTTATATGAAGTGATTTTGTCAAGGCATGGAGGCCATGGAGGTCTGTATCTGTGGGGGGATTTCCAGATTCCAGAAGCAGCCTGGGACTGCTTTACCAAAACCAGCTCACAGAATTTTACAGCTACTTAGAACCCTTAGTTACAAGACAGAGTAAACAAGGCTTATAAATACTTACTTATTGTGATTCTGCTTCCATTTTTTTTGTGATACTATTTACCATGTATTTCCTCCCGTGGGACTCCTCAACTCCTTTAAAACATGCTTTTCTTCATACATCACAAATATTGAAACGATTTGCCATGGCAGATTCCTCAATAAACAAACCATCATCGGTGCTTAGTGCTATTTCCATAGGTAAACTTCAGATAAATGGCAATATGAGAAACCAAAAATCAGGTAAAATCAATCTTGTGGAGATTCCCTCCCAGCTCCAGCTGCAGCTACAAAGCTGGATTTGCTCTCCAGTGAGGAACCATAAACCTGCAGCATTCCCAGGTGGGTCACAGGGGAACAGAAGAGGTTTGGTGATGTGAGCACGAGGTTTCCATGAGCCCCACGACTCAGAGATGCCATCTTCAAGGAGATATCTCTGACAAATTTTACTGAGCTGTAGCAAGACACAAAGGAAAACTGAATATAGAACTAAATGTTTCCAAATATAAGTGAGGTGAACACGCTCGAGTGCTTCTTCCAAACAGGACAGGCAAACACAAAAAATGACCTTTTCAGTGCATCCCCTATGGATGCCAGATTTTTCTTCTCTGCATTTTCCATATATGCTGTATTGAGACTTGAAGAATAAGGCAAGATGGATTATACAAGAACTTCTTCTGTGTTAACTTTGTCTCCAGCCTGCAACAAACCCAGAGGGAACAGGACACCAGGGGGAGATTAAAAAGCCATCAGTCTTGAGAAAATGCACCTAAAACACAAAGGGATGATGAAACATGGGGATGTCAAGGGAGATTCAGGGTTTGGTGCTTAGGCAACGGAGTGGGGGAGCAGCAGGGGTCATGGCTCACTCCTTGGCCACTGTTCTGCCAGGAGCTCCAGGAAAATGGGCTGCTCTGTGGGGGCTCTTGAGGGATCAGTAGCACTGCAGGCACACCAAAGGCCTGACCCCAGAGACCTCATTGTAAGGGGGAGCTCTTGCAGACACAGTTTTGTCACCCTCTGCGTGCAAAAACATCGAATTCCAAGAGCCCCAACTCCCAGGCAGAAACCACCCAGCTGAAGGGATTCCAGAGGAAATAACAGTGACCAGATACTGAGATATATGTAAAGGATGTAGTGGCAAAAATAAAAGGAAGTAAAATCTAATAACAGATTTCCAGACCTTCACAGAGGCAAGAGAGCTGAGAGAAGTCGTGCAAAATAAATCTCTCTCCTGACAGAATAGCAAAGGACTTCAAAGCAGAGCTGGCAACACACAGAGTGGGTACAAAAGGAGCTGAAAAACAAAAGAAAGGTTGAAAGTGGCACAAAAGTTTGACATTTAAAAAGGGGAGAATGTGCTGAACAACAATGGAATCCTGGAAAAAACAGTCAAATTGGGGTCTCTGAATGGTGTGGATGAAGAATTCTCTTACAAAGCCCTGTACCACAAACTAGATGAAAAGTAAGGTTCCATCTTCATATTTTCTCAGGATCCCTCTGGGTTTGGGAGATAAAGTTGATCTGTGACAGGTGTGAAAAAAAAGAAAGCACAGACAATCTTCCTCAAAGTCACAAAAAGAGCCATTAGACAGGAGGATCTGCTACACATCATGGTCTCTATTTAATGTGAGGAACTGTTAGTAGGTTTAGGGCTTGTATTGTGTTGAGTGTGGGTTTTGTTGTTTTGGTTTTTTAAAAGGTGACTTTTTACCAAAAACAACCCAAACCCACATATTTTAATAGCCAAAGGGAAGTAAGTACATAAATTTAAATGAGGTTAAATAGAGGAATTGAGCTTGATAGATTCCACAAAATCAAACACGTGATCTTCCTGTGAAAAGAAAAAACTGTTTAATGGCTTTATAGACTTTAGCAAATTAGAAATTTGCTGCTCTCAAACCAGCACTTCCCTTCTCTCACCCCTTGCTCACTAATGGCAAAATGTTTAAATCTGTGGTAAACTGAGACACTTTTGAGCAGAATGCCATCATTCCTGCAAAACACAACAGTCAATTTTAATTCTCTTTAAGCAAGTCATAACAGAGCCACTGACACAAAGTCCAAATTATAAAACAAGCAAGGATAAAAACATCTGTAAATGCATTTGTGTGCTGCAATGCCTTTCCAAGGGCTGAGGCTGGGCTGAAGGGTGATAACATCCACTTAGAGCCGTGTCAAACTGCTGAACACAACCCCAGAGCCAACCTGCCAGGAATCCAAGGGAAGGCAGCTCCCAGCTTGGGTGCTGGACCATTGTTATGTTTCATTCTGGCTCACATCAACTCAAGTAATTGCTTTACCACGCACTTAATCCTCACATAAAATAACGAAGATAACTGTGCAGCAGCCACAGACAACAACTTTAACCAGCCACAGGCAGCTGAGGGCTTGAATGGAGGGAGAAGCCCAAGCAGAACTGATTGGTGCCTACACAACCCTTTACAGAAAGGCCTCTGATACGAATTTCAGGATTTCAGCAATGTGCCTAAAAGCTGTGGATGTTTGAGCCAAACCTGATGCATCCCAGGAAGGACATCTAACAGTATTTACATGATCAACAGGTGCATATAGAGAACAATTTGCCTAAAAACCATAAAGACTCCTAAACACCAGATAAAGATTTTTGTGGGAGCATCAAATTGAAATTTCACCTTGCTTATCCATTGGTTTTTCCAAGAGAAAGGAGACTCTAACTACTCTAGCATTCTTTTTTTCTCCTCTAGTATGGATCCATCATCATGCACATCCTTTCCCACCACTCCCTGTTCCATGTTTCCTCTGGGGCTTAAGCATCTGAAATGCTTTCATAAATCCATCTCTAGTCTGATTTTTAGTTGTGGAGTTCATTGTATAGAAACAACCACCAAAATCCATTTTTTGATGACCACGTTTCTTTTGTTTGGTTGGGGTTTTGTTGGGTTTGTTTGGGGTTTTTTTGATGGGTTTGTTGTTGTTTGGGTTTTTTGTTTGTTTTGTTTTGGGGTTTTTGTTTAATTTTTTTTGGTAATGCATCTAATTCATCCTTTTTCTTAGGAGAGTCAAAAAAGTGCAAATGTCTTTCTTGGAATCATAGCTATATTATCCAAAATAAAACATATTCCAGAGCACCAAAGATGATTCCCTGTGACACGTGTAAAGGGTTGGGGTACCAAGTACTGATTTGGAGATGAGAACTCTGTGGGACCTTCTCCTACTTTGGCTATCTCATT
This sequence comes from Poecile atricapillus, assembly GCF_030490865.1. NCBI lineage: Eukaryota > Metazoa > Chordata > Aves > Passeriformes > Paridae > Poecile > Poecile atricapillus. Next base: position 4,579,575 of record NC_081266.1, on the reverse strand, counting down.
TCTTTGCTTTACTTTTTCATTTTTCTCACCTGTAAGAGGAGACAACCCAGTCCCAGCCTCAGGGCTGATGTGATTAGGAATGTTAATAGTGTTCAGCCTACAAAGGTAAATCCTGAGTTTGTATGGCATGCTGAGGATGTCAGGCATCAGTTTTACACTCAGGACAAATGTATTCACACCTGCAGCCACTAACAAGGAGTATCCTGAGCCATTTGCCCCAGTGAACATAGCACAAATTAATTTAATTACACAGCTAATGCCTCGTGCCTTCAGAACAAGGTAAACTGTAATCCATGACTGCAAAACACATGGTGGTGGTGGTGGGGCTTGGAGGGGAAGCTCATTGCTTTGCTTAATTATTATAGGAGCTGCATTATTAAATCAGAATCTTTAGCAATGTGTGAGGAGCATTCCAGTGCACTGGGCAGACTTGTAAACCATTTCACTGCATTTGAAACTTTGTCCTCACATCTGCTTTGTTCACTGCGAGATAAAGCACGGGGATGGTGATTACGGACAGCTCGTGCCAAAAGCAGGTTCTGCTGCCTGCAGGTATCATAAAACCACAAACCATGCCTGCTCCTTTCCCTCTGGAAAGCTCATCCTGCACTCAGGGGTGCAGTTTCCAGATGTCATCACCACCAGTTGTTATTCCCTCTGCTCCTCCACCCTGGCCCTGCCTCAAGGGTGATTTTTTAAACATCGTCAGAGAGGGGATTTCTAAAGGATTCCTTCCAAAGGATGCACACCCCACAGGCTCCCTGTAGCTGCTGCCACCCAGCAGGTGTTCCCAGGGATGTTCAGTAATATAAGAACACATGAATCTTCAGTCTGTCCAGCACTGGCCTGCTCTTTTCACTCAGAAAGGTCAATTCAGCTTCATTCACTTTCCTCTGCAGGCGTGGGTGATGGGATGGGGAGACACCTGTGGCAGTGCAGCACAGAAACCCACTGTGTTCCACTGAGGGGAAGGTCAGCTTTCAGCCTTGAAAGACCTTCTGAGAGCAGCAGCAGAGCTAAAACAAAGTCCTGTGGTTTTTAACAAGAAAGATGAGTGAAAATGTGCATTTGAGTAGAATTTGGGGTGACCATCCCTAAGCAGGGTCAGACACACAACTGCAGCAATCCCCAAGTGTGTGTGCAGCTCCCAGACTTATCAAATGGTGACATTCCATCTCTCCTCACCCTCCTTTTGACTGGCAATTCCCACTCCCAGAGGGGCACAGCCAAAAAGTTGCTTCAGGTCCTGAGAGTGCATTGAAAATTCAGGTTTTTATGAACCAGAATAACTCTCTAAACATTTGGGACAGACCCAAGTCAAAGAAGGCTGTTGCCTTATTTACCTCACCCCTGTGGAATTCTGAAGTCTACTGAGGTTATTTATAGACAAATATCCATTTTTCTATTATTCAGCATTTTTGCAATCCAAGCATTCTCTGGAACTTCCAAACTCCCAAGTGTCATACTCACAGTTACATTTCTTGACAAAGACAACTGTGTAATTTTGTGGTGGCAGTTATTCCAAAGTATTTTAAGTACCAGGAAATGTGGGAACAACATAAAATAAATAGCATAGTACAGAATAACAATACCATGAATCATAAAAAAATGGATTTTTATTTCTTTTTTCTGTTAGCTATGTGTAAATGATTCAGTTTAAAGTTTAGCTGAGGCTGCTGCAATCTCTTCATTTTAACAGATCTGGAGTGCCACCAAGAATAATATGTCCTGACCGTAAGTGAAGGTGTGACACATCAAGCTTTAGATGTTATTCCTGTCATGATTCTCCTTTTCTGCTTTCCATCCCCTGCCCTTTTGGATCCTAGGGGTTTGCTCTGGCCAAGGAAAAGTTTTTCCTGATGGGACACTTGTGGCTGGGTTCTTTTTTTCCCCTTGGACTCAGACTGATGAGAGAGAGGCAGTTTTCTCTTGTTGTTTATTCTTCTCTAATCTATATTACATATATACGAGGCACAAGGAGCTACATGCACTAAGATAGAAAGGTGCAAAATGGCCAACAAAGATCTTCTTCAAGGTTTTTTATATGTCCATTTACCCAATTAACAAATGCCAAGTTAATTATTTTTCTTAGTGACCCAATGACCCAACACCTGTGAGCTGCACTGTGGCATTTTCTATCCAATCACTCATTACTACCCAAAAACCTCTGGAAGAAGAAGATGAAGAAGGAAGAAGAAGGAAGAAGAAGAAGGAAGAGGTACCAGAGTCTGCCTGCCTGTCTTTTTCATCTGACTTATTACAATGCTGGAAAATAAATCCTGGCTGCTGCTGAGCTCCAGCTCCATTCATCAACTCCCCTCATGTCTGCAAAAGGACCAGGTATATCACTACATACAATTATATATTAATAATTAATATATATTAATATAATTATATATTATATATAATAATCTAATATCTAATATATATAATATATAATATATTATATATAATATATAAATATTAGAATTAAATTTACTTACAATAAATTTATTATTATTATTATTATTATTATTATTATTATTATTATTATTATTATTATTATTATTATTATTATTATTACAACTAATAAATACTACTTTAATGGCACCTGCCTGCTTTGTAGTTGTATTATGGTCTGTAGTTCCAGTCTTAATGTCATCTACAAACCAGCCAGACATGAATCATACCAGGAAAACACATGCCAGTGCCTACTGCTGGGATTGAGGCTGGCTTAATTAAGAAAAGTCCCTGGAAGCACTGGAAGAGGCATGCAAAGAGCCACAAACAACAGGAAGCTTCACAGTTTGAATATTGACCAGGGCTGTTTGGAAAAACCATCTTCTCAAACACAGAGGATGAGGGATGGCAGGGCTGTACAAAGAATTCTTTGTTAAATCCCAATTGCCACGTGCATGAACAGCAGAGCTGGCTGGGTAACAGAAGCCTTAAAGCCCCAAATTTAAAATAATTATTAGTGTCACTTCAAAAATCATCTCTACCAGGTATGTTTTAAATAAGGCGCTGGTAAAAGGTGTTTTTATCATTAATTTCAGATCTGATGGTAAACTTTGCCCCCTTTCATATTTCTGGTTGGATTTTGTCGTCTAAGCCTTTGTCTAATGACAAAATCATAGTACCCAGTACACTTACTGCTGAAATGTATCAAAATTTTCATTAAAAAGGTCTCTTCTCTGCCTGTCACAAGGGTTATAATGCAAGAAGTTTATCACCGGCATTTTTCAGAGAGTCAGACATACCAGTCATCTCCAAAGGATTCAGCAAGAGACTTTTGTTGTATAATGTATATTCTGCTTTTGTGACATACCGTGGAAGCAAAAATTTTTGCCGTTTAAAAACACACTCTTCTGTTTCATAAACCAAAGACCATAATTTAGTGGAATCTTGAGATGCTTTTGGGTAGAAGCCTATTTTTGTCAGAATGCATTTTTTTCCCCTGATGCACGTGGGGAAAAAAAAATAAAAAAATCATTATTTTGCCATCATGATCAAGTTTTTCAAACCCAGAAGTTTTTAATTCGATATCTAGGTGATCTCATGATAACCCAGACCTCTGAGAATCCAATATAATGCAAGTTTTAAGTCCAGAACTGCAGCAATTGAAGTTTAGCTTTTCCCAAACTTCCAGAAGACTCAGATCCAAGGATTGTTATTTGGGTTTTTTATACCTGGAGGAAGATCAGATACAGCAAAGTTTTTGGTTTTTTTTTTACCCAAATCTTCCAAATAAAATCATAAGACACAGCAGGACAATGATCAAGCAGCTGCAGGTTCAGTGTTTTGATGAAACATTGAAAAAGCCCCCGGCCTTTTCTTGACAGGGATATCAAAACCTTTGTCTCTAGGAGTTCTTGCTCCTCATTTCTTCTCCTCCTTCACACAGAAGGTGGATTTCCAGTGCTTTGTCAGGCAGCATGGACAGAGTGGAATTCTGTGAGATGTGATGGGTGTTTGGCAGTAAATCAGCCAGGGTAGGAATGGGTTTGGAGAGTATGAACAGGCTGTGGTAGCTGCTTCACCAAAGGGGCATTCCTGTCCCAACCTATTGTTGGAGTCTGGAATCCAGAGTGTGTGCCCTTGTTTCTGATAGTTATAGGATCTAGAAAAACACTGAATTTCATATAACATGAAATTCATGAGCATGTTTTCATGGTGATACATGAAAACAAATGTTAAAGTTAGATAGAAAAAGCTAAAAGTGTAAGTGTGTAGATTAGAGAGTTTTTTTAAATCACTGGGTGAGAAAGTTAGTTTAGAGAACAGGAGACAAGATGGAGGATTTAGGGTGTTGTACCTTTTCCCTTCTTTCTTCTTCATGTCCTTCTCCTAGAGGTTTTTGGGTGATAGTGAGTGATTGGATAGAGAATGCCACAGTGCATCACAGAGGTGATGGGTCATTGGATCATTAAGAAAAATAATATATGTCTATTGTTAATTGGGTAAAAACAGGTAAAAAGATAAAAGAACTGCGTATTTTGGTGCCATTTTGTGCATCAGACACGAGGTGAGCCACAAGGCCTTGTTTGTACCATCAGAAGTAAGAAATGAACCAAATTGCAAAGATTAACCTTGTGTAGCCAGCCTGGAGAGAGCTGTTCAGTTTTGTGATCACCTGTTAATAAACAAGAGAAACAAGATTCTAACGAGCTCGGGAGTTTTCATCGAATAATAAAGACTGAGATAAGTAGGACTCCCCACGAGGGAGGATCCCAGAAGAATTCAGCCCAAAAGAAGCTGAGAGACCAGGAAAAAGTTATATCCACAGAGAATTCAACCCAAAGGAAGCAAGGAGAGAGAAATTACACCTATCACATGCTAAAACCATCCTGCTGTTTTCTTTTTCCTTTCTGCTTCTCCACACACAGGGAACTAGAAAGCCTGTGATGCTGAAATCCACTGTTAAGCCCATGGAAGGAAACTCCAGCTTCAGCAAACAATAAAGCTCTTTTTACTCCCTCGATTTTTCTCAGTTTCTATGAGTAAAAGTAATTCTGCCATCATTTAAATCATTGGGATGTGTAGTAGTCAGTGCCAGTAATCTGTTATGTTTACTCTCTCCTGTCATTCTGCCTTTGAAGTTTCTAAGCCAATGCAGTTCTTTCACTAAAGACAAATAGAACAGTTTTGTAACACCTTCCTTACCCCTTGATAAAGAGAATTGAAAACGCATCGCAGAGGCTGTGGGCACAAATTCTTTTTTCATTAAAAATTAGCCAGGAATCATTAAATGGGGAGTGTTAAATATGTTGAATAGAGTGAGAACAAATAAAAAATAACCACAATATTTTCTCAGCGAAGAGCAACCCTATCAGATATTTTGCCTTAAGGCTCAGGTTCATCCTGGGCAGAAGTTGCACTTTCCAGGGCCTCTTGCTAAAGGGGTTTTTGTCAATGCATCTTCACATTGCTTATGGCAGAGCTTTCTGTGGTGAATTTCTTTCTTAGGCACAGCTAATGTGAACCCCAGGAGGGTTAAGGTGGGAAGAACCCCCTGAACATCATCTTGCCCAGGCAGCATCACCTGGAGCAGACGGGCTGGAGAACTGCTCAGCCACTGCTTGAAGCAAGATGATCTGAAAATAAAACCAAGAGGGAGCTGGAAAGGAAAATGCTGCTTCTTTCTGTCTCCTGCTTCGGCTCCAGGGAAAGAGAAGAGCACTTGAAGGCTGAAAGCAGCTCAGGCAGTAACAGGGGAGCATTTAGGGAGTGCAAATGGATGAGCCATGGGAGGCTGAGACATCAGAGCTGGGGTTGATGGAGCAGCCTGGCCTGTCCCAAAGTCTGATTAACTCCCTGGGAGCAGGGATGGGAGCCCTTGAGCCAGCCCAGAACAAACCCTGCAGCTCCTGGGAGCTCTCCTGAGGGCTGCTCTGCTCTGCTGTCCTTGCCTAAGGTGCAGGGAAAAGCTGTTTGAAAAGATTTTTATTTAGCTGCTCTACATGAGCTTTTTCTCAGCCTACATTTTAATGCTTGACAGCTGAGCTTTTACAAGTTTTTGGAGCCATTAATCAGAGCAGTGTTTTGGGAAGCTTTTGCAATGTATATTTGAGAATTTGTATGGCACTGGTTTAAATTAAAGGCTAAGGCTTACTTTTGAGGCTGCTTTGGGCCTCTTTCTGTAAAGCATGGAGCCTTGTATTATTGTTCTAAGGGCACATAATTAGTAGCAAATGTTTGCAAAATGCTAAAGATTGTTGCTAGGGTGCTCCTTCAGGCTGGGATGTGTGAGAGATGGTTAAGCCTAATTTAGATCTATTTCAAAACCTGTTTTCTTTGCCTGCAAGTATAGATCATTTTTGTGCAGTGCAGTACATTCTGACTTTTCAAGTGGGCAAGGGGAATAAAGGCATTCCTTCAGGAATAGGCTTGACTTTGAATGAGCAGAAATTAAGCTCCCATTCTTTGAAGTAATTTACAAGGGAATCAGGCAGGAGATAGGAAACAGGACTTCAGACTTAGGCTGTTTTTCACAGAGGTGTTGACTCTTTTGCCCAGAACCACTCAGATTTCAAGCTATTATATCAATTCAAACAAGGACCAGAAGCATATTTTTATTTGTTTTGAAGGCCAATGATCACTTTTCTAACCAAGATTAAAAAAAAATTATTGAGAAGCATTAAAGCATCCCCTAAAAATCTCTCTCTAACATTATATGCCTCTTGAACTTATACATAATATTGAGTGTAACAATGATGATTTTTGCTATGTTTGATGCCAGATTTTGAAAGACCCAAGTAAAAGGCTTTCTGGTTTTTTTCCAAAATATTTCTGAATGTGTTTTTGTTGTACAGTGCCCTCTCTCCTGATGCACCCTGCCACCAGTGGTGACCCATGGTGGAGTTTTGGGGCTACCAGAGGTGGGAATGGGGAGGGAAGGAACCTCTGCAGGAGCTGTATCTGGTCCCTCACTCTTCAAGAGACCCTGGGAGCAGAGTGCCACCAAAACCCATCCTGGCAGCTGGCAACACCTTTTTTTTGTGGGTGTCTTGCTGAACTGAGGTCTATTGTCCAAAATCTCTGGGTGTGGGAGCAGAGCAGGAAGAGGATTTGTGTATTTGGGGTGAGTCAGACATTGATCCAGCCCAGACTGGAAGGTTGCCATAAATTCTGGTCCTTTTCACAAATGGGGATGCACAGGGACTGGCAGTGTGACTTGAGCTGTGGGTTTGGCCTTGGTGTCTGCTTTGGGTCAAAAACTATCAGGGTGGAGACAGCTAGAGACGAACTTCCAGATTTTCATGGGTCTGTGGTGATTTTCATTAGACACATGAGGGGAAAACATGGCAAATGAAGGTGTTTCAGAGCCCAGGAACGTGAGTGAGACCCAGCAAAGGAGCTTGGATACAGAGAGAACACCAGGGAATCTGAACTCCTTCATTGCATGCACAGAAATTTGTTCCCACCAAAACCTGGATGAAAGGGCAGAGAGGGGAATATTTAAGTAAGCACCTCATTTGCACTAGCACAGCTGTAACTTTTTCTAAAAATTCTTTTTTGTTTCTTTTTTCTTTCTCTTGATTCTGCTGCACTTCTTCTGTACTTTTTTTTCCACTCCTGGATTTCTCAGTCTCCTTTGAGCTGAGCTCCTTGGGGATATTCCCTCATGGGGAGCTCTGTTTATCTCAGTTCTCTGGGTCAGGACAAAAACTCCACAGCCTGTTAGAATCTGGTTTCTCGTGTTTATTAGGATGTTATCACAAAACTTGGTGGGTCTTTCCAGACTATCTGCAGAAGTTCAGTTCACTGCAATCTGGTTCATTTTCTTCTGATGGTACAACAAGGCCTTGTGGCTCACTTTGGGCTTTGAAAGAACAAAATAGCCTCGAACTACGCAGTTCTTTTATCTTTATACTCATTCTTACCCAATTAACAATAGACACGTATATTATTTTTCTTAGTGACCCAATGACCCAACACCTGTGAGCTGCACTGAGGCATTTTCTAACCAATCACTCATTACTACCCAAAAACCTCTGGAAGAAGAACATGAAGAAGAAAGAAGAAGGAAAATAAACAACACCCTAAATCCTCCATCTTGTCTTCTGCTTTCTAAACTAACTTAAACTCTAAACTTTTTCACCCAGTGACTTAAGAAAACTCTCTAATCTACACACTCACACTTTTAGCTCTTTCTATCTAACTTTTAACAGCTGTTTTCATGTATCACCATGAAAACATGCTCATAAATTTCATGTTGTATGAAATTTGGTGTTCTTCTGGATCTTAGAACTAAGTATCAGAAACAAGGGCACACACTCTGTGTCTCAGACTCCAACACACAGCACACACATCCTTGCAGGATGTCAGGCTCTGGGTTAGGGAGCAGCACAGACACTTTTGTGCTCCTCTAGCTTTGTATGTTAATCCTGGGCAGCCAGAGGCGTGTGGAAGTGTCTGTGCACTTGTGAGGGTCATTATTCTCCTCAGGAGATTTAACTGGGCTGATTAATTTGTAATTGTGCTCCAGCTGCGTGGGCTGCTGGATTGTTGAGCTGTGGCTCACAGTTCCTTCTTAAAACCCTGCTTTCTTCTGTGTCATATCATTGTCTACAATCACTTGAATCAACAAGGAGGATGAGAAGATGTCACTTACAAAGAGTGCTGAGAATGCTCTGGGTGACAGAGCATCTCTTCCCCTGTCTACTCCTCCTCATCTTTATTTCTTCATTTCTAAATAAAAATAATTTTTAAAAAAAGAGTTCTGTCACTTTCAGAGAGGGAGGAGAAGTTTGACCATTTGAGATTTGTCTTGTGCTTTGTTTTTCTTTACCAGCCTGCCTCCAGTGCTCCTGGCTCCAACTGAAAGCTTTAACATTTTGCCCTAAAGTCTGTGATCAAAGTTGAAAAGCTTGTCTACATTTAGAAATAGTTTCATCTTTACTCTAAGCTCATGAATCAAATCAGTACTATTATATCCATTTCTTTAGTGAGGAACAGAAGAATAAGGCAGCAGAGTTCCCCCAGGGTACGTAAAGCTGTGATTTGGCTCATTTGCAAGTAAGCAGGACAGACTTATTAGGTTGGGTTTTTTTCCTAGAAGAATACTCAAGTTAGACTTAAAACTTGTTCCAGAGTTCCTATTTTTTTGTTTTGTTTGTTATTTATTTGTTAGTTTTATTTTCCCCTGTCTACCCTACCCCTCTTTCAACTGCTCTGATGAAGGATGAAGAGTAACCACTTGGATTTAAAGTCCTTCTCACACAATTGTTAACTATCAAAATGTTGATTTCCAAGTGAAGTCACCAGATTGACGTGTTGCTGCTAATTGAAGAATCAGAGGTATTAATTAGAATCAGACACAATGAAATGCTTCTCTCTAAGCCATGAAGTCTACAAAAAGATTCCAATTGCTTTCTCTTTTTGCTTAGAACAAGTGGTGACTTTATTCTTATTGCCTCGCTGAACTGTCAGTCTAATGTCAGTCATTGGGAGGGGTATTTAAACTGAGCTAGTAGTTAGAAACAAAATAAAACCATCAGGCTGATGCATCAAGAGTCTGGAGTTAGTTTCATTTAAGCTGTGGGAATAGTTTGTGTTTCTAAGCTGTGTTCTCATAAAGCTTTGGCTCAGTGGACTGTGTAGTATTGGTCTGGGACTATCTGATGTAGTTTTGATGCTGAAAAGCTTCAGCCAGAACAATGCCTGCTAACTTTGGGAAACGTTCTTTTCTCAATTTTTATTTTTTTTTTTTTTTCCTTTAGTTGGGGGTAGAGCTTGGCTTTTAGCTGGATGTGAGTGTGGGTGTTTTTTGAAAAATGTCACCTTCTGTATGTGACTTGGCTTCTTTATTTATCTTGAACTTGTGAAAAGATGTTTCAATGGCAGAAGTGAAAAGAAAAGGGGAGGTAAGAGCCCAACACTTGGAGGAAAATACCACCAGTTAAAAGTTATAAAACTGATTCTGCTTCCTTAAAAATAACTTCTCAAATTGTGCACATGCTGAAAAGAAGCTTGTGCCCAGACTGGGTGATTCCAGTCCTTTCAGGAAGGGCTGCACTTTGCAACTTCAGCTTCTTTTTCACAGGAGCTACACTGGAAAAGAAATGCACAGGCCTTCATCTGAAAATGGGGGAGAGATGCATCAGGGAAATTCTGTTTCTTGAATGCCTCTTGCCACGGGTACAGACTGCTCAGTGTTTATTTGCTGATGTGCCCCTCTCTACACAGGAAAGCACTGCTGTGTTTTGGGTTTCAGAGGAACATCTCAAACCTGTCTCACAGTAATTCCACAAGGAGCTGTGGAGTTTCTAGTCTCACAGGCCATGGAGCATGTAAACAATCCTAAGAAACCTCTGCCCATAAAAACAGTGCTTTGCACCCAAGTCTCTGCTGTTAATTTGTTAGCTGTTGGTTGTTGATTTTATTTTTACACTGGCTAAAGTATAGAACACATCACATTTAGTAAACAATGTTCATAGCATGGATCTGATGGATCACAGCTGTTGTTTGTCCTTGTTTTCTTTTTTACACTGGCTAAAGTATAGAACATATCACATTTAGCAAACAATGTTCATAGTGTGGATCTGATGGAGCCCTCCTCAGATTTGCAGTGCCAAGGGTGGGGTCAGCAGCACTCTGTCTCAGGTAAGAGAGCTGTTTTGGCAGATGTGGCTGATGCTTTCCACAGCAAGTTTTGGAGCAGGAGGAGGGCTAAGGCCTGGTTATGGCATGGATGAGGCAGCTGGCTTGGAAACTCGGCTGAAAATGTCCAGCTGAGATGCAGAGATAGGTTCCAATGCTCTGTGGAAGTTCTTCTGAACAGATATTAAGCTCCAAGAAGAAAGATGGAAAGTCAGGAGAATGGCACTGTAGAGCACCAGGATATAGATTTATAGCTGCTATTGCCCAGCTGGGACTTGGTTAGCATTAAAATGTGTCGACAATGGAGATATAAACTGAACCTGATCCCATGGTAGTAGATTGTCCCTCCCTTTCAGAGCATATTTGTTTGCTGTGGTTACTAAGGAGCTCTAGCACAGTTTAGCTTTTGTTAAGCAGGCAGGAGAATCTGCCAGTTCTTCAACAGAGGCCTGATAAGGTAATTTCCTTCATCTCATGTCGATGGCAATGAATGCAAGTCAGACACTCTAAATAGAAAAGCTGTCTCAAAGTTGTGTTTGTGGTACTTGTGGGCTCATGTACCTGGCTGGCTTTGGTGTTGGTGGTGTGATATCTGAGGACCCTTGGGGAGAAAAAGTTCCCTTTGTGTACCAAGATGAGATACTACTGAAAAGCCATAGGCCAAGTGTGCTGTGCTGGGACCTCGCTGCTAGTTGCTTTTTCCATGATATAAAATGATAGGTTTTAGGGAAGACCAGGTCAGATATAAGATAAAAATCTTAGTGGGAAGACCACCAAATTGATCATTGACAGCGTGAGGGGGACTGTAGAGTCAGAAACAGGAGAAGTAGCCATGGGTGTAACTTTTCTCTAAAAAAATCCTTTTTCTGTTACTCTGTTTCTGCTCTATCTCTTCTGTATTTTTCTTTTTATTCTTGGATTTCTCAGTCTCCTTTGGACTGAACTCTTTTGGGATCCTCCCTCGTGGGGAGCTCTGCTTATCTCAGTTCTTGTGATTTGAAGAAAACTCCCGAGCTCATTAGAATCTTGTTTCTGGTGTTTATTAACAGGTGATCACAAAACTTAACAGCTCTCTCCAGGCTGGATACACAAGGTTAATCTTTGCAATCTGGTACATTTCTTTCTTCTGATGGTACAAACAAGGCCTTGTGGCACACTTTGTGTCTGATGCACAAAATGGCCCCGAAATACGCAGTTCTTTTATTTTTATACTTATTTTTACCCAATTAACAATAGACACGTATATTATTTTTCTTAATGACTTAATGACCCATCACCTCTGTGATGCACTGTGGCATTCTCTATCCAATCACTCACTATCACCCAAAAACCTTTAGGAGAAGAACATGAAGAAGAAAGAAGAAGGGACAAGGGACAAAACCCTAAATCCTCCATCTTGTCTCCTGTTCTCTAAACTAACTTTCTCACCCAGTGATTTAAAAAAACTCTCTAATCTACACACACTTTTAGCTTTTTCTATTTAACTTTAACAGTTTTTTTCATGTATCACCATGAAAACATGCTCATGAATTTAATGTTGTATGAAATTCAGTGTTTTTCTGGATCTTAGAACTAAGTATCAGAAACAAGGGCACACACTCTGGATTCCAGACTCCAACAATGGGTAGAAAGGGAGAAATGCTAGAGTTAAAAAGAAAAAAAAATAAAAATTTTGTAGCTGTTTTATAGTTGTTTTTCTTAAAAAAAGATGAAGATTTAGACAAGTATGTAACATGGTAGCTTTTCACTTACCTGTCTAACATCATAGGCGACTCTGATAATCCTGAAATTCAAATTCTTTGTTCATCTGTTTCCACCAGCCTATTTGCAACCACAAGATGGGCTGGTTCTATAAAGTTTTTGGTGTTACTGAGGGATGTCTTAATGAATATTTTATCATCTGATTTCTTCCAGTATTGATAAGCAGAAGGGTAGCAAAGATTAGGAACATGGAGGAAACTGGAATTGGAACTAATAACTGGAAAATATCAACAACAGGATTGTGGACACTGCACTGCAGTTTGATGGGTGTCAGGTAAGTTCTTATTCTATAAATGACAGCTTGGACTCTTAATATCTGCATAAGAGCACTTCCTCTCCTTTGGACCAAATTTTCTAAATTTGCAAACAAAGATGCTTTTACTAATGGGATCCACATCCTCACTGAACCCTGTTCAGCCTTGGCTTGAAGAGTCATCTTGGTCTTGGCAGCTGGGACCCAGTTTCTGTGTAACTCTTGCTAACTGCAGGAGAGCAACCTGGAAATCAACTGATTTAGAGCTAGAAGCAGAATGACATTTAAATCTCAAATACATAGCAGGGATTGCTGGAGCAGTTGCACTGACAGGTCTGGCTCTGTCCTGGTTTCCAAAAGAGGCAGTTGGGTGTAACACTTCATGCACTTTAATTATGGAACAAAATCTACTCCTAGCTCAGTTGTTAATAATACATTTTGAGATTGAATGCTGCTATTGAAAATGATTCTATACTCAAACAAAGGATTCGAATCTGTTTTTTGGTAGCTGTTTCTACTTAGACACCAAGGCTTGAAGCTCAGCATGATGCCTGTGCCAGTGAGCCTTTGAGATGAGAAACCAATAGCATTAAACTCCTAAACTACAGTTTCTTGAAAATATTTTTATATCCAGGCTGTTTTTCCCTGGAACTCTGCAGGAGTGCAGGCAAGGTTTAGACTTGCCTGTTACTGAGCTAATCAGTGATTTAAAATCTAGCAGGTTCTCTTGAAATGCCTTCTCTCTGCCTTCACATGAGTGTGCCTCTCACTGGCACTTTGATTTTAAATCCCTTCTAAAACTGGAGGTGCAACTGCAAGGATTAATTTGCTGCAATGCCCTGGAACCTATTCCTCAGCCTAAAGAAGAAAGGAGCACCTCTGATCTCATCTCTGTGCTGCAGAATGGGGATTTTTGTCAAGAGTAAGTATAGATATCTACCTATAAAGAAGAATTGCAGCTGGTGCAACAGCTGGTAATAAATTCATCAACCATAATGAGAGGTATCAAGTCATAGCTGAGGCTCAGATACGCCTGCATCTGCAGGAGAGTAATCAAACTCTATTCTGAAGGTGATTTTTCCCCTAAGGAGTACTTATCCAGAGGCAGAAGCAGGCTTTTGAGGAAACTACTTGGACTTTGTGAGGAAGTACTTCAGTATGAATGAAGTCTGTGTAGTCTCACATCCCTCAAACACCATTTTCCTCTGGTCCATGTATGGAAATCCATTAAGCACTCACAACTGTGCTAGAGAAGGGTGTGTATTGAAAGAAACCTGCCCAGAACCATCTGTGCTGGACTTCCTACAACTCCCTGTCTGTATTAACTTGAGTACAAGCAAAGCAGCCTTCAAACACACCTAAAACACACCTAAAACTGAGAAAAACCATGCAGAACTTGTCTTACTCCACAAAAGCAAATACCCCACAGAGAAGCACTTTTGGCAGTCCCAGACTCTGCATCTGCCCTTCCAGGAATGTGCCCAAAGTGTTCTTGCAGGTGTGATGCTAAGCAACCACTCTGCAGCAGAATGAGCTCTCACTGGCAATTTAAAAAGGACAAAACTGCAATGACAATGGGGAAATGTTCTGTACAAAGTGATCACTCTGGTCCTAGCCAGACCTCTGCTGGTCCCTTGCTCCAAAAATACCAAGGATGAGCTTAAAAGCTACAATTCATGATTCAGCTGCCGTTCATGCTGCTACAGGATTCCAGAAATATGTTGAGTGGTTTATAGCGCATAAAAAGCCAGGTTATTCACAGAAGATACATTTACTTATCTTTACAACCAGCCTTTGTTCTCCTGAGGGTGAAACTTCCACATCTATTTTCTTTCTTCCTCACACTCATCTCCTCACTTTATTCCATGGGGATGCTGGCCACCTTTGCTCTCAAAAAATGACATTGCAGTTATTTTTGTAGTGAAACTGAGCGAGGCGTTTCTCATCTTGCCTTTCGCTTTACAATCTGCTCTTTCTACAGAAAAATCTGCTCTTTTCCACAGAACCATGGAATCATCTAGGCTGAAAAGACCCTTTTAGGTCATTGAGTCCAGCTTTTACTGTCAAGCCCACTGCTAACCACGTCCCCAGATGCCACACCTACATATCTTTTAATTACCTCCAGGGATGGTGAATCCACTGCTTTCCTGAGCAGCCTGTCCCAGCGTTTGATGACATTTTTCTGTGAAGAAGTTTTTCCTAGTATCCAATCTCTGTGGTCCTGCCTTGCTGCAGCAGCTTCTGATTGCTCCAGGTCATTACTCAAAGGTGCCTGAGTTGTGACACCGTTACCTGGAATTCATGAAAAGCCATTTATCTGGGGAATTGCTCAGCACTCCTGCTTTGGTGTCTGCTCTTTGGGAGCATTACTCTGTCTATAGGTCATTCAGCAGCCTCCAGATGAAAGAGACATTGCTGCAAATCAGTTTATCTGATGGACAAGTGAAATGTCAGGAGAGGAGTTTGTGAGGAAAAAAAATAAGTTTTTTTCCCCAGTCTTTAGGATTACTGCTACTAATCCATTCACTCATCTTGATAGTGTGTTGTTTATTGGTACTTCCATGTTTTTGTTTTTTCCTTTTTTTTTTTTTTCCTTCATGTTTGTTTATTTTTTTAATTCCCATTTTCTGGCATTTTTTACCTTCTTGGTAGATTACTTATATAAGATGGGGAGAGTTGTTTCTAAGCACCATTTTATACAAAATAGTGTGACTTCCTTATTGTTGTCTCAATGGTTTACATTGCATTTTAGCTCCTCTAGCTACAGAGGCTTTCAGCATTTAAAATTTATAATGAAAGGGGTTGTTATATTTGGCTTTCATAACAAGAACCATTCAAACAATTTCTTTATTTAGTTCACATGCAATTTACAATGTGTGTGGGGATGCTTGTATTTTTCCTAAAAGAAAAATACAAAGAAAATTGTTCTCTTTTCTGAAAAGGGTATGGAATCTTTATCCTCCTCATCCCTGCAGCTGCAAAGAAAACTCTAAACTTACAGAGAAGTTGCTGTCATGCTCTGGGGATGGGGAGCAAATGGGAGAAAAAAATCTACATTTCTGGGCAAGGTACTCCCAGGGTCCCTTTGCTCTGTTATCCTCACAATTTATCTTACACGCTGTAAATAGAGAAATTGTGAACAGAGATTGATTTGCTCATTGTCTTATGTGAACCATCACCTTTGTAATTTGTGCTTCAGCTCTGCTGGATGTCCATTTTAAACCTCTCTGATTTAGACTGGGCCAGGATTTGCTTTTTACAATTGCTGTGATAAGAAGCACAAGACGTCGCTTTATTTTTCCTGAGCTGCTGCTGCTTAGCTCACAGGGTGTAGGATGCTGTTGTTTACTCTGCTCTTTGACCTCCTGCTTCTTAATTTTGTTTTGCAGCAGTATCTGCCCAGAATCTCTCTTTAAGCAGAAGGTAAAACTGAGGGATGTTGTCACCTTCAGATGAAACGTCGGCTTTGACGATGGAGATAATGAACTGAACCTCCCGGTGTCAGCCAGCAGTGCTCTTCTGTGTGAACACTTCAGGGAGGACTGCTTGGGAACTGCCTGTTTTGTGGGAATTTGAATGATTTCAAGATGTTTATTAAGACCAAACAGAATGGCATTGAAACATTCCTTAGAGGAGCTTCTGCGGTGGTGCTGTGACATGAGAGTTTTGACTTGCAGGACCTGGCACAGGGAGTTCACAGGAACAGGCTTTTCTGTGAAACACTCAGACTGGAGAGAACATTCAAAATGAATTAGTCACCAAAATACAGAGAAAACATTGAGAGGCAGCCACTTGTTAATGACAATGAAATACAGTGATTGAGTTCTCAGCAAACGTGACACGGGGATTCAAATTTGAGCAAAAAACTTTGGGTTAAGCCCCAAAAACGTGGTGTGGAGCAAATGGAAACTGCAATTTTCTTGACTTCTCACTTGAACACCTCAGTCCAGATGAATGCTGTGATCTCCTGTGACATCCTGACCCCCCACTGCTTTGCAGTCTGTAAGCAGATGCACAATTTGAGGGGCTGTTTCTGGAAGTGCTGTGATTAAATAGTCCCAAAAACCTTCTGGCATTCATGTGCAGTATCCTAACTTCTCAGGGCAGTTTTCCAAATGGTAGGGGGACTGTGTTCCTTTTGCCTCTTCCTCTTCTCTCATTCCTTTCTTTGCTCCTTTCAGCAGTTTTATCTGCATTGTAATAGAAAAATAATTAGGGATTATGATCCTTAAAAAAAAAAAAAAAAAATGTAGTTTGGATTTCTTTAAATCCTTGCCTGGCCTTTCTTTAGAATTTGACTATAAGCTGAGGACTTGAGAATGAAAGAGATTTTTCAAGCACTGAATTGTCAGTGTGACCTTTGTATTGGGATAAAAAGGAGGGAATATATATAAAAAAAATATATATATTTCTCTTCTTTCACCAACTAAATAGGATATTGTCCCTGTCTTCAATTCATTGCTTTTTTATTAGATTTTACCAGTATAAAAAAAGAAGCTAAATCTCAACATTCTAATATCTTAAGGATTTTAAAAACAAGTCATCTTTTATCTGTGGATTTTTCCCTGAATAGTGGGAAATATTTTTCTCATATCCATGAGGATGCTTTGCATCTTTGAGAACACAACAGAGCTTTGCCAGCAATGCAGGCAGAAAATGAGTCATGAAAGAGATCTCCCTGTTTGCCTGCTCTTTACACCTGTGTGTCTACCCAGAGTTAGGATTTCTATAAACTTTATTTACAGCACATCCATCACCTGGAACTCTTCCCTTCCTCTCTGTGCTTCTCCCTGACTTAAGCTGTACTCTCAGAGTGCAAATCCCTCATCCTCACTTCTGCTGGAATCTCTGGTGTGGAAACCGGGGCAGAGCTTGGGATTCTGGGCAAAATTTGAGACGAAGGACAGGGATGGAGCATGGTACCTTTCCTGGTAAATCTGATGTCAGCAGGAGAGTCACTGTCTGCCTCTGCCTTTTCCCTTTTCTTGTAAAATAGATATTTACACTCCCTGATTACCCTCCCTTATTGCCTTCAGGTGTGTTATCATCCTTGGCTGGGAATAAAGCTGAACATAACAAATAATTTGTAAACGGAGAAGAGCAAGGCCAGCTGCATTCTCTTGTTGGGTTATACAACTGTGGTAACAATTGGTTTTCATTGGAAATAGAAAGAGTCTTGCTTAATAGGAAAGGAATGAATAGAAAACCTCTTCAGTGCAGAGCTATTGACATTCAGAATTATGTTTTTGTTGGGTAGATTTGTTGCTCGAAGCCATGTCCCTGAGACACTTCTGTCCCTCCTGTGGTTGGATTCTTGTGCTCCGATGTACCTGCAGTAATTTCTGGTTCTGCAAGGAGAATATGAATAATAACACAGATTTAAGTCCCAAAAAAAGCATCAGATGATCAGTGATTGCAGAGAGACTGTCTGAATTTATATTGGTTTTATTAGGATGTAGTGCCATGTGAGACAATATTCTAGTACCTTTTAGGCAATTTTCTGGGTTGACCAGCTAAAATACAATTTTTATTGAGACAAAGTGGCCACCAGAGCCATGTCCATGCTGCTGTCCCCAACAGGTGACTTCCCTTTGCTTTACCTTGATGCTTATGTAGAGAAAAAAAGAAGAAAGTCCTTCTAAAATGTGTTTGGTCAGAGGCCAATCTTCAATAACCAAAGCAAACAGATCTACATTCCAAATACTGAGGGTAAGAGCACCTTTTATAAAATGATGATGACCTGATTTATTGAAATCTATCTGGCAATATCCAGTTCCTCAGCACAGTGTTCCCTTCTGCTCTCCTATTGAATTTGACTTCACCTATATAAAACCCCCTTCATAGGAAACAAAGTTTAAAAGCACTGACAAGAAAAAGAATCTGCAAAACAGATGTTAAAAGAAAGCAGTCAAAAAATCACTGCTCTTATGCTTTTATTTATTCCCTTATTTTTCCAAACTGCTTTGGATTAGCTTGCAGCAGTGTCTGTAGCCATGCATGGTTACACTTTAGGGGACAAAATGCTGGGAAGGAATAGTTAAGCTTTGCTCTTAGCAAGAAAACAAGATTTGTTGCCATACATTGTCTGTAAATTCCCTGGAGTGTCTTCCAGTGAATTGCTGGGGTTTGCTGAGATCTGTTTTCGAGTTCCCTCGTGTCTCACTGGTGGAGCACTGGGGGCCAGTGACAAGAAATAGAAAATTCCAGATTATTTTTAGTCATGAAATGCTACCTGAATATCCCTCTCCATCTTCTCTTCTGTCTGGCATGTGGGTGTTTTGACAAATTACCACCTGGTCATCAACTGGAAAGATCAGTTCCTTCCACATCATTTTGGTTTTCACTTCAAATATTAGCTGGTAAGCCATGGATAAAATTGCTGAGGTAGATGGAAAGCAAAAATCCTTAATCTAGATAATTTCTCCACCAAATGTGAGTAAACACATTTCACTGTACATTCAGCATTTCTTCGAAACAACTTTAATGTGATGGAAATTCTAATAAGGACAAGATAATGATTGGCTGCTCCAGCTGAGCAGAGTGATAGTAGGAATCCTTAGGAGGAAGAGGATGTGAGAAGTGTTAGGAAGTTCTCCAGAAAAGAAAACAAAAAACCAAGCCAAAACAAATTACCTCTGCATTCTGGAGGAAAAGAAAGCCAAGCCAAAGAACTGGGAAAAGACCATTCTTTTTCCATATTGGCCTAGATGTGTCTTAATTCTGGAATTTTCTGGATAGCGAGGAAGTGGTGGTAACTGGGATTATTAAGTCACTACCCAACTTAATTGTTTTTGTCATCAAACCTTGAGGGAATTTCTGTGGGATAAATGATTCTTTTTGTCATCAGATATAAAGTGAGTTTTATGTGATCCCTCAGATCTGTGACCTGAGCTTCTCCAGACTTGAGAATATTGCCCAGCACTGACACTTTATTTAGTTCTTGTCAGGTTAAGAAGCATTTCCAAATATACAGGTAACCCATGGAACCTATGCATTATGTCCTAAAAAGCTTTTTTTTTTTTTAAATCTAATGAAGTATTTGATTAGAATAAAAACCCTACTAGATTTTCAGATCTTTTTTTAGTCATACTGGTATAGTAGGATTCTCAGTGCACATACTGAATGTTCTGCTTTCAAGCACTCTTCATTGCTGTTTTTATTATTTGTTTGGGGTTTTAGGGTTTTTGTTTGTTTTTTTTTTGGGGGGGGTTTTTTTGTTTGTTTTTTTTGTTTTTTTGGTTTTTTTTTTTGTTTGTTTTTTTTTTTTTGAGTAGGGATGGAAATAAAGAGAACAGAACCAAAACCAGGAACAGAGCTGAGGTCTGGGTACATTTGTGAGGCCCCAAAGAGATGACACCGAGCAGTTTGCTCTGTGGGAGACGAGGGCTGAATGGCACTTCCCAGAATAATTCCACTCAGGGCCTCGTGTCCATGAAAACAAAGGTTTGGAGCATAATTATCCTCTGAACTACACTCACAGGATGGTTCAGAGGGATGGCTCAGAGCCCACTCTGGAGCTGCTCTGAGGGAAAGCTCCTGAGATGGAGCCCATGGATGGGTTCTGACAGCGGCCGCTTTGATCTCCTAATCCACTTCCAGTGCATTAACGCAATTAACCCATGGCTATTCAGTTCTGCTCAGCCTGAAACTCCGAGGTCTTTCTGAAGTTTGCTGTGAGGGAAACACCCATTAAAATGTTTGATTTAGCATGGGGGAGACAGATCCTGTTGACACAGAACGTTGGAAGCAAATCTCCCCGTGGCACCTTCCTACAGGAAAACCTCTGGTGATCTGATCAGCTAAGTTGTGGGAAAGGATAAATGTCAGAGGAAAACCCAGTTAAAAACATTTTGCAGAAACTATGATTATCTAGTTATCTCTTTTTTTAAATTTATTTGGATGTTCACTTTGTTGCTGCAAATGCAGAGCGAAAACATCGTTGATCTACTGAATTCTGTGGGTCTTCTTAGAACTTCACCAAACCTCACAAATGATTTTTAAAAGGTGACCTGAGAACATTCTTAGATTTGTGGACCATTTTAGTCCTTTGGCAGTGGAAAACAACCATACTGGAAGCTACTGGATATTGTATTTGCACGGGTGTATCTTCAGCTGAGAACGTGAGCTGAGCAAATCCCAGCAGCGCTGGTTCCTGCCACTTAACTCCTCCCTCCTTCTCCCCAAAACTGTGAATGCAGCTTCTTGCTTGAGGTAAAGCTGCTTCAGCAACAAAATTATTCCATTTCCAGCATTTTTTTTTTTGGAAAATGCAAAAGTGGCTACACCTCCAGGGATTTGTAGTTGGGTTTCTTCATCCTTTGAGGACTCTTTGCAATTTGAAATCCATATTGCTCCATTAAAGATGCTTAAGCTTTCGTTTATGCAGATGATTTCACCCAAAATTGTCCCAGAATACTTGTCAAGGTTGAATCCAAAGCCTGTGGATGTAAATGGAAAGGTTCCCTGTGATCTCACTGACCTTTGGATAAGCTCATTAAACTGTAACAATGACAAAAATATATTAAATGTAGATTGAAAACATTGCAAGAAAGTTATTGTTAAACTCTTTAAAATATTTTGACCTTTGCTATCCAGACTCCCCACACATATGACTTTTATCTGACTTCTGTTGAATTGTTCTTTTTTTTCTAACTTATTCCATAAAATATTTTAATGATACAAGAATCTGAGATAAAATCAGCTGAGTAATCAGGATATTTCAAGCACACCAGTGGCCAGCTCTGGAATCTGGGAAGGAGCACAGGCACCAGTGAAGGTGCCACCTGCAGCTGTGACAGACAGGCTGGGACATTCCCAGCTGCTGATGGAATTCCAGCTCCAAATACCAGTTAAATGCATGGGTGTCTGCAATTCCAGGCAGGCTACCAAATATCCAAGTACCTGGGTGTCTGCATAATGTTACCAAAACTGCTTTGTGGTCTGGAGATGGCTGATTAATTCTCCAGTGCAGTTCTGCTTTGAAAACACTCCTGCCTTTAAACAGAATTTGAAATAGTAAGACTTGTGCATTGAAATAAAATCAGAATTTATGATTCAAGTACGCGTTTGAAACAAAATTTACCCTTGGCTTGTCCCGAGCCGAAATTATTCTGAACCTCATTCTATTTTGTTACTATTTTCTTTTTCTTTATATATGCTCTTTTTGTTTTTTCCTTCTTTCACCAGTTGAGACTAATCTGCAGAACAGGATTTTTTAATATCACACTGAAATAATGAAAACTAGGCTGTAGAAAGATGCAGGACTGTTTTATGTGTCTAGTAATCATCTATTTAAATATGTGTAAGCATTCACAGCCCCTGTCATACTTATCCTTTTGAATAATTCTAGAAAGGCAACATATCTTGCATAAATCTCTCATTGGACTCATTGATAAATCAATATATGTGTCTTAGAGAACCTGGCAACATTTACAGCAAGATTCTCTGACTTCCAGTCCCCTTCCCTAATTACTGAGTCACATTATTGGTAAAAAAATACCAACTTGAAATTGATCTTGCTTCAAGTGGAACAAAATTATTACAATGCGAGTTATCAATCAGTTACAAACACTGTGTCTGGAAAAAGCAAAGCAGATTTACATTTTAAGCTTCATCAAAATGTTGTTACTTGCAGCTAAAAATTAATAATTTTAATTTCTTTTTCCTTTTACAAAAGAGGGAGCCTTCCCATTTACCTTTGCAAATTCATGCTGAACAATCAGAAATTTGGATTTCTTCTCCAACGAGTGCCACAGGCTGAGAAATCTCCCTGAATTCTGCCAGTCTGAGGCTGCCAAGTGGAATTAGTTAGGAAATACCTCTGTGGAAATGGCTGTAGAAGGCTCTGTTTGCTCTCCTTCAGTCTTACCTGTGTGAGTCAGTCTCCTGACTCGCAAGCAGGATTACGTAGGACACTCTCCAGCAGCCTAAAACATCCGGTGTTTGAAATTCCAAAGGCGTTCCTTCTGCCTCCTGTGTCACTCTGCAATAAGAATTATTCAGCCTGAATAATGATTCCCAGTGTCAAACACCTCTCCTGTTCCAGCCAAGGCCCAGCAGTGAAGCAGAAATAAATATTTGCTTTGCCCTGTGTAACTCAGAATTGAAGTTTCCCCAGACCCAGAAATTTCCACGATGTCAATCTTCAAACCATGACCGAGCTTTTAACGTGGGTATTTCCCAGCTTGATGCTGGGAATGTATTTCCAACAGAAAAACCCCAAAGAACATAATAACTGCAAATCAATAACTGCAAATCAATCACTGCAAATCAATCACTGCAAATCAATTACTGCAAATCAATAACTGCAAATCAATTACTGCAAATCAATAACTGCAAATCAATTACTGCAAATCAATAACTGCAAATCAATAACTGCAAATGAATAACTGCAAATCAATAACTGCAAATCAATAACTGCAAATCAATAACTGCAAATCAATTACTGCAAATCAATTACTGCAAATCAATAACTGCAAATCAATAACTGCAAATCAATAACTGCAAATCAATTACTGCAAATCAATAACTGCAAAACAATAACTGCATGTAACCAGCCAGTTAAAAGGGATGCACGAATTTTGGAGCAAATTTTCTTCAAGATACAACAAAAAAAAGTTCGTCCACCAAAGTCAAAGCCATAAACTGAAATTTAACAAATATTTCCATTGACTTCAGTGGATTATCCAGTAATTAGTTGATATGGGATGGAGGGGTAGGATAATATGGATTGATAATGTGGTAGTTTCTAAACCAGAATGCTCTTTAAGTGCTGAGATGAAGAATGTGCATGGTGTCTAAAGAGGCATTGCTCCTCTCCTTGCTACATTTAACCCCCTAAGGGCCCTGCAGCCCTGGATGTACACACATGCATAGAACAGAATATTTTCAGATTAAAAAATCAACCCTGCATTCATATCATGAACTTCCAACTTCTATTTTTTTTATCAGTTGCAAGGAAATTAAATTTATTTTACTAAATTCCCCACAGCAGGCAAGTGCTTCTCTTGGCTGCCCAATAGTATTATCATAATTTTGTATTCAAAGTGCATGTTGGATTTTGCTACTGGCAATGCTGATTTCTTTTTGCTCAGTGCTGCAGTGGCTGCAGTAAATTTCATATTCAAAATCACAAGCTTTGTACTCAGTTTACTTCAGTTCTCTTCTACTTGGAAAAGTTTACTTTTTTTAAAGGATGTAGTGGTTTAGTGTGTTGGATTTATTTCATTTTTTGATTGCCCTGTGGCTGTGCATTGGATTATTTCTCTTTGTTTTCTATGATTTCTTTTCCTTTCTCTTTTCCAACTCCTGTAAAACTTCCTGACGCTCTCGTTTCCTTTCCAGTTCTCAAAGCATGCTGCAAACAGATCAAGGGATGAAAGCTTGAAAAGGAATGAAATCAGCCTTTGCCCCAGCTGATACAGGAATGGAAGGACTGAGCTTCCTGAAATCTGAAATCCAAACAGAGGGATGGCTTTGGTCCTGCTTGGTCCTGATGGGACATTAACGTTAAGCCTGCAGGAAATCCACCAGTAGAAAAATTACGCCCTTGAGCTGAAAACAAATTTGGGGGGAAAGAGGAGGGAAAACAGCAGAGGGCCTGGAGGGTTTTGGACACCCTCCAGGGTGTCCTGTGTGCAAATCTTGTCCTCATCTGCTGGTATTTACTCCTCTGGCCAAAGTTCACAGGTGGCTCTGGGGCTGGAAGGATCAGGTTCTCCCTCAAGGTGCCATAACCCTTCACTCTTGGTTGTGGCTACCAAGAATTGTTTTGATGTTTATTGGTTTGGGTTGGTTGGGGTCTTTTTCTTTTGGGTTTTCTTTGATCCAGAGATTGTATTTTAACTTTTCTAGGTGGACGTGGATATTTCAAAGTCTGGAGGTGTGGAGAGCTTCTGTCCATCAAAGTAAATTGCATTTCCAACAGTAACTAAGTAAATAAATGCCAAACCTTAGCAGAGTAAGTTTCCAGAATCCCTAATAAGTGAAGCAAGCCAAACAAAGTGAAAAGATGTCACTCTCTTTATCACCTCTGTCTTATTCCTTGCTCAGGAACAGGATCAGTCTTTGGGTACATTTTCTAAATTTCAGGTCAGTGAAGTTTCACCATGATTATCTTCAGATTTAGGGGTTATTTCCTCTTCCTTGGCTTGGAAGAAGATCCAAATGTAAGCAAATAAACATTTTTATTGATTTAATGCTTTATTTCCTTTTCATTGAAATTCCTATAAAACTTGCCACATCCCATTTTATTTTTAACATCATATTTATCCTATTGGAGATCTATATGGAGAAGCTAGGTAACTTTTTTCCCCTTACAGTCATAATTATTTATCAAGGATTATTTCCCAGGAAAGAGCTGTTATGATTAAATTTGGAATGATGTCTGCAACAGAGGGAACAGACAGCTACTCTCTAGACCATCTTGTTAATGTCTTTCCTTCAGTAGGAAAGTCTTTATTTTAAGGGACAGCCTTATAAAAAAATATATTTTTATATCAATAAATCCCGTAAGTTTGTGTTTAAAAGCTTTTTTGGAATTGATTTTTTGGTACTCAAAGATTGAGACTAATGCTAGCTTTTCTGAGCTGAACTGCAAAAGGAAATAATTTTGAGAGAGGGTTTCTTGTCTTCCCAGAAGCTCTCGTGATTTGAAGAGTTGTGTGGTAAATCTCATCGCACACATTTCATATGCTGTTTAATACCACAGTTAATAAGCTTAGCATTGGGAGCCAAAGTGATTCCTGGCTTGGCAGTGTTTGCTGTAATTTGGAGAAGTGGGTTTTGGAATAGAAATGGAAGTTCCTGGCTCCTCAGAGAAAACACATGATATGTTTGGCTGCTGGGTGCCTCTGAAGCCCCCCCAGTCCCAAAGCAGTGTGAGAATTCTGTACAGTTTTCCTGACAAGGTAAATAACCCCTGTCAGCTGTGCTGCTGTTCTTTTACAAGGCAGCATCTTCAGGACATGGAGCATTTTGTTTCTGTTATGCTGATGCACTTCTGGATCATTTCCTATAAGCCCTGATGCAGGAAATAGGGCAAACACTCCAAGCTCTTTCTTAATTGACAAATCATGAGAGAAAACTGATTTTTTGGTTTTTTTTTTTTTATTTCTTTGGCCAAATACACATGGAAGGAAATGATACTGACTTTCAATATCTGCTAGATAGGGGAGGAGACGGAAAACTGGGGTTATTCTTAATCTTGGGATGAGTGCTGGCTTATTCCAGTGTGAGGAGGTGATGGTGTCCTACCTAGTGACTCATTCAGTTCTCTTTCAATGATCCTCTGATTACTCCTGGACAGAAGCTCAGCAGATCTGAAATGCCTCAGTGGATAATGATGGCATTTTTTTGTGTCTAAAAGGAGTGAATCAGGGAACTGCCAGGGTACTCTGCTGAGCTATCCTGTCCTCCCTGATTTCACCAGTTAATTCAGAGATTTGGGACACCAGTGAAAAAGAACTGAGAGCAGAGATGCAGGGGGTTGAGGCTTTAAGAGCACAAAGGCTTGGTACCCTGGAAAAAAAGAGATTCAGCTTGAAGCTACAGCAATACAAAATTAATATTTTCTCTGGGACTCACAGCTCTTGCATTTTGCTTTCTTCTCATAGCAAGGCTGTGTATTTTTAATTTCTCTGCTGAGGAGTTTTTACCTCTTATCCTTAACAGTTTTCATTTCAAGAAACAGAATTTTCCCCAGGTTGTTTTTTAGTTCTCCTATAGCTTGTTTTTCCATGACAATTTTTACTTCCCTGGATTGCAGCAGGGTCTCAGTTTGCAGAGTCATTCCTACAGCTAATCCTCCTTCTTCTTTTTCTCCTCAGCTGATTGTCCATATTTTCAAACTTCACAATCTCACCACCAAAACCTAGACATTCTTTAGAGCATAACTTGAGAAGGAGCACAGACCTCAAAAATGTCACTGAGCTCAGATATCTCAAAAAAAAGGTCCTTTTTCTGCTTAAACAGGATGCTATCAAGGGCCAAAATTAAAAGAGAAAAATATTATTTGTATAGGGCATTTAATGTAATACTTTTAAGTGATTATTTGGACAACTGAAAAACAAAAATTGAGTAAATATAATTTCTGCATTTCTTGAAATCCGTGCAACAAACCAACAACCACCTCCAAAGAGTCACTCTATCTCCCACTTTGATTTTATCTCCTCCATTTCCATGGCTTCCCAAGCATGTGCTGATCCCACAGAAAACCCAGTGTTTTGTGAAATGATAAATTTGGCTTGGAGACAACAGACTGATGAAACTGTTCTCACTTCCACCAGCAAGCAGTTTGCATCTGTCTGCATCCCTCCCTCCTCTGGTGTTAACTTCCCTGCTTTTTTCTGCACCCAGAAATGCCAATTATGCTCCAAACAGACCTTTCCTGATGAAAGGTGTGCATTTTGAGTCAGGGCAGAAGCTTCTCTGGATGTGCAAAACTTTTGGAAAGGTGTTAGAGCAACCTAAGGCTGTTCCTCAGTGAAAGGAGTTTGAAATGAAATCCCAGAGGGATTTGTTTTTATAGGGCTGTTCCCTCTGGGAAAAGCAAGGGGAGTACTGGAGAACAGGCAGGAGGAGAAATAAACAGGGGAAATGCTGAGGTCTCAGTTTGGGGAAAGTGAAGGGAAAAAAAAAAAACAAACATTATTAAACCCTGTGCCAGAGTGGCAGAAGTTGAGGCAGAGCCCAGCAGATTTCCCAGTTCTGGGACCAGGGAAGGCTGGGACACTGGCATGGAAAACTGGGCCACCAATAACATCATTATTGATATCTTGGTCATTGGCAAAAATCCATCTCCTTCCAGGGACAGCTGATCCCTTCCAGCCCAGACAAGAAATCTCCACCCCACAGAATCCTGACTGAAAAGGAATTGGATTTTTCCCAGCCAGGGGTGAACGTTTCAGGTTTGCTGATCAGCCCATGATATTTGGAAATGATGATACTTTGCACACAGCTGTGCTTGGGACTTCCTTGTCATCGTTATTATTTTAAAGAAAGGAAAGAACTCATGGATTTGTAAGGATGGGAGATGGGAAAGAACAGTTTTAATGTCAGCTTTAGTGAAAAGAAATTGTAACTTTCCTGAGGCTGGTGTCATTCCAGCCAGAATCTGAATGTCCTTGAATCCCTTGAATGAGTTCCTTATTTTCAATATTCAGGTAATTCAGGCTTGCTACTATTCCTTAATTATATTTATATAATTATATAATATATTATAATAAATATATTTATATGATATAGGAATATCAATTATATTCCTTAATTATAGCCTTCCCTGATGGCTATAATATTCTTTCTTTCCTTTCTGTTTTCCCCAGTGTTTTTCCTCTTATTGCTGGTGACTTTCAGATTTCTTGTGGCATTAGTAAATAGTTTGTGCAAACGTGCTTTGCAGATGAAGTGGGAAACTTTATAT
Organism: Poecile atricapillus; assembly: GCF_030490865.1. Lineage (NCBI taxonomy): Eukaryota > Metazoa > Chordata > Aves > Passeriformes > Paridae > Poecile > Poecile atricapillus. Next base: position 4,551,562 of record NC_081266.1, on the reverse strand, counting down.
GGAGAAGCCTAATGGTTAATAAAACATTTAAAATTATGTGTATCAAAGCTAAGTCCAAGTGAATTTGAAAGAATGCAAAAGCTGCAGAAGTAAGGGCTCCAAAAAGACCTGCTGCATTCACTTGGCTTCTGGCTTTGAAATGAGCTGAAACCAGATATTGCAGATTGAGAATGTGTTTTTCTAAAAATATTTTCTGAAATTTGGGCATCAGGGCTTCTCTCTGTGTGAGGGGAAAATCTTTCATTGTTATTTTCCTTGAAGGTATCTGGCAGAATGAGCCTCCTTGAAGGTGTTAATAAATGTATCTTGCTGTACTTCTATTGCTCCCTACTAAATTTTTTTTCAGAAGTTTTGGTGTTCTGTTGAGCAGCAACTTTATTGAGTTTGCCAATTTTAATCCTGGGCTGGAAATCCCTTAGGTGTTTCCTGTAAGAAATTCCTAACTTTAAAGCTTTGGATTTAGGTGTGGCTAAACCAATTATTGAAATTTAAACCTGGTGATACCTAATGAAAACATTGTTTATTTTTCCAATTCTCCTTTCTTTGTTAAAAAAGAGAAGACTGCAAAGAGGATTCACATCTCTTGTTTGTTGCCATTATGACAAGATGACAATTTTCCACAGTATTAGATGGTTTTCTGGAAGTCTAGATTGTCAATATGGATAAGCAAGACTATTTTCTGCTTCTGAAATAAAGGTAATATTTTTCCCCAACTGCCTTTCATTTTTCCAGTGAAATCTTCTCAGAAATAGTCTAAAATAAGAATATTAAATGAAAGCATTAATAAGATTGATGCAGAATGCCATTTCTCTTATATAAGATTAACTCTCCTATCACTTTAACTCCATTAAAATTTTCAGTAATATCAAAATGGTAACAGAATGCCTGGATGGTTATCTTTCCTTATCTTTGACCTTTATTTTTTTATCCCATTCACACAGGTTTTATTAAAAAATAAAACCAAACAAAACACCTTGTGCAGGGACATTTAAATTCTCTGTTCCTTCCACGTATTTTGTGGAGCCCATTATTTGATCCATAACTTGTTCCTGCAGTGCACGAGAGGCACAATTATTCTCTTTAACTTCCTTATCAAGAACTCTTATTTAGCATCAGGTCAGCACGCTGTTAAATCTTTGGCTGAGGATCTTTGTGCCAGGAAGGATGGCACAAATTTTCTCCTTAAAGGAACATGGAAGTCTGCTGCATATTTGTAATTTCTTTTTTTTTTTACCTCAAATGGAAGAGTGGAAAAAGTCCTTTAACTTGGTCAAAACCAGAAGTCAGATTATTTTTCTTCCTAAGAGTTTTGGAAGAGGATTTGCCTTATTTTGAGTATGATGGACATGGGCTTGGAAGGTTTTACCCAGTGAGTAAAATGAGCCTTAGCTGCAAAAAGATCAGTCCAACATCCTAAATTCTCCTGAGCTTAACTTTTGACACAAGCCCACTTTTACCAGAATTTTCTCCCAGGCATACTGATGTGAATGGCATAGTTGCATTTTTTTTTTTAAAGAGATGGAATTCAACAATATCCCAAAGGCCTAAAAAATGAGAGCAGTATTTGATTAAAAAAAATAAATTAATACTAATGCATAATAAATTACCTGTTAATATTCAGGCTTATGGTGGGATGTTGGTTTGATTTTTCCCTGCATCATGTGATACTTTAAGATTACTCAGAAAAATATAAAAAAATAGAAAGACCTGCTTTGAGTTTCTACAATAATTCCAGAATCATTGGAGAAAACAGTGATTGCACCATGAAATGGCCTGGCTTGTTTCTGCACTTACATTTTTAAAGTTTTGAGGTTCTGATGCTGACAAACACCAGCAGAAAGAGGGAATCAATCAGATCTTTTTGGTGGTGCATCAACGAGTGCTGGAAATAAATCTGAGTTGAAAATACAACACTGACTGCTGGAAAAGGAAATTTCTGATCATAAAATTAATGTTAAAGACAGAAGGTGAGCAAAAAGCTAAACTTAAAAACCCTCTGTGATGAAAACCACGCTTCCAAACCAAGTGGAGACACTGAGGATGTCAAGGACAAGGGAAAGCCTTTAAAAAACTGAAACTGTTCTTAAACTTTCCTGACTTCCCCTGTTTTTGTTTAAACTGTCAGGAGATAGAAACTTCCTTTTAAACCTCTGCAAAAAGTTGTTTGCAAAAACTTCCAAAAATCCGTGTCATTTTCAATTAAAATATTTTGTATTTTATGGCTGGAGGGAATGGTGGGAGCCAACATGGACACCTGAAATATATATTTAAAAAAGAAAAGTAATTATTTGGCTGAGTAGTTATTTGGGCCTGAGTCATGTTTTATGTTCAAGGTAACTAAATACAAAATATAAACTAAATATAAAACCTCACAGCTTTTACATTTTCACCTGCTGAAGAGGAAAAGTTTCTGCCACCAGAAATTGTTCTATTTAAATGAATTTCTGAATGTTAGTCTCTCTTACATCCGAAATATCATTGGCTGAACATGTTTTTTTCCCTTTTTTTTAGTGACTCCCCTTGATGTTTTGTAGGAGTAAAGGAAAGGGTGGTCTGGGTTTGTTTTTTTCTTCAGGCTGGGCCAGAAATAATTTGCATTTATGACTTGCAGTGAGCGGCCTTGATAAGGTTTTCAGTAGAATTTCTCTACTTCCAGCAGCAGGAGTGTCAAGCCTGCAGTTCTTATTTTACTGTATTTTAAGAATGTTTTAATCACACTCATGAATCTCCCTCTCTCCAGAGTGCAGATGGCTAAGGTTTATTCAAAGAATTGTGACAAAGGAAGGGTTAGATGAATTTTGCTCTTGAAAAGAGAAAACTGTTTCAGTCTATTTAATCAGTAATAGTTTTATTTCCTGGAACTACTGAAATCATAATGAGGAAATGAGTATTTATCCCAAAATATATTTAATATTCAATCTCATTGTGTAGCATGATTCTATCAAGAAAGGCCTTCCAAAGGCCAAACCTTAATTATTTTGCTGCCATTTTATTCCACATAAAGCATTTCTCTCCTATACTTTTTTCCCACCAAAGATCATTCCTAATAAAATCTAATTTTGGTTTCCTACATTGCACAGTGACTTGCTTTTAAACATTATCATTCAATGAAGTCTTCAAGGCCTGTTTATTGCTAGAGCAAGAATGTGAATTTCCTTGTACTTTTATGTGGTTAGAAAATATTATTAGATCATCTCTATGTCTGAGGAACAAATGTCACAGAAATGGTGAAGCCTTGTGATGGTTTCTGTTTTATCATTTGGGCTGTTCTAGCAGAATTTGGAGTGCAGGATTAGCCATGAAGCTTACCAAAAATCAGAAGTGGGCATTTTACCTTCCTACAAACATTAGGGATTAATTTTAACTGTAGACCACTAGTTATTTAGTACAAGAAACTGGATAGGGGTTGTTGTCTTAATGGATATTTGGGAAGATGAGGCGCTTTTTTACTCCCCAAGGTGTGAATTGGATTTTTCTTTAGTTTTAGTCAATCTGATGGATTTGAATAGCTTTATTTAAAAGAATGAAGACAAATTGTTTCTGCATGAGGGCTGAAGAAGTGTTTTTTTTTTTTCTTTTCTATCTTGAATTAGATCTGGGGAAAATGATTGAAATCCTGCCTTGTGTGGGTGGTTCTCTTAGACTTCTGCTGTCACATTTTTGGGTTAATTATTTAGTGAAACTACATCACAAGCCTCCTATGCACCAAGTGAGTTCTCTAAACACTGGGTAAAAGTCATGCTCATTCTCTCCTTTATGCCAGCAAATAACTGAGCTGTGCAGAGGAACAATGATTAAAGCAGAGACAGGGAGAATTCAGGATCTGCATGGGGAAAGAGCAATAACATTATCTTCTGACTCTTTCTCAAAACTACCTGGAGCAAAGCTCACTGTTTTTTGTGCTCTGTAAGGACCAGCAGGGTCCTGGAATACAATAAAACCTGTTTTCTGTGTGCTGGTGTGGCTTTTACTCATGATGGACGCAGAGCTTGCAGCTGAAGTGCTTTTGGGAGAATAAAGAAACTCTGAGGCTGGAGGACTTGGTTTAGCTGAGGAAAGCTTCTGAAGAGATGTCTCTTGGAGTAGCTCCCTTTTGGGGAGGCAGACACAGTCAGAGGTGACTTCCCCAAGCTGCATTTTTGCTAATTAATACCACCCAGTAACTGTCTTGATAGAACATTCGTGGTTGGGCTCTTTTCCCCCTTGCACTGAGTTTGATGACAGAGAGGCAGTTTTCTCTTGTTTATTCTTCTCTAATCTATATTACATATATACAAGGCACAAAGAGCTACATGCACTAAGATAGAAAGGTGCAAAATGGCCAACAAAGATCTTCTTCAAGGTTTTTTATATGTCCATTTATCCAATTAACAAATGCCAAGTTAATTATTTTTCTTAGTGACCCAATGACCCAACACCTGTGTGCTGCACTGTGGCATTTTCTATCCAATCACTCATTACTACCCAAAAACCTCTGGAAGAAGATGAAGATGGAAGAAGAAGGAAAAGAGACAACATCCTGAACCCTTCATCTTGTCTTCTGCTCTCTAAACTAACTTGAACTCCAAACTTTAACTTTTTCACCCAGTGACCTAAGAAAACTTTCTAATCTACACACTTACACTCTTAGCTTTTCTATTTAGCTTTAACAGTTGTTTTCATGTTGCTATATGAAATTCAGTGTTTTCTTGGATGTCAGAGGCAGGTATCAGAGATAAGGGCACACACTCTGTGCCTCTGACTCAACAAATAACCAAAGAGGAGCCAGGATAACTCTGAGTGCTCTCAGAGGATGCTGCGATGAGAACGGAGCCTGCCTGACCTCGCTGAGATCTGCCTCCTCCAAATCGGCAAATATACCAAGAAAAGGGTTTTATTAGCATTGTTGATGGCGAATATCCCTGCGTGGTTTTACACAGCCGGATTTCAGCCCGAGGCCAGGCTTGCCCGTCTGTCACCAGGTGGCACCGCAGAGTGGGTTTGCAGCTTCCAGCCCTGGGAATCCTTCAAGGGCAAATTTCTCCTGGAGAAGTTCGTGATTTCTGCTTGACTTCAGATTCTCGGTTTTCCTCAGAATCAGTCTGGAGAAGTGGACAACTCGCAAACTGCCAGCAGGCACAGCATGAAGTTACATTTTTTTGAACTTATGCGCGTCTATTCAATTAAAAATTTCAATGGGTAGCGTTTTACAGGTATGATGAAGACAGAAAAAAAAACCCCAACCAGCAGAAACTCAGCAGTAATGGCAGTGAAAAATCTGTCCAATATCACAACATGGTAAGCAATAAGTCACTGTATCAATTTAGTTGATTAGGGCTGTCAACAGAACGCATCTTTATTGATTCATTTCTCTGGTGCTGATCCATCATCTTGAACTGGCATTAAAATGCTGGGATTTAAAATCACAGAATTCAGGGGGATCAAGACCAAGAGTTACAGAGACAAGCTGGAGAAACTGCTGCAGCTGAATGGCCCCAAGGGGACAGAGATCAGACCATCTTTATAAGATGAGGAGCCAGAATTGCTTCCACAAAGTGTGTCACAGAAATAGCAGGTTTTACTTGCACGCTGTTTGATGGATTCCCATCTACAAGGGGGCTGAATCCTGTTACCCAAGTCTCTTCTCTTTCTCAGGGGAGGCACAGATGAAGAGAAGCTGTTTTTTCTTGGCTAAAAACCTTTCTTTTCCAAAACAGCTCGAAAAGGATTCATTCAAACCCACTGGGATTAAGATTGGTGGCCACACTTAAGGACCACTTCAGTGCTGAGCCATCTCACTGCAGATTATGCTGAGCTCAGTGGTGACATTCTCTAAGAACATACTCCTAGCCAAGTTTTAGCTCCCCTCTCTGTGTGCTCTAGTTGACAAGACAACTTTCCAGCAGGGAAAGAAGAAGGAGAAATGAGTATTTGTGGAGTGCTGCAGGAACAGGGCCCCAGAGGGTTCCTCTGGTGGGTCACATAACACCTGCAGCCTCAAAACCCCCAGTTTTGTCATGGGAGATGAGCAGCAGAATTTCTCCTTGGTATCTGGAGAAACAGAGTTGTAGATGGTTCTGCCTGTTTGCTAATTTGTGACATTTGCAATGCTGAAGAGCTGTACTCCTGGGCACATATTGACATTTAATTAGGAAAATTACTCTGTTGGCTAGATCTAAATGTCAATTTATTAAAGCAAAATATAGGTAATTTATCATGTAATGTATGTTCTGTACTAGATTAAAAAAGAATTGAAAATAATAGCAATTAAAAAATCCCATTCCAAAAATGTGTGAGCTACCATATGGCTGGCTACTGTAGCATAACAGGATAACAAGAACAGTTAATTATGTCAAGCAAGAATGTGTTAGAAAATCCATTTAAATAATCATGGATCACCTGGTACCCATCAGTATCTGTTTAGAAATACCTTGTATGGATTTCCTCTCCTTAGAGCTGATTTTGCACAGGATCCCAACCCAAAAGGCTTCAGCCTGGCTCAGCTTGAACAAAATAAACCGATCTAAGGGTGTTAAATAAAGCCTGGCAAATGCCTGTGGCTCTTTGCTCTACACCCAGCTGAGCTCATCAGTTCACCACGTGTCCAAGATCACTATTATTTCACTAAATAAGGGCAAAATTCCCCAGTGCATTTGGTGCTGGGTTTACTGGGAGCCCTCTGCAGCCACAGAGTGTGCAATCAACACTGAGCTGCTCGAGCTGGACACCTCCAGCGAGGGGAAGAGTCTGCACTCAGCCTCTCATCCACACTCCAGCCAAGCTGCTCCAGCTGGCAGCAGCAAAAGGGACAGGAGAGTGGGAAGCTGTAGCAAAGCACAAGCTGGATGGCACAGACTAGAAATGCCTGCTGATGAACAGCCTTTTTGTGATTGTGAATTAAAGAGCAGTTCCTCTCAATGGTGGGGCTGTTTAAGGAAAACAAACTTACTTGAGTGCACCTCTCCAGGGGTCAGATCACTTAGAAAATAAGTGATGCTGGTGAGTGGTGAGGACATTGGTATGTTGAGTACTAACACCTCGTAAAACTGAGCTGAAAATACAGATTTTAGGTTGACAGATTCCATTAGTCCACAGCAAAAACCCTATTCCATGCATGCTTGAGCTTGTGTTGCAGAGCAACCAAATATTTCCCATCTTGTAAGCACCCAGAAGTCTTGCTGATTATCTGAGCTACAGCTGCATCTGCCAAACTGGGCTGCAAACCTCCAGAGAACATGCTTTTCATTAAATTTCTAATATTTCCCTTTTCGAGTCAGGCTGGAAAGATGAGAGCATCCTGCCCTTGCTCCTGGTCCCAGCCAGAGCCAAGAAACAGAGAAGCATGTGAAAATGAAAAGGGTGTGGGGAAGAATAACAAAGTCCCTCTTGCCAAGGATTTTGTGAAAGAAATGAGGAAAAGAATCAATCAGCCCTGAATTCTCTGCTTGGCTTCAGGCATTCCTAGGGCTTTGCTAACATCAACAGGTTCAGCACCTGAGAGTTGTGCTTTTGTTCTCATCAGTGACCTTGGAAAAAGTTAAACTTTTTGGACTCCCTGCCAGCAGATGGCTTCTCTTTCCAGTTGCTATGTTGGCAACTGCATCAGCAAACAGAGATTATATACAGGGACCTGGGGTTAGGCTGCTCTGGGTAGATCAGCACTGTTTGGAAGGGGCAAGTAAACAAATTATCAGCATATTCCATAGGGGCCATCCAACCACCAGAGACCTGTAACCAGCAAGCAGAGACTTAACCTAATGTATGTACTTCAAATTAAGTGGGAGACTTCAGACGAAAGCGAGTTTAACCATTTCCTATTCTGGCACAGAACTAATCCTGTGTGTCAGAGCTGAGGAAAGAAGGAAAGGGGCAACTTGATCTGCTACTGCTAATCTGTAGACACCTTGAAGGACTTTATATCCAAGCTATAACTTTTATTTTCTTTTCATGTCACTAGATAACACAAGGAATGGTGAACAGTTCCCTTTTTTAATTCTGTTTTCTCTCTGGCTGCCCATTTAATTTTCCTCTTGCTCTTGGGTACTCTGCTGGGCATCACTCTTTCTCTTCAAGAGAAAGGGAAGTTCCTTGATCTCTCTCACTGTAATTCAAATTAAAATGTCTTCATTTTCCCTCCCTGAGGCTGATCTTTGTTTTTTTTCAGGTCTAGAGTCCAACAGCACCTTCCCATGTAAAAGGCATGTGCATATTGCATTGTGTCTAATAAATCTGATATGATTTGGGAAATCCTGTTAACAGGAAAGGGCTGGCACAGGAAACTGAGGGAAGAATGGCAAGAAGAGCTCTTTTCCTTTATGAACAGTTGTAATGTAAATCTATTCTCCCAACTACATAAATCTGACAGCTTCTTTTTCTTTCTCAGTGCCAAGGACCAAAGTGAGTTAAGAATTGTCTGTGTTTGTCAGTCAAATGATTGAGTTGGATCCAAGGTTGCTACAAAAAGTGGCATTTCAACTCCTAACCTTCCCCTGCAATTCCTTTAGTCAGCATCCAGTTTGAGGAAGGAAATTCATCCTGTGGTATAAATGTTGGTAATAAATGTGCTCTTGTGGGTTGGTTTTGATCATAAGATTTAGCAAAGGAAAAGTTAGATATATAAAACATACTTCTGTGCACATTTGCTTTTGGCAAGAAGCATTTTATTACCCACGTGGCAAGACAAATTAGAATAAATGGCCACCTCTGGCTTTATCCAGTGCTGTTATAAATCTTGTGTCTCTGCAGCCACTGTGTGCACACCAGAGATTTGTAACGAGAGTCTGCAGCCACCAAAATCATGAAGATTAACTGAGATATTAGTGTGAAATCAAACTGGCATTGATTAGTGTCTGGAGAAAGTGAGGAGCTGGACTCAGAGAGAACAGGAGGGGTTTTTTATTCTTATTCCAGCACTGCAATTGCTTGGTGCACTTTTCATTCTTATCAAGAGACGAATGCCTCAATGAGATTTTGTCTCTAGGAAGAAGCTTTGGGCCAGAGAGTGGATTTTAATTGATTTCTGCCCAATCCAAATCTGGCTATTTGAATCAAGAAATCCAGCTGCATTGCACAAGGGCTAAATTTTGCCTCACTGTGTAAACTTGGCCTGCTGCTTATGCACAGAGTGTGCATTAGGGCACAATATTCCATTTTATTCCCTAGGTAGCACAACTTCTGCAGTAATGATACCATTGATGATAACTAATGCCAGGCAGAGCAAGTTTCTGAGTCTATGAGCAGACTTAATGAAACCTAAACCAAGAAAATCCGCTGAGGAGGGCAGGTGAAGGTAGCAGCCTTTTATACATCATTTCAGGAGGGCTGTCAGGGAAGAGCTGCCCTTTCTCCCAAGTGTCTCCTTCCAAAATTTTAGATTCTGTGCTCTCCTCCCAGAATATCTGGCTGTGTCATGGCTGAGCTTGGCCTTGGAAAGCTTTTCAGAGCAGACACAGCAGCCCACTCTGGTTCATGTCTGTGGAAGGTGAGGTGGAGGAACATCAGGAGAAACCAACCTGCAGCAAGTCCTGCACACTGCGAGCACCATGTGCTGCACAGAGCTTCATGGAACAGGGAGAATGGCATCTGTGGGTCCTGGTTTGTGATCCAAGAGCTCTGCTGCCCAGAAATACCCTGCAATCACTGGGGGGATGAAACAAATAAGATTACTGCGCCGGAATGGGTTGCTGGAACCACAGCATATACTGTTAGGTTTTGTTCTGTAGAAAAGAATTTAGTCCTGAGGTCTTTGGAAGGGGAAAAGGGGAATTAAATGTTATATGTTGTGTTGTTCTGTATTATTTTTGTTTTAAGGCCAAAAGTGGCCATTATAATAATTTAATTATATATTCTGCATAACCTAAAGCAAAGAATTCAGGCTCTAATAGCTGCATCCAACTTGTAGCTTCTGGTTGGGTTATATTTTAGAAAGACATCCAGAAAAAGTGGTGTGCTTTTAGAAAAGGTTTACCATCTGAAAATCGAGGGGACAGCATATGTTAGGGAAGGACAGATCAAACTACTTGCTACTTACCTTGAAAAATTTGAAATATCCTTACATATAGATAGGAAATGTTGTTTTGTTATAAACTGAGTATGGCATTTATAAATCAAACAAGACTTCAGAGAGCTTTGATCTGGGTGAGTTTGTTTTGCAGAGATGCTTTTCAGGGGGAGGGTGCTCTGATGTCTGGTGGGGAATGAACACATCCTCTAAGCCATAGCAGAAATTCTGCTTCTCTGCTAGATTCCTACTTACCTGTCTGTCTGTCTATCTTAATACTTAAAGATATAAAGAGTATGTACCTCCCACCTTCTTTTGCTCTCTCCCAAAAATTACCATATACTTGAGGGCAGGAAATGCTAAAGACAGAGGTATTTTCATACAAAGGATGCAAAGAATGCTGTCTCACACAAAATAGTGTGGTAAACAGGAGCTGCTGTAATAATCACTACTTGGTTGCCTTAGCTGCAAGTATTCAGTGCTTACCAGAAACAAGGTTAGAACTCAGGATTTATTTTTGATTGAGGAGAAGGGTAAGTTTTTCTAGCTGATTATCAAGCTTACGTAGGTGACATGTTTTCCCGTCTGCTCTAGAAAAAAATGATGCTAAATTAGTCTTACTTGGCTAAAAGTGAAGAAAAATCAAAAGGTAAGATCTCAGCATTTTTTAAGGAAATCGTGAAAATAATGCATGAGCCAGGAACAGTCCAGTTTGGGACAAAAATAATCAGAAATAACTTGGTGCCCAATAAGTTTTACAGATAATTTCCTCAACAGCATCTATTTTCACCATCAGGAAAAGACCAGAGCTTTCACGTGTTTAGAGAGCAAAGACATCCAAGAGCATCAGGGCCACGGTTCAGGTAAATCTGCACAATTTTTATCTCTCGTTCAGAGGCTCTGCTTGCACACAGCTCACAGGAGCAGCTTTCTACACTTTCCCAGCAGCTGAATCCCATGAATCCCTTGTTTAATGGAGTCCAGGCTAATTGCAGCTGAACCTTTCCAAAAGTGTTTTCATTTGTGAAGACCTCCAAGGAGCTGCACGTAGCGGGACCTTAGCATTTCTGTCACCTGTAATAAGTATTTTTCTAAGGGTTCAGTCATTCCCCAGAGAGTCAGTGGTGGATTCTTGCCACTGACTGTGTTTGAAGCTTGAGTGAGCATTAATGTTTTGGGCTGCTGAGTTAAAGGAATCACTGAGGGAGAACTGGAAAGCATCTCCTGTATCTGCAGGTGGACAGAACAATGCCATTACCAATCTGACAGTACAAAGCTAACAGCTTTGAAGTGACTGCTTTGCAGAAAAGCTCCTTTATTTCTTCCTCATCTTGTATAAGAGTACAAATAAGTGCATGGACCATAAAATGGAATTATTCAAGGAGTTAGTTTGTCTGGATTCAGTTATTGGAAAGAAAAAATTGCAATGAGCTTGTCTTTTTGTTGTCCTTGTTGGGCTTTGGTTTTAAGTCTCCCATTAGAGGTTTTAAAATTTTCTTATAAATGACTCAAATGCTGTTTTATAACATTTAACTCACAGTATGAACGATTCTTAATCCAGCAGGATGGCTGCTGTAGCTGCTCTCCCCCCTCATTGTTATGGCAGTGGGCTTAAAGTCCTAGTGCCAATTCCTTTATTTGCAGCAGTGGTCAAATTGCAGCTTGTCCCTTGAAGGCATTCTGCAAAATTTATTATTCTGTTAATACTTCAGCCCACATGATGTAAATGCCCTGGGAAATCTAATAGATTGATTCAGCATTCTGCTGAGCAGCAAATTTCTGTCTCCTAGAAATTTGTGTTAGTGTAACCTGGGCATTGAAAGAAATTTTTGTTGCTGTTTACACGATTGCCAGCACAGGAATTGTCGGTGAAATAAAGACAAGCAACCTCTTTGCAGTGTTCTCTGCATCATCCCAGGACACGGGGAATGTGGGTGATGTTAAATCAGAGAGAGTTCTTGCTGCAAACCTTTGATTTCCAGCACTCCTTTTTCACTCCCTCTCCCTCTTACTGTGATGCAATGAGTTGGGTGGGAGGAAATAAGAAAGTGCTTCTTTGTCTTGAGTCAATCCATGACTGTACCCTATTTAGAAGTTTATTTATAGCTGATGTCCCAAGATTTGACTCTGGTTCTCCAAAACTGGCTCTAGGTAAGAATCCAGATGGATTTAAATTCCCTGCTGACTGTTACAGCTTCCCTAAAGGAACGAGGGCACAAAACAATAAAAAGAGATTTCTGTCTCCATTAAAGCAAGACTGCCTGCAAATATGCTGGCACCTCCTGTGAAATTATGGATTTATTAATCCTGTGGAATCTATATCAAAAATGTGTTCTGAATTATTAAAAATTCAGCTGACCATGTTTCATTTTTGCTTTTTGACTGAGGACACAAACAACTAGTTATGATACCCAAGTTCAGTTTACAAGCAGCCAGAGCTGTAGAACAGTGCTGAATTTAAAATCTAACCTTATTTCTTCAGAATGTTTTTAAAAGAGATTTTTAGTGAAGAAAATTCTAATGGACCTATAAAACTGGGTCTTGCAAGCTTAGTACATTGCCTGTAATCCTAAAGTCACATTAAGTCATAATCTTTTAATATTCAAATGCCATTTTCTTTAAATAGGTGACCTTGTATTCACAAAGAAACATGCTTTGAAGTGAGTTTTTTACTGACCTGCTTCCCAGCAAGGTGCAGCCTCTCCCATTGCTCAACATTATTGTTGTCACCCTCGTTAACTAATGCAAAGAGAATAGAGTGCATACACAGTAGCTCTGTCTCTTTAGAATGCCAGACAACGTATTGTGCTTTTATTCTGGGGCTAAAGGTTTTATTTGTGTTGAAAAGCAAGCCTAGGGAGATGGTGGTCAGGTGTGGGAAATGGAAAAATAGAAAATTCCACAGATGCTGAAGTCTTGGAAAGAGTTTGGGTTAATGCAGTGATGAAGGTACACAGACACTGGGTAGAGAAATTATAAACTTATGTTCCTATAGTTATAAGTAAGAATATGTCTTAGGTAGGTAAGAAATTATATAAAGTGAAATAGTTGGAGGTTTGAGCTGTAATAATGTGATTTATAGAGCAGGTTAGGGATTTAGAAGCTGTAACAGAGGTGTGTGTATGAGTACGTGACCTGTCAGCTTATTGGCTAAGAAACAGACACAGTGCAGCAAAATGAAGCAAAAGTGATAGGTTATTAAATAAAAACAAGTTTCATTTCAACTGTTTATTGGACCAAAATGTTCTATATTGCTGTGTGAAGAAGAAACCCGTGACTACCTTGAGCTATGGCTGACTTGTTGCTCCTCTCATAATCTCACACCTTCAGACTGACATCTTATCTGGCTACTTGAGCAATAAATCATCTCAAAGCAAGGTGGTCCCGTGCCTTGTTTTTCATCTCAACAATCAGGCATTCCAACACTGAGAGCTGTCCACATTTCTTTTACTGTCCCCACAGTGACACATTTATTTGACATGTCACCTTTCCCCAGGTTTATACTGACAGTGGCCACTACAGGCCACAGATTCACTGGGAAACAGGAGGGAAGGACAAAAAGCGGATGTATTTTCTGTTTAAAGTTCCTCAGCCCCACTGTTAGCAAATTCCACCTGGAGATCTGCTGTTTCCTGCTCCTCATCCCAGAGAAGATGGGGCTATCCATAGGGTTTTGGTTTCTCATCCCATTGACTGTTCCCTCTGTAGGTTCACCTCTCTCCTCTTCGTATGCTGTCCTGGAAATCTCATGTGGAGGGAGCAGTGAGGTTGCTGTAGATCAGGAAGGGCTGACAGAAACTCATGGAGCTTCTTGGTGTGCTGCTGCTTCCAGCTGCCAGTGTTTGCTGCTGCTGGGCAACTGCCCTGGGCCTCCCCAAACAATCTCCACACAGCTCTCCTGGATCCTCCACCACTTCTGGGATCTTCTTCCAGATGGCATCTTCACCTTCCTATTTCTGGGCTCTCTCCTTCTCTCCAAGACCATGGTTCCTCTGTGGGAACTCTTCTTTTTGGACTCCATTCTGAAACCATAATTGCCTGACTGTTCCAATCCAAAGCAGCGTGTGTGAAGAAGCAGAATGTGTTTGTTGGCCTCCTGATTGGTGGTTCTGTCTCCTGTCCCTTTCTTTAAAGGGATTTGGGATGTGTCACTTTTGTTTAGTCCTGGTCATCTCCAAGAGCCTGCACTCGCTGTAGCCAGGCTGCAGAATCAGGCTTCTGTCAGAGAGTTCAGGAGTTCAGTTCTGGACATTCCCCCAACAATCTGCTGCTTGTTAGCATTTATAAATGGAGTTATTCTTTTTTTAACCAGTTCTTCACTTTGTCTTGTATCCATCCTTCCTGCCTTGCAGCCAAAGTGATTGTGGGTGCAAAGCTGGTGAGATGAGTGTGAAGGATGGACAGAGCAGATTCTTCATGAATGCCATCCAGTTTGACCTGTGGGAACTGCAGCAACCTGTGCAATGCCAGGAAAGAGCCTCAGAGACCCCCTCCAGGGGCAGCTGGATGTGTCCTAGCTTGCATCAGCACATTTTGGAAATGAAATTTCATAGGAAATGAAAGAAGCCAAATACTGTTTACATTAATATTAATATCTACTATTCAGAGCCAGTTTTCTTTTTTTTTTTTTTTTTGCTTTCCACCCTTTGGATTTCTGAAGTTTTCTCCTTGATTAGAGAATTTCCAAATATTTAAAACTGCTTTTCTCTGCCTCTTCCATCTGGCATCTGTGCCTGCCTGGCAGTATGTATTGTCAGACCACTCAGGTCTATTATTTCTGCCATGGAATATGAGTTGGACTCTGAGCTGGAAAATGAATTTATTTATTTCTTCTGTATTGTCAGTGAGGTGCTGGTTGGTTGTTTGGGTTTTGTTTTTTAATTCTGTTGGTTACAGAAGCGATATTGTTGGTTGCAGGGTTTAGGCTGGGTCCTGGCAGCAGCAGCTTCAATGTTCCTGAAGGAAAAGGAGGAACCCACAGAGTGAACCATATATAAACCTTTAGTTACTACTGTTGTAAACCACTGATGTGTTTAGTTGCTGGATCTGAAATTAAATGTGAGTGGCACATCCCAGGAAGAGCAAAACACACCATCATCCCTGGACCATAATGGAAATACAAACTGAAGGCTCCCACGTGGGGGTGTGGTAAAACACAGCTTCATTTTTGGGGTTAGTCTGGGGACAGCTGATGCTGGCTTACGTGTCACCGAGGTGGGTCATCAAAGATGACATTTTCTAAATGCCTGTTTAATTTGTCAGGCCAGAGATTGTTTATTTTGCACAAAGGGCTGTTTGATAGTTTTTCTACCTCTGATTGTGTAATTTGTCAGCGTGACGAAGTCTGGCAGTGATCTTCCCGTCTCTTCTTCAAACAGCTCCTCCTCCTTCCTCCTCTATCCACAACATTATTTCTTCAGTCTCTCTCTCTGACCTTTTGCATTGCTTCAGTCAGACAAGCTATGAAAACACACACCTGATTTCTACCACTTCTGCGTCAAATGGATTAAAAATTCTTTCAGTGACTTCAGTGTCAGTGGTAGTAGTAAAGCTCCTGCGGGGAAATTAATGGAAATGTTCCACTGTGCTCTGGGCAGATGGTGTGGGTGTATACAGGAAAAACAAATTCCTGTCCCTGCTTAGCACCTGCTGTACCCAGAGGATAATAATTTCTTTGCAAATAATCAGGAGGAATTGTTTTTCTCCTTATCAACAAGCTTTTAAAGTTGCTCTTATCTCCTCAGAAACTCCCTTCAGAGAGTTTAAGAGTAAATTAGGATTGTGGTTTTGCTACATACTCCTTGGAGAGGTTAAGATGGCACATGATGATTAATGTGAAGTCATAGGTATGCCACTAACCTTTAAAAGAGGTGGTTTAAAGCAAATTTTGACATTTTTCACTTCCATCAAAGCCAGAACCAGCTGCTGGAACTGCAGGATGCACTGCTGTTAATGCAGATTGACAGCAGTGGCCTGATCCTTCATGGTAACTTGTTTTTGAGAGTTCACCTGCACATGATCTGCTGCTCCTGCTTAAGAAATTAAGAAAAGCTGAAATTCATGGCATGAGATTCCTCTGCCTTGAATATCACTGGAGTGAATGCCCATGTTTCTGACATTCTCTGCTTGGATTTCAGGGATGTGAATTTCTGATTTCTGATTTCAGATTGGTAACTTCACACACCTTAGTCTGCCTAGGGATGGCTCCCTCTGTGAAACCTTAGGTAGAGAAAGCTTAGGAAATAATCAGGTTCCCTGTGCTCTTAAACTGAGGCTACAGAGGTGATCAAACAAATTTCTAAACTACTTTGAAGTCAGAGAACTTTTGTTTTGGGAGTTTTATTCTGGAGGTGCACTTCCTGCTAAATGTTTTTAATCCTCACCCATTTCTTACCTAGAGGAGCTGGAGGAGAGCTGCCCTGAAGGCTGCAGTGACTACAATAAAGATGATATCTCTAATATTTCTAACGGTCCAGGCTGTTTTAGAGAGACTGAAACAGTAGTCTAGGTTATACTGTACATTTAATTGAGCTAAGCCAAACATCTGGTCTGAAATTTTAAGGAGGAATGATGGATCTTAGCCTTGTTTTGAAAATGGTGGTAACATTTGTCTTGCAAAGAAAAACTGTCTGATGGTTATGCTGATAGTGAATTTTCAGCTGATGCTGGAAATTGTGGCAAGTCTCAAACTCCTGGAAGTCCCTGGCCATAAACATGTTTGGTTTCCTGCACTAGATCAAATATTTTATCTCTTTAGCCTGCCATCACTAATAAATACTTTTGAGTGTGAGAAGGCTTGTGTTCTATTTTATGCAGAAAATGCACAAAAAGTTAAAATATTGTGGCAGTTTTGGCTGTGGTGGGTCTACAAATGTGGAAATCAGAATTCAATGACAACAAATGGGGTTTTTGGTATAATATTGCACATTTATTGGAAAGTTTGGGTAAGTGATCAACCCTCAGTGAGGCACTGAACCTCTGCTGCCCCAGAAACTGTTGTGGTTGAATGGATTCCAAGTATTCCATGGAGGGCAGCCTGGTTTTTGTCCAGTTTATGTGGGTTATGTCCTGATCTAAGGACATTTTAAAGCATTCAAACAGCATTTCCCAGGCCATCCTGGGCTGAATTGCTGCTTATTTTCTGGGGAAAACTGGTGACTCAACTATGGCACTGTAAGGCTGCTTTGGACCTTTCTTACTCCCAGTTGAGAGCAAGAGTGGCAGCAAGAGGCAGCAAAGAGGGCTTGGGAGGGTTTCAACTCCTTGAATCCTTTAGTGATTCTGCAGCAACAGAAGCCACCAAACACCACATTCTGCCATGGCTTTTCAATTCCTCCTTGTTTCTCCATAAATCTTTGTATTAGAGAGGATTCTCCTCTCTCTCCGCTGCTCTGTCGTGGACACAACATCTCGGAACTCTTGAATCTAGAGTTTTAACTCCAACTTGATGTTCTAAACTCCCATCCATGATCTTTTTCCAAAAGGAGCGTTGCTGTGAGCCAGGACTAAGGATAACAACAAGCTCTCAGGCCTGTCAGTGATAACACCTGCTGTGATGACTGGAAAAATACAGGATGAGGATGGCCCTGCTGAAACTGCTGCAAAGGACCCCATGTGCTGTTAGATCTCCTGAGAGGAGAGCTCCATCTTCACCTGGGCAGTCTCTGAGCAGTGAAAGCCTGGCACCAGTAATGAGATACAAAGATTTCCTCCACCAATGATCGGCCACCAGCTCAGAAATATGATTATTTCTTTGTGAAACTGCTGCTTGACCAGCTAGCAATGAATAATGACCCATAATATACGTGTATCCATCATCTTTTCCAGAGCTATGTGTTCCTGCTGTCAAATCATCAGATGTCTTCCTGAATGTAACCATTCAGTTCCCCAGCCATCTTGTAGAAGAAATGTGATTTGTTTTAGCTTTGCACTGCTGTCATTTTAAGTGTGGATGTAACTTAAACACACAAACAGTGATTTTCTGGCCATGCCAGTTGTAAACTGGTGGTAGGTTGATTTTATGTTCTTGGTACCTGCTCCAGTTTTTGAAACAGAGTTATACTAAGAACTGAAAAAGTATTTTAGAACACATGGGAGGATGATTATATATATAACACATTTCAGGACTGATTATAAATTGACAATATACTGCAAAAGCTGAAGAAGTGGGAGATAGAAAAGTTTCTAAACAAAAGAGAATGTAGGAAGTATAGGAGTTCTCATAATTCAAGCATAAGAATTTTAATAATAAGATATTAAGATAATAAAATAATAAGAATTTTTCCTCACTTTTCAATTTGCTTTTAGAAATCTCTTGTAGTTCTAGAGTTAATCTTTGGAGTTACTTTTGAGACCCTATTTGCAGTGTGAACTGCTTGAAATCTGTG